>NW_022589737.1:2262913-2450332 GCF_004348235.1 Phoca vitulina
GGGGGGATGGGGGTGGGGGGATGGGTTAGCCTGGTGATGGGTATTAAAGAGGGCACGTTCTGCATGGAGCACTGGGTGTTATACGCAAACAATGAATCATGGAACATTACATCAAAAACTAATGATGTAATGTATGGTGATTAATATAACATAATAATTTAAAAAAAAGAAAAAAATAAATAAATGTAATAAAAAAAAAAGTGCTCTCTTGGTTTTAGTACCTGCCAAGGATCCTTTTTTTTGCTGCTGGTTATGGTCTTGGCCTGATGGGCTGAGCTCTCTGTGCCTTCCAACAGTGGGGGAGTATGGAGATAACACCACAGTGGGAGTCCAGATAACCTGGGCTTGGATTTAAATTGTGGCTTAACGACTCACTGGGTGACCTTAGGCAAGTTGCTTAATGTCATTGAGTCCATGTCCTCATCAGTACATTGAGAGTGATGTGCACTACATGTACATCTTTCTCATTGCATTATTGAGGGAAAAAAGAGATGACATGTGAACGAACCTAGGAGGGTAGGTACTTAGTAAATACTAGGTTACCTCCCTCCTTCCTCTTCTCATTCCTCCAGTCCAGAAGCCTGCTTAAGGGAGGGGTAAAGGGCAGGGTGGGGAGCTTGCCTTTCCTCAAGATAACTCAGACCCTACTTTTCATCCCTTATAGCATCACTCTCATCTCCTCATTATATTCTGGAAAACCTAGATCCAGCCTAAAGTAGGATTTTTAACTGGACCTATTTTTAGGAGTGGAAAATAGAGCTTCCTCATGGATGTGCTGTGTTAATTTCCATATGGGCTGATTTCAGAGTAACTGGGAAATTTCAGTAATTAGCAGTAGCAGCATTAGTGAATCATGTTGAACCACCCTCTGCTCACTCCTCTCTTTTGCATGTTCTGAATGCCTTTGCTAAGACTGTCTTAGCCTCTTCTGGCCCTTGGCCTCATGTTCCCACTGCAGATGCCATGTTTCCTGCTTAGCGCACTGGGTCAGTCTCTGTCAGCCTCTTCTCTTCTCTTCTCTAACCTCTTGCCCAAGCCTCTGCCTACTTGTTTGACCGGAATCCAGCAGGCACACTTAACTAGCTTGTCCTCTTGCAAATTCCACCTATGGGTTTATTTCAGTTCTTAGTGCTAGAAGAAAGGAAAAAAATGAATCATGTCTAAATCCTGATAAAAATATGGCTTAGTGGTGTCTGGGCTGACAAAATCCTACTTGGAGAATGGGGACCTATTTCTCTCTCTAGGGCTGGCTACCCCTGAATGGGGTCACTTAAAAAAGGATAAAAAGGCGGAGAAGGATTTTCCTTAGCAAAAATAATCAGTGGCTCCAACATCTGTCCATCCATCCATCCATCCATCCACCCATCCATATATTCAATAAATATTTACAAAGTGTCTACAATTTGCCAAGTTTAGCACTGGGCTTTGGGGACACACAGATGGTAGCTGGGAAGACTGACAAGTAAATCGATGATCACTGCACAGTGTGACACATGTTATGAGTGTACTGGGAGCATGAGGAGAGACATCTGAGTCAGTGGGCAGAGAGGGATGGCTTCTCCGAGGAAGGGGACACTTGAAATAAAAGTGAGGAATGAAGAGAATTTAGCTTGGCAGAGTCCCCATTCACTAGCACATGTGTGGTACCAGGATCAGTAAGGTCCAGAATCTTTATAAAGTCTATACCTGCTCCAGTGTGTGGGGAGAATTGTAATGTACTGGGAATGGGGAGATCAGAACAGGAATGACAACTGACTTTGCTTTGGAATTCAGCATTGACTTCTCAGAGTCACAGAACTCAGAACATTGAGGTAATATCACTTCCTCTTGACAGGATTTTCCCCAAACACGCTAGAGAGACTGGAATAGAAACACCTTGCTTATTCTTGAAGAATCCAAAGTTCCATCACTTTCCTCTTTCATTCCATCACCTCCTGTTGGAAAACCTTGTCTGTCCGCTGCCCGCGACTAAAGTCCATCTCCTCAGGAGAGCCAGAGATTCTCATGTTTCACCAACCCTCCTTTTCAACTCAGCTTAAGACTATGAGAGTTGTTCTGTATTCTATAGTGGGTCTGACCTAGGCTCACAGAGTCTACACAAGGCAAATGATTACTGTATGGATATAGGGCAATGTTAGCGAAGAGTGGACATACTCAGATGAGGGGAAGCCATTTTGCTTTAGATGGCCTGGAGAGAATATCCATTCTGTGGATAAGTCCCTCCTCTTTATTTTTCCCTCACTTACCCTATAGTTCCTCATCACAGCAGTCATTTGGTAGCCAGTTGTGGCCATGGATCAGCTGTGGTGAGTGGAAGCCCAGCTGAGGGCTTGAAATTCACTCAGTGTAGGAACCTTGGTGAGAAGGCTGCTGGTGTGTGGGGGGGGACTGCTGTATAAGAGAAGAGCTGGGTGGTGCCTGAAGCATCATCCAGTCTCCCACGGCCCCAGTGACAGAAGGCACAGTGTTTGGATATTGATTTATTACCCATCTCCTTTTCTAGAATATATAAGCTCTGTTTTGCTCACTACGGTATCCCTAGGGCCCGGGACAATGCAGTTTAATGATTTTTTGCTGTTGTTGTTGGAGGAATTAAGATTCTCAAGTAATATGAGAGGAATCTCCATTTGTCCTGCTGGTGTCTCTCAGTCCTGGGCTGTGTTGTTCAAATCTGCAGTTTCTTTGTGACTTGGCCAGCCCCCAATCATCCCAAAGCCCAGTCAAATGCAACACTTCAGTGCTAATGGATCTGGAGACTAAAGCTCTGGAGGGCCACCTCTGTCAGATGAGATTTGCCTTCAAAGGCCACTGGCTCTGACCTTTTGATAACATTTAAAAAAAAGAAACCTTGTGTATTGACTGAATCAGTTCTATCTCCAATGAAAGTCTAGGTAGCTGTTTGTATTTCTGTTTGAATTTTTTGGTCCTTTCTTTTTCCACTTCTGGGTAAGCATGAAGGAAAAATAATTCCTTTGCTTGACCAAACCTAATTTAAAAGTTGTTTGTATTTTTTTTTTAATGGAGCCCAATCCCTTAAGCCTTGAAAAGTAACCTCCACTGAGCTCAATAAACCATTTCCAATGTGGCAGCTTCTAATCCAGGAGAGTTCAGGAGGCAGATGCTAAACAACCGCCAATTGCATCCCAGGACAGTTGCCGGCAAGTCTCAGGGTTCTGCAAGCTGGAGATGTCATCAGCTAATCCCGACTCTATTCTCATGTCCACTGTGCTAGCTGGCTTGCCTTGTGCAATTAGTATTCTCCCCAGTGTTGATTTTGTTCAAATATATTGGGCCCATCAATCACCCACTTTCCAACTCATCTGTCTGGATCAGTCAATTACAAAGTTATTTTTGAGCCACTAGGATTCTTGTGGAATAGACACAAGAAGGAGCTAAACTCATTTCAGGTTTGACCTCTGAGGCTGGGATCTGAGAAGGCTTAGTTTGCTTACACTTCATGGCCATCCAATCCAATCTGGCCTGTAGAATAGAAAGGCCGCTTGCTTAATTGGGAACACTTTAATATAGATATCCATTAACTTATGCTAAATTACAGTAAAACATCTATGGAGGAACTTGATGTGACATCTGCATGAATACTAAATAAGTTCATTACAATCAGTACTGTGACAATGAATATGAAATGAACGTGCCCAGAGAAGACAATTAATCTCCCACCTTCCCAAGCCATTACTGTTTTATTTTTCCCTGCACTGTATTAAAAAAATAAGGCATAGAATCTCTGTGATTTTCTGAGACCATCACTTCCCTTCAGCTGCTGAGTAGTCCCTGTGTGCTCTTATCATTTGTACAGTGGAGACTGGCTTGGGCCCCCCTGAGGAATAGCCATGGACAGTGGAGAGAAGGGGGTCTTAGGGTCCCACTTTGGTGTGGGAAAGAAGGCTTTCAAGACTAACTGAACTCCACACACACACACACACACACACACACACACACACACAAATTGAGAGTCATCCTCATCTGGAACTAGCAAACAGACTGTCAGTTCAGATTAGCAACATCAAAAGCATTCCAATCTGCTCCCTGCATACATTACATGCATAGATCTGAGGGAAGAATTTGGCCTCTGAATTAAGTCAGCTTTTCCTCCTGGGCTGTCTGCACCTGAAAAGTATGGCTAAGAAAGTCCAGAAGTCAGATAAATACACCTCATAGCACTTGGTCTGAACCACACAACTTAGTCTTAAAGGTATACCCTCTCATGGTGCTATTTCACATAAGCTCTTTCTGAATCTCAGGGTGCACCATGGGGACCTTTTTATGTAAGACTATCCCTAACTACGTGCCCATGAAAGAGGCAAGTATGAAAAAATATTTCTGAGTTCCCCACTCTGGTTATTCTTCCTAGGTCACAGAACTCTCTTCCTTGCTGGCTTCTCCTCTTCCCCTTGACCTTCACAGCACAGTCCCCAGGCTCCATCCTTGGATCTCTTCTCTTGGCCTGTACTCAGTCTCATGGCTTTAAATACCACATCTGCTCTGATGTCTCTCACATTTATATCCACAGCCTGGTCCACTCCCTTAACTTGACTCACATATCCAATAGCCTACTCCTCATCTCCACTTGGATGTCTAGTGGGCATCTCAAATTTGACATGTCCCAAAGAGGACTGATCTTCTCCTACAGACCTGCCCCTCTGACAGTCTTCCTCATCTTTTAGATGGTGTTTTTATCCTTCAGGCCAGAAACCTTGGAGTAATCTTTGACTCCTCTCTTTCATACCCACGTCCAATCTGTCAACATAGACCGTTGTCTCAAAATACATACATAGACCAACCACCTCTCACTACTTCCTCTACTACCACGTGGTCCAAGCTACCATCATTCTTGTCAGATGACTGCTATAGTCTCTTCATGGTTCTGGATTGAGCAGGACATCTACTCCAGAACTTGCCTCAGAGGAGCCTGTTAGTGGCCACAAAGTTATTCTCTGCCACTCTCAACAGAACAGGATTCAGTGTCTCATGTGGAGTTTTACAAGTTTTGGTCACAAAAATCTGAGCTAAAGGATACCTTTGATATTAGTAACAGTAGGAAAGTAGGAAATTGCTATTCCCATCTAGACTGCAAGCAAAGAAAGTTCCAGCCAGTGGGATATATCTCACCAAGATTATACTCAACAAGGGCCTCTTGGCTTCTTATGGGGAGATTGGGATTGCATGATAATCCACCCCATCCTTGCAGCTAGCTCCATTTCCCTATTATATAACAAAGGTCTCTTTCTCTCTCTCTTTGTCTTCTTCCTTCCCTCCTTCCCTCTCTTCCTCCTCCAATATCCAGAATGCTTACCATTTTTAAATGATAGATGCCATTTAAATATTAATTTACAGGATATTTTAGAACTCAGAGTAAGTCCAATACTATATAAAACCATGTGATGCTCACCGGACTTCCCACAAGTCCCCTTGCTTGGATGTGCATATCCCCAACTTATACTCTTTTTTTAGGGCTAGAATGTCAATTCTGCAGTTCTGAGTGGCAGCCCTGAAAGGGCTCTCTCCATCACACAAAAGGTAGGTGTCCAGTGGGGAGAAGTCTCCCTTGAAATGTGCAGGTGTCCTTGGATGCTTCAGATAGAATCCAGGTCTCAGCAAGCAGCTGCTGGGCCACTCATGGACAGCCAAAGGCCCTTCTGGAAAGGGAAGATCTCCTTCACCCATGGGAGCAGAAGGAGTGTCAGCAATCTTGTTAGCATGTCAAGGAACAGATCTTGACAGATCCTTCCCTGCTTTCTAGTACCAACTTCAAAATCCTCCCTGTGCCGATCTCCCTGGGGTTGGTGATTAGTTCTCACTGTTCCCTCTTCTGAGACAAGCAAGAGGCTCTGTTTGTGCCAAGCCTCCCTGTAGATACTGTGGCTATGCCCATCCAGGCAAAGCATTCCTGGGAGACAACACTGAGTTTGCTTTAGGACTCCAACAGGGAACAGGGGGGAGGATGAAATTGCCTCTCTCTGAGAGCAGATCACCCACTATGTGGCCCAGCTTGAGCTAAACTCACGGAATGTGAACTCTGCCCTCCTCTTTCTATTCCTTCTCTCTCCTCTGCCTTTTCCAAGCAAACTCTCAGTCTAAGAAGAAGAGGTCTGACTTCCTTGGGTGACCACCATCTCCTAGTTAACATTTGGGAATAGGCCATAAGCAAACAAGAAGCCTCAGAAAAGTCAAGAGCACCTGACAAGAAAAGTGGTTATAGACATATTGGAGTTTTAGGGAGTGATGACACAGAAGGCGGTAGGATGGGACTGGAGAGCAGCATAGTTACAGTCTTTTTGAGGCAGGGGATGGATGACACAGTGTCTTTATGTCCCTTCCAGGCTTATGATTTTGTATGTGAAAAATTCTAAACAGTATACCCATCATTTATTAGGTATCAAGCATCTCCTCTGTGTCATGCTCGAAGTGAAGAATTCAAAGGTGAACTAAGTATGGTTCTGGGTTCAAAGACCCTATAATCTAGAGGAGTAAAAAAGCATTTGGGCATTCCTCCCTCCCTGCCTCCTCTCTCTCCTTCCTTCCTTCCTTGTTCCTCCCTCTCTCCCTCCCTCCCTCCCTCCCTCCCTTCCTCCTTTCCATCCAAGGCAAGGCAGATTGTACTAAAGGAGGGGTAGCTCTGGGCTGAGGTGAAGAGCACAGGAATTAGGTTTTCAAACTGGCTCTGCCACTTACAAACTCTATGATATTGGGCAGGAAATTTAAACTCACTTAACTTCAGTTTCCCTACTTATATAATAAGAACATTCATGATACCTATCTCATAGGGTTAGTGTGAGGATTAAATAAAATAATAAGTATTAAATTTCTTCACACATAGTAGATAATTAGTAACTATTCATTGAACAAATGAATTATAAATAAAGATATGTTATGGAAACATAGCAGAGAGGTCCACAGTTGAGAGGGACAATATTTGAGATGGCCTTGAAGGGTGAAGAAAATCCTGACAGGTGTAGATGAAAGCTATTTCAGACAGAGGGAACAGCATGAGCATTGAAGTGGGAAAGCTTAGGTCTCACTTCCTGGAGAGGCAAGTAGTGGGAAATAAGACTGAAGATATGGATGGAGGCTATACTGGGGCAAATCTTGATTGCTATGCTAGAGAGTATGTGCTTGATCCTCGGGCGACAGTGAATCATTAGTGAAAGGAGTGGCCATGTTTTAGGAAGTTCAATGTGGCAATTAAGGAGTAGGATTGTACTAGAGATTAATTGGAGACAGGGAAATGAGTTTGGAGGTAACAATAATCTCAGTGAGCTTAAATGAGGATCTTGACAAAACTAGTGATAGTAAAAATGAAGGAAAGGGAAACAGAATCAACAGAGGCTGGTGACCAAAGGGATGTGGAGAATGAAGGAGAGGGAGAATCAAAGCTGACGCTGAGCATTTAGGGAGAGATCAATTAGAAGACCATGATACCAACTATAGTTCATGGAACACAGAAAAAGCAAGAATTTTTGGATGAAAATAAGTTATGCTCTAGATGGTGAGTTAGGAATTTTGTAGGAAACCCATGTACAGATGTTCAATATATAGCTGGATCTATCTATCTATCTATCTATCTATCTATCTATCTATCTATCTACCTATCTATCAATCTATCTATCTATCATCTATCTATCTATCTATCTATCTATCTATCTATCTATCTATCTATCTATCTAAAGTGCCTGAAGCCCAGGCCATTGTCTACAAATGGAGATAAGAATGTGGAGCCATTCTCTTAGGCGTGATGAAGGGTGTGATTGAAAAGTGGCTAAAATAACTCTTAGTTTATGGGACTAACATGCTGACTTGAAGTGGATCCAGAGGATCCTGAGAATAGGGGACTGGGAAGCCAAGTAGGTAGAACAAAAAGATGAGGGATTCTAGAGTGTTCACCACAGTACAGGTAAAATGTGTTGCTTCTGGGCTTCGACTGAGGAAAGCCAGGGAGGGAAGTAGGTAAAATGACTGAAGGCCAAGGGAAAACCAGATAGCAGATCAAGAGGGAGTAAGAAAATGGGTAAGAATAGAGGGGGATTTTGACAACTGAAAATCTGAATGTTTAGTAGCTCTGAGTTGTGAATTTCAAGATGCAGAAGGGTTAAAGACAGAGGTCACTGGAGTGAAGAAGGCTTGAAACTAAAGGAATCAGGAGCTTGGGAGGATTGGAAGTCACTGAAGGTGAAGGAGGTGAGGCAACAGAGAAGGGAGGGCTAAGAGACTGATGCTCACATCCTTGAGGAAGTTGCAGTCATGTCCAGAGCACCTGTTGATGAGGTAAGAAGGATGGAGAGATGGTACAATGGATGTAATTATTGAGGCAAAGAGCTTAAATTGAAATGGTCCTGGGGAAAACAATATCCAGGATGAATTTATTGATTTCCTCCTAAATGCTTCAAAGAGTTAAAGCCTAAAGTTGAAGGGTCAAAGGATATCTATGCAACAAGTAATAATCAGTTTAGGCTATAAAAACATGAAATAAGTTAAGTGCTACAATGTGTGGTACTGGCCACATATAGCTTGAGTCTGACCATCCCACTTGATAAACAGCAAACATTCCAAATCTCATGAGGCAGCTTCTAGCCCAGGAGAGTCAAGATACACATGGTGGAAGAGGTGGACTTGGGGTGACTCTTGAGGGAGGGGTAGGAACTGAAGGAAGAAGAGTACTCCAAACAGTGGGAGAGAGAATAAATGAACAGAAGGGGAATGAACAAGGCAGATTCTGAAGCTTGTATAGGAGGGGTGCAGGCTGGGAGTTATAGAGGAGAAAGTGGGAATGATAGTGGGACCAGAAGACGGAGGCATGCACACCGATGTTATGAGAAGTCAAAAGCGACAAAATATCCCCAGGTTGGTTTTCCTGTGGTTACAGGCTTGGGCCAGTTGAAGCATTTAGTTTAGTTTAGTTTTTTTTTTTTTTTTAAGATTTTATTTATTTATTTGAGAGAGAGCGAGAGAAAGCGTGGGTGGTGGGGTGGGGGAGAGGGGCTGAGGGAGAGGGAGAAGCAGGCTCCCAGCTGAGCAGGGAGACCAACACAGGGCTCGATCCCAGGACCCCGAGATCACAACTTGAGCCAAAGACAGATGCTTAACCGGCTGAGCCACCCAGGCACCCCAAAGCATTTAGTTTTTTCATGGGCCCCAAACATCCTCATCTACGATCCCCAGATCCTGAATATATATCTGTCTCCTAGTATTTGCCATGTGGCGCGGCTGGCTGGTAAGGCAGTCTTTCTCGCTCTACTGTCAGCCATTGCAGGACAGAGACCACCATCTGGGCACCCCCCTCAGTCTATAGGGCTCCACGCATCCTGCAGAGCAAGATCTCTGCAAATATTTGTGGCGGAATGATTCAATCAATGAGTAACTGTTGGGCACAAATCGGAGGCTATGCACTTAAACTGGACTATAGTGCTTAGGCAGGGGCCTCCCACATCTGAACAGAAAGCATCATGGCACAAGGTGAAATTCTGGGTTTCTAAAGAAAAGAATATAGGAAGGACTCTCGGAGCCTTTGTTAATTAAAAACACGAATAGCTCTTCAGGGAACATTCCCTGTCTCCCATTCTCTTTCCTTGCACTGAATGGCAGATAAGGTGGTATCTTTGCCTATGCTTTGGACCACATTTAATTAAATGCCTACATTGACTGCTTCCTCACATATCTTGTTTTATTTCCTTTCCTTCCTTCCATGCTAAAGAGGGCCAGGACTAATACTAATGCATATGCCGTTAAACCTTTTTAATTAACTTCAACTTCTTCCAGAGATTTATGTTTAAACAGTAAATTTTTTGTTGATACTCAAATACATAGGCGGCACTCAGGATGATGTACGAGTACTCTTGTCCTCAAAATGATTCCTCATGAGTTACCACCAGAGACATTTTCATGAGCCTCTTTTATTAAAATAATAATACTCAGCAAAGCAATAATGCTTTACAACCGGCAGCTAATTAACCTGCCCCCCACCCCCACCTCCCCAGGTCAACATTAGCATCTGCAGGTTAGCGATATGATCGCCCAGTGGGTCTCCCGCGTACCTTAGAGTCAGCACTGAATCCATCTGGGTTTGTGCTCCAGCATCTGTGAGTAATGATTTTCATTTAAAACACATCTTTGTTCTTGGACTGTAACTCCATCTATTATTTCCGTTATTTATTTTGTTCTTGTTTAGGACCTTCCTTGTGCCAAGTATCAGTATGTCTGATCTGCAGTTGACCTCCCCAAACAGAATTTAGCCATGCCTTGAAAAATCCAATGGACTTAAAACTTTGCTTAATTGCAAAATCCATTTATTTTCCTATAACTCTAAATTTGTGCTCCAAGTATTTTTAATCACGATCTATGCTGTCAATTGTGATTGCTACACAGCAACACCCTGCCAACCAAACCAATCTACCTACCCAAGTTCCCGTTCCATTCTTCATGTTGAAACAACACATTTCCCACCAGCCGCTGTAGTTATATTCCATGTTGTACCATCGACGAGCCAATTATTTCAATTTTGGCATCAGATTCAGAAGAGGGCTTAATGATCCTCAATGGTATAAACTGAATTTTTATTCCTACAGCAATTTAGTAATGATGATGACATTTAAGCACTTAGAAAGTATTTCTCATCTTCCCACCATTGACAAACAGGAGGCCAGATGATCATTTTAGACACTTTTCTGCGCAAGTCCAATGGGTACCTCAGCCTTGGCACCATTTTGCAGTAATTATGGAACCCAGACTTACCCCTGCAACTCTGCTGGGGGCTAGAGAAAGAAAATCCCCCAGATCCAGGGCCTATCTGCTGGGGTTTCAGTTGGAAGTTAGAACAAAGTCCCAGGTCTTGCACACCTATTTTAATTAACTCATTTATTCACTTATTCAACAAATATTTAATGAGTTTCTACTAGGTAAGGAAACTCAGCCCCTGGAGAGAGACTGAGTTGTATGAGGTATGCTCTTTTTCCTCTAATCAAATTCAACCCCAACCGTCTAAGTGAGGCCCAACTTATTTGAATACTTCATTTATGCACATGTTTACTCCACTCATTCAGCAAACATTTACCAGGCACCTTCTAGGTTTAAGGGGCTCTTCTGGGAGCTGAAACATTTACAGAAAAAATCTAATCTGTCAACAAATCCTGTTGGCTCTTCCTTCAAAGTAAACTAAGAATCTGATCTTTCTCACCCCCCACTGCTACATACTGGGTCAAGTTATGATGATCCTGCACCTACATGATTGCCAGAACCTCCTAACTGGTCTTCCTGGTTCTAACCTTGCCTTCTGATATTCTCTTCCCCAAAAAGCAGTCGGAGTGATGCTTTAAAACTAAACTTCTGTTCAAAAGCCTCCAAAGGTTTCTCATCTCAGGGTAAAAGCCAAAACCCTTTTCATGATTTACATTACCCTACATGGTCTTGTTTCCTCTTTAACTTCATCCCCTACTCTTCCTTTGGTGCCTCTGCTCCGGTCACTCTGGCCTCTGTGTTGTTCCTCAAACATAGCAGGCATGCTCCTGCCTCAGGGCCTTTGCACTTGCTGTTCTCTCTGTCTGAGACGAGCTGCCCTTAGTTATCCCCATGGTTCAGTTCCTCACTTCCTCAGAGCATTGCTCAGTCATCAGCTTCTCAGGAACTGACCACGTTATTTAAAATTAGCACCCCACTCCTGCATTGCATCCCTGTTCCCATATCCTTTTACCTGCTTTATTTTTCTCTACCGTGCTTATTCCCATCTGAGATATTATTTATCTTACTTATTTGTTACCATTTTGCCTCCGCCACTAGAATGTCAACTCCATGAAGACTCAGATACTTGTCTGTTTTATTTACTGATTTATCAATGCCGGACATACAAATATTTAATAAATATTTGTTATGTATGGATACATACATATGTATAATAAATATATGTAATAAATAGCACTGTCATAGTCTTGAAGAAATATCTGATCAAATAGGAGCCGTATCTGAAAATAAATAATGAGTTATATTTTCAGAGAGCTAGAAATAAGAAGCTATGGTAGCTCAGAGGGGAGGAAATTTCACTTTGCTTGGTTGAATGAGCCTGCTAAAATCATGGCCCTGATTTTACTACAGGTGTGTACTATTGGAAAAGAGCTCGAATCCACGTTGCAAGGACAAAATGATCCCTTGCCACAGGACCCCTTCCGCGCCGCCCCCCCCCCCCCCGACCAAGGCTGGCTCTTGGGAATTGGTGAGGGTATGTTGGGCAAGGTTTCCCTGGGCCTTGCTGGCTGTTCCAGCTGGGGATCCCTCTCTGTCCCTCCCCAAATTTCACAAACAAATCCCAGGGAAAGCTCAACTCCATGTTTCAAGCAGGGAATATTTCTCAGGCTTGTGCTGCTTTTTACAGATGTCAGGGGAGGTATCAGGGGGATGCAAAGGCAGTGTAGTTTCTAATGGCTGATTCTGACAGGACATGTCAGGTTAGCGCTAGTCATCCCAGAGCCTAACTGGATCTGGAGGATAAATCTCTTATTTTGGTAGCGCTTTAAAATAAGTGGCAGCAGTTCATGCATAATTACTTCTGAATTATCTAGGGGATTCATCAGGTTTGATTATAGATGCATAATGAATTTACCAAATTTGTGTTTATTAGGGAGATATTAATTCCATATGAAACCTCACAATTCATTCATGTGCCATTTGTTTTCATTCCTTTTTTATAATAAGCTAATTAGTTTAAATTATTTGTACTTGTACAAGGTCCTGAAACACATATAAGGAATGATTATACCGGAGAACCCAATAAATGGGAAGCTTTGGAGGCAGCGTTAATTGTGATAAAGGGTTCATAAAGCAGTAGATGTTCAATTTCCCCATTTGGGGTGGTAATAATAGGTCTAATCATGACACCTCCATAAAGTCGTGGGAAGTCCCTAATTAACGTTTTTGAATTCAGATATTTCAAAGAAAGTGGAGGAAGTCATTGTGCCATCGGGAGAATGAAGCAGAAAGGGAAAGTCGAGCTTGTTCGAATAGCAAGGCCTTATTAACTCTGGGCCAGGAGGAAGGAGGGTGTATAGGGTGTCTGATCTGTCTGGAGAATTCCTGTAAGAAGAACCAAAGCTTCTGGGGGTCACCGGCAAGCTGGGATTTCAGTTCCTCAGAATGGAAGGATGGGCTTCTTCAGATTGGGGCCTCAGTATTTTTGATGATTTTTGGTTCTTTATGTGGAATTGACACCCTCTGGCCAATGAGCCAGGACTGGAGTCTCTGTGGGTTGATGGGCAGTAAACTTCTTTCCTTAGGGCATGAGGAGGAACCAAGGCAGGAGAAGGGGCCTGGATCACGCTTCCTCAGGAATCGATGACTGTAGTCTCACAATTACTACCATACTTGGGCATGATGTAAATGTCAGGCCCAGTGTTAGGCACTTTACACGCATTGTATCATTCTATCTCCCTGACGCCCAATGGTGTGGATGCTCTCATTGCCCCTACTTCACAAGTCAGGGGAGTGTGGACAAGAGGTCATGTAACTTACTTGGCCAAAGTCATCCATTCGATCAGGACACAGTGGGGCTGGAACTCTGGGGATCTCTTGATTCTGAAGCCCTGCACAGAGTTATTATGCAGTACAGCCTCCTCTATGTCTCCCAAACGTCCTGGCTGTTCCTATAACCCCATCATGATGACCCCTGTTATTACTACTCCAAATGGGGAACTTTGAAGAGTTCCTCTTTTCCGAAATCTTAATTTTCTCCAATTGCACATTTCTCAAAAATTGAAATCTCAATTTTTCACTCCGTGGGAAATCCACCGGGTCAGAGGCCTTTAGATTTCCCTCCCCAGGGTCCTCTTCTGTGGAACAGCAACAGAAGGATCAGCTACCTCACGGGTCTCCTCCTGCCATTAGAAAAAAGCTCTACAGGGGTTAATGGCAAAAGAAGTTCTACTTTGGATGAGACACCAGTTTAATTTATATTTGATTAAAAAAGTCATTCATTCATGCATCCAGCAGCGGTATTTGTTAAATGTCTCCTACATTCTTAATTGGGTTTTGTTGGGGGAGGGGAGAAAGGGAGCAGGTATAATAAAGCTCATGCCAGACACTTTGTTTATAATTTTCTTGGAAAGAGTATATGTGCACACCTGAGAAGTTAAGTAAGTAAGAGAGTGATTGAATAGCCAGGCAACTGAGAGATGCAGTGAGCTTTCTATGGTCCAACGGGGGAGACAGCCCTGGGGCCTGATCCAGTAAGGCTTCTTAGAGGATGTAGGATGTGGAGTGCTCATGGAAGGGTGGGCAGGGCCAGGGTAGCAGAAGTGGCCCCAGCTGCACCCAGCCAGGATGCCAAGCTCCTGGCCTCCGTCGGTGACTACGTGCTTGACTGTGGGGGGAGTTGCTCTCTGGTGCCTCATTTTCTTCCTGGGAGATGGAGATAATGACAGCTCACATGGGTGCCATGAAATTTAAGGAGGGAAGTGGATACGAAACTGCTTTGACAGATGCAAAGTGCAGTGCAAAGGCCAGATAGCGCCCAGCAGAAAGCAACCCCAGAGGCAGGCATTTTATACACGTGCGTCTCCAAGTGCCACACCGGAGTTCTTTGCAAGATCACTGGACGCTGAGGCCCAGCTCTGTCCCAGCCAGGGCAATGAGCAGAGCCCATCTGACTAGTGGGAGAAGCTGGGCGAGATGTGGTAAGACCAAGGCCCGATCCTGCAGGTTCACTGACTCGCCGGGTGTGTGTGTGTGTGTGTGTGTGTGTGTGTGTGTGTGTGTGCATGATGAGACCTGGAAATGGGAAATAGTCAGGGACAGGGAGGCCCTTGACGTTTCTCTCATCTCTTGTGCTATCCAATGGAAAATGACACCTTTGTTCCACAATAGCCATAATCAGTCATACCTAAAAGGGTAGTTGAAGAGATATCTTTTAAGTGCCTATATGGAGATCCAGGGGGAGATCTCATAATGTCTCCCCATAGGGGAGCCTGCCACACTAGGCCCAAAGCCCCACACATATCTCAACCTCAGTCACAGGGAGGCCACAACCCCCCATTCTAGAGTTTAATGTCCTTGAATCTTCCTATCATGGGCCTCTGGTTCCCAGGGGAACCAGGACCTATTAATTTCTCCTCTGAGAATCTCTTTGTCTTCGGATCTCTGCATTCAGTTTCATTAGGCTGATGAGTGAGGCTTGTAGTTAGGACACCTGGAGAGGGTGGGGGTGGGGCACCTTTTCTACTGGGGACACTGAGTGTTTTACTACAAGCTGCCAAAGGATGTTTTCTCCTTAGCATCCAAGATTTTTACTACTTCAGAGCTAGGAGGAAGAATCAGTCCCAGGTAGATGAATCCAGAATATGTAAATTGAAAGGAATTTTAAGTGAGTGACGTGTCCTTTTTTCTGACCTCTGCATATCTGCCTCTAAAATGTTAAAGATGGCTAGAGGATTGGTCTTTCTGGGAAGACCTTTGAGAAAGGAATTTCCACTGAGAGGAGACTGTCTATGGTAACAAAGATGGAGAGGAGCTTGTATAATCTAGGAGGCTCCATTGCTTTGGAGGGATGCCCTTCTCTCGCCCCAAATAAGCACACGATGACCCCACTCCCCCTTCCACTTCTGTCTGGAGGGGGTGTTTAGCTTGGACTACGTCCCTCCAACTGGACAGCCAAGGAGCCTGGCATCGTGGGAAGTTCTGAGCCCCTCAGAAGTACAGACTCTTGACTCTTGAACTTCAGGAAAATCTCTCTTCCCTTTGTCTTCCACTCTGCTTCAGTGCTTTCGATTTTATTTTAAATCTTGAGTGTTTTAAGGATTTGCTTCTCCAAAGCTTTTGCCTCCTCTCCCTACATATTATTACTGACCTATTATGTAAAAGGACAGGGGTTTGCAGAGGGCCATTCATTTACCCCAGAGGTAACCCTTCCTGGCCTTTTGAAAAAGGCAGCTAAATGGCTGGATTTTAAGGGATGGGAGAAGGCCCTGAAAGACATTCCCAGCTCACCCCTTGGCCAAGACTGTGCCAACCATGGGTCTCACCCACAGCAGACATGTGGTGATGGTGCACATCTGTCCGTCCCTTTGTGTTGATGGCTTGGGATCTGGAAGTTCTGCCAAAGATCGGGGAAATGAAAGGGAGAGGGAAGGATGCAGGGTTGGGGTACGGGAGGAGGGCTAAGAGGGGGATTAGTCACTTGAGTCAGGATGATTTTTCCTGATGTCAAAGCCTCATCCAGAAGAGCTTTTGCTGTTGCTTGCTTTTATCTGGAAAACAATATGAGCAGCATCTCTCAAAATTAGGTCATAGCTTGCAAAGGCAGGGGCCCGCCAAGGTGCTAACTGCCTGAATTCTCAGTGGGTTTACAGAGCTCTCTGCTCTGACAAATGCCTTCTTTGTTCCCCTGAAAAGTCTGACTTGCTGAAACCTTCACGCCTGCCTCTTTTCTCCTTCACCCTTGCACTCCCCCCACAAACAACTGAATTTGGAAGGTTAAAAAATCACTTCACTTGTCAACTCAAACACTTTCCCTCCTCCTAAGTTGTTTCATTCCCTACCCAGGGAAAGAAGCTAGTGTGTTATCACTCTGGGGACCAGAAGCCACCCCGAGAAGAGAGTGGCTCTGCAATTTTCCCAGTACTATCGTGGTCTCAGGAGCAGGGTGTGCTGGTCTACCCTGGAGAGTACCATGAAGGTTGTGCCCCAGACATGTCAGTGGGCTGCAGAATGGGGGGTGGGGTGGGGAGTCCTGGTGGCTTCGTCTTCTTAGGCATGTCTGGGCTCAGGTCTCTGTGTGGCAATAACATGATAGGAATCCCACCCACTCTACTAAAATTGGGCAAACAATAGCAGCAGCAACAACAACAGACATTAGCCCTTGTTTGAATTTTGAGGACAAAATTAACTTTCTCTTATTTTGTTCCTGATACTGTTGGTGACTAGGGTGTCTTCCTAATAAAACACCATGACCCTTGAGGATGGGCGGGACTGGGGAAGGGGTGAAAGGAGATGTTAGAAGCTAATTAGAACTCTCCAGAGTGGGTGGAAATGAGAATGTGAGTTCACTGGACTGGGGGAACTGTCCATTATTTATGCTCTGCCGAGGAGTCAAAATCTGGAGACATCTCTGGAAGTGGAAACACAGCAGGTGTCTCACGGGAGGAGGGTTTGAATGTGAGTGGGGTCAGGCAAGACTGTGCAGTTTGGACTCTGACGTTGGAAAGATGCCTGTTGCTCCTTCCATTTGTATCTGTGATATTGAGGGCCAATAGTTTAACCATAGTCTCTGTGCGTCTTCATTTGTAGAATAAAGTGTCTTCATCTCCAGAAAAGGTTTTAATAAGACAATGTATTGAAACTCTTGGCATACAATAAGCCTTCAACAATTATTATTATAATTTTATTATGTTTTTGGGAGGAAACAATAAAAGATACAATCACTGAAGTCTCTAGAAAAACTTGAACAATGACTTCAAACCTTTTTATCTCAAGTAGTAGATTATTTTTCCGATGAGATTTTACACGGAATCTCAACATATAAAATTGGTACAAGGGGGGTATAAGGCAGTTGGTGGCTGGCAGTGGCTAGGTCCTGTGCACTGCCTGCTCAGCCTCCCCACTGATTGTCTGCAGAGGCAGTCTGGACCTTTTGGGAACCCCAGTCAGAAAATTGCTGGTGGATTATTTCCAAAAAAAAGTACAGCTCAGCCTAACACCCAGCTAGTTAGCATGTTTTAGTGAACCAGCCACACCAACACAGAGAGAAATGGATCAGATGCCTCCAGGTGGGGCAGGACACAGGTTTGCCAGGTAATTGCTGGTGGCACTGATGCCCAAAGATGTGCATTTTTGGAAGAGAAGGAGCTGAGCCTTTTTCCTATTCTCACCCAGAGTGGGGTCAAGAATTGTGGAAACCCAGGGCCTGCAGATGGGCTGGGGATGAGGTAGAATAAGGAGATGGGGGCAATAATATAGAGAGAGTCTGTCTCCACGCCAGAGAGCACTCTAAGTGGGCTCTGGAGAGGAGTGAGGGTCAGTTGGGATTTCTGCAGGTGGGGTGAGGTGGAGCTGTGCATCTTTGTGTTGATGCAGCAACCTGTCTTGGTGATACTTTTGTAAGTTTATTGCATTTTCCCCTTTTGCTTCCTCTTAGTTTTCAGCAAAACTCCTATCTGGCTTTACTTCTATCTACTGGCAAAGACAAGGAAATAGTTTGACCAGATCGAGGCAAGCAAAGTTGGCAGAGCATAATTAATGATCAATCCACAAAGATCTCCCCCTGGATACCCACTAGTTTAGCAGAGAAGATGGGCATTGCCAAAGCCCAAGGGTCACCGGTCCCTTTGTGGCTCAGTCACAGCTCTCTCAGTTCAGGAGGAGTCTAGTAGGCTCCTTTTGCCATGGGTCTCTTCTCAGGGAAGTATTTTTAAGATTTGCTGCTTTAATCCCCCAATGCAGCCATGTCTGTTATGGAAATACACAGAGTAAGAAGGTGCTGTCTTATAAGAACGAGGGAACTTTTCATGGTCCTGAATAATGTGGCTCCCTACTTCACTTTTGCACATCAGTAGGTACACCCAGCTTCAAGGAGATCATATTTTTATACATTTCAGGACTTGGTACCTTAATTCTCTGGGGGAAACTCATAACCCAACTTCCTAAGCTACTCCTAAAGAAGAGCACAGATACCACTTTTGTCCTATGCAGGCTTTCTGGCCTCCTTGTTCCTCATCTTGGGGCTGGAAGTGATTCAGGATTGTACCTTGCTATTTCCATGATCCATTGGCATCTCAGTAATGAATGCTCACCACCACAGTGCCCTCATTTAGCCTAATAACCTCAATAAGGTAATATTTGATCTGTGTTAAGTATCTGATTAAACAACATAAAGTATTTAACCTATTGATCTCTTATACCTCGCCAGACCTACATTCCTGGATGTACTTTAATTACTGACTTGGGGAGATTTCCTGAATGGGATTTGCATCTCGTTAAGATCTTTTCTTTGTCTTTAGGGCTTCACAGTCAACAGCTTTCTCTTCTTGTTGCCTCTAGGCTCTTATTCTACTTGCTGCTGCTCCACTAGACACTGCCTGATTCTGCCTGAAGCCTGACAACATTTGGTTAATCTACCAGGAGTAGGATCCTTTATGTGACCATGAATCCTACCGCTTATTTAAAAAAAAAATGGATGATCACACAAACAACTGGACTTATACTTTGTCCACTCTGATCTTTGGGGCGTGAGAAATTGTCTGGAGTGACAATCTCATTTTAGGCAGTTGGTCCCAGCTGTTGGGTTGACCTACCCTTATATTTCACAAGGAGAATAGGCCAGTGGGCAAAAATCAAGAAGATCACAGAAAACCATTTCAACTGGTCTATTAGTTAACTATTGCTCTAGTCTGAACCACCTCTTTGAAAACTATAGAAAATCATACTTTTTTCCTTTTGCCTGCAAGGATATAGTCATGAATGTTAATAATAATTAGTTGATTTACATGCTGTCTTTTCTTCAAGAATCTTGAACATGCTGGGTTTGTTTATTTTTTTCCTCTTATTTTAAAATTGGCTCTACAAAGGCTGAGATAGCTTCTCCACAGGGCCTCCCAAAATGAGAACAACACCTCATAGAATTAAGAGAATTCAATCAGAAAATTTCGTGTGGAACACTTACAACAATGCTGGCCACCTAGTAAGTGCTCAATAAACAGTAGCTATTATTATTATTGCATCATCTAAGAAAGCTCTGTGACTTAGGGGTTGGACATGGTCAGGCTGGGAAGAAAGTACCCTGGCCCAAGTGTCTGTACACTTTGCCAAGCTCACCTGGTGAAGACTTCCCACCCCCACATCTACAGCCCCTATCGGCTCATCATAAATTAGACTTGAACCCAAACACAGTAGTTTGTGGAAAAGGCCCTGAGAAGGCCAGTGTTCATCTCCACTCAAGCCATCGCCTAACATCAGATCAGAAGCAGTCAGAACGGTTCTCTAAACAAAGGTTCTCAAAGGATATCTCCCAAAGGGTGGCACACTTGACAACAGTGTGAATCAGAGGACTTACTCCAGACATTTGAACTAGAATGTCTGTGAGTAGGGCCCAGGTATTCACAACTAAAACAAGCTCCTTGGATGAATCTTATGTTCAATAAAGTTTGAGAACCACTTCCCACCAAGTGTCTCCTTTCAAGGCCACCCTCAAGAGCTTGCAATCAACTTCCAAGAAAGTCTTGAGGTTGTGAGGTTCTTGCTCTGCAGGGGCACCTGACAGCTTCCACATCTCACCACATCTTCTGGTGTTAAAGGTGGGCGGGGCGGGGGGGGGAGGCAATACAAATTGAGTGTGGCCAACAAGCAGGGGCAATTCTGTAGCCTCGAAAGAGATTGTGGCTTGGAGGTCCTCCTGACAGCCCTTCCAGGATCTGGGGCAGATCATGGGCACTAGCCACGCCCCAGGGAGCATGCAGGGCCAAGTGGAAACCCTGGTGGGAAGGGACAAGCCTTGCAGTGCCCACAACACTGCTGAAACAGAGGTCCATGGCCATCTTCATTGCCTCTGTAAATACCTCAGGGCCCATTTCTAACTCTATGTTGGCTTCCCTCCATTACTTATGATGCAGTTGGGATGTTTACTCCCACTTTCCAATGATGTCACCTCACAGAATGCAAACTCTGGTGCATATAAAACAGACAATCCACAGAAAACGTGATACTGCTGGAACACACACTCATGCATACACACTTACATGCACTGCATCACTACATTTATTCCAAAACCAATAAAAGTGATTTCCAGATAATCTGCTATTTTGGATTATCTGCGCCACTGCTCATCTCCATTAGCATGGCTAATTGAGAACTGACTGTGTGTCTTGGACTGTTTCCAAGAAGGGAACCCATTGCCTGAATGATAAGAGTTCCTTGAGAGTGCCAAGTAAACAGCTGGAAACATCAGGTTGATGCCCATTGGAGGAGGAGCAAACTTTTAAGGATGACCTGACCATTACCAGGCCAGAGAAAGCAATCTTGTTCAGCATGTTTCATTGATTGCCAAGGCAGTAAACCATAAAACTGTCCCACAGCTAGAACATGCACTGACTCTGAGAAAGATGAGGCTTGGTTAGTAAAGGATGAAGCCATTCCAAGAACCAAAAGAAGAAGCAATATGGTTTTCCCTGGGCTGTGTATTAACACCATCCAGGAAGCTACAGGGGATGGGAGTTTGGCAAACAACCCTGTTTTGCTTTGACTTTTGCATAGCAAGGATGAGATAGAGGCCAGTGGGGAGATCATCTGAGACCAGACAAAAGGCATGGAAGGATTAATGCTCTAGAGAACCCAGACTCTAAAGAAACCACCAGTGTTTATGTGCCATACACACACTCTTCTGTCACTTAATACCTTGGTGAAATACCCCAAATAGATCTCAAAACCAAAACATATTAAGAAAAGAAAAAAGAAAAAAGACAGCACAAAGTTGTAACTGCCTTCTGGGTAACTGTGTTTTGGTTGGTGTCATTTTTCTTATGACATAAACTCCCAAATGGCACAGACGCTGTCTCTTAGAATAAATAGCAACTAGCAGTGGGTCATGCCTCCTGTAGGTTTCTGATAAGTATTGTTTGGTTGTATGCTGTTTATCACAAAGAGAACAGATACTATTGTCAGACAGGCTCCCGAGCTGCTTTTTGTGAGAGGAATGAGAGAAGTCCCCTATAACTTTTACAATTCTGTGTTCTGTCCCAAATAATAATGATAAATGAATCACCTGGGCAAATGCACAGGTATTTGAAGGAGGTGATATATATATTACTCAGGAGGGTCAGAAAGCTTATGTCTGGGGTTACTCTGCACCCACAGGGTTTTCAGTAGGTCCCCTGGTAGCCCGAGGCTCTGCTGACTCTGTTTCTTCCAGGTCACCACCTAGTCCCGCCCCCTATCAGAACCAGAGGATGTGAGCTGGGAAGATTACCGCAGAGGCTTCTGAGGGCAGCTAGCTGTCTGTCGAAAGCCTTGAGTATGGGTCCAGACATAGTGGTTTTTGCCATTGGCTACACAAGATCATCTGGGGGAGCATAAAAAATACAGATACCCAGGCTCTACGTCCAATGATTCTGATTTAATTGGTCTGAATTGGGCCCCCAATGAGGGTAATTTTAAAAAAGTACCTAGAAGATTCTATGCGCAAGCAGGGTGAGAAAGTCTGAGCCAGAGGCTCTACTGTGATATGAGTGAGCTGGGAGGGCCTGGCTCACTTCACAAAGCTGAGGATCAAACCCAGCCTTTGAAATCGCACTCTTCATCTTTATAGGATGCCGGGAAATAAATGGCAGTGGGGTCATAGGGCAGAGGTGCAGATGGGAAGGGAAGAGGGAAAGAGAGAAACAGAGGGAGAGAGCGCGCCAAAAGCCTATTGAGAGGAGAGAAAGAAGGCTGACTTTCCCTGAAGAGTTTTTTTGCAACCAGTGTCTGAAAGGTGAAAGCTGGAAAGTGTTATCGCCTCGTAGTGACTGAAGTGCTTCCATGCCGATCACAGAGGAGTCAGGCAACTGGGGGACAGTAGCATCAGGGACTCAAATGACAAAAAATGCATGGCTCTGACCGAGAGCCCATTACCCTACCAACTGAAAGTGACTTCTTGACCATCCAAGAACCCAGAAAATGGGGCAGGCCCCTGGAGAAAGGTTAGAAACTAAGGCAAAGCAGACCATGTGACGTAAGGGGAAGCATCCTAAGGGCAGAAAGATGGAGACCCCATACATTGCCTCTGCTTCACGTGGGTTCTCAGCAGGAGGGGCTTTAGCTGTCTAGAGTGGAGCAGGTGACTTGTTCTGGTTCCTTCTTTCTTCTTTCTTTGTTTCATCTCTCTCCTTGCTCATTTATTTCTACTCAGAACAGGAGCCAGGGATCTGCTCTCCCTTCTCGACCTCTCCTCGGCAAAGAGGCTTGAATGAGCAGGCTTGGCCCAGGAAGGAGCATTGGGAAGAGTGCCAGTGAGTTCATCTGCGCGATGGATGGGGACCCAGAGGGGGGAGGGTGCTGCGGGGGAGGTTTCCCTCTCTCCGCTGGCTTGAACAAGACAAAGCCATTGACTGCTTCTCTCCTACAACTCCTGGTTCTCCCTAGGGAGGTGCTGGTTTCTACTACACAGGGATAGACGGAGTTGCTTGTCATAATTAAAACCTCTCGGGGGAGTGGATGCCTCTGTGTTCTTTTTTGGAAGCTGCACAATTAGCTGGTTCCCAGGGGAGTGGGGAGCACAGGCTTCCCAGCATGGGAGAGGCACAGCACCTAGCCCCCTGCATTTCCACTTCTGAACGTATCACTCCCTGTAGCCAGTTGCAGATTCCTTCTGAGCAGCTGGAGGAGGCTGAGAGAACTTGGACCCTCCCTTTGGAGCTCTCTGGCAATTCCTAACCTCTGAGCCTGCTCTGATTATAAACATAGGAGAGCTCCCACGGCCCTGTATAAAACTCTGGAGCAGGCTGGCAGAAGAAAACACGAGGGTCACTGGCCTGGAGATTGGAGGGAATTTGCTGAGAGATTTGTGTGTGTGTGTATGTGCGCGTGTCTGTGTGTCTATTGGAGCCTCTGCCCCCGGCACAAGGGAAATTAACCAGACTCTGCCTATGTGGGAATTCTGCATGGCAACCTAATCAAGGCTTAGTTTTTCATTAAAATTTCCATTAATACTGGAGCTGTTTAGAGCAAGTTGAGTGGAAATATCCCTAATGCACCTTCCCCCCTCTATTACCAATCTGAGGATCAGGGAGAGGTTATGTTGTGTACTTTTGCTAAGGCCATTTCTAGTTTCCCCGACATTATTATCCTCGTCCCCAGCACCTATCATACACAGCGTGCAAAGCCCAGAGAGGATCCCACAGAACCTACCCTTGTCTGGTGTGACAGACTGGAAATGAGTGAAAGAGAAGGCTTGCAGAGGTGTGGAGTAACGCCTAACAGCCTTCCGTCTCACCCCGTGGAGTGAAGTACAATGAGATGTCAGGGAATGGATGTCACTTTTCAGCCTTGAGATGTGCTGCTCCAAGTGCTCCCCACCTCGTCTAAGTGAGATTGGGCTACAGCCATCCCAGAGGGAGGGAAACCAGAAGGTCTTCCGCTGGGGCTGGGGATGCTGAAAGGCTCAAGGAGGCCTCACCCTCTTGCGATCATTTCTGTATCAGAGTTATCAAGAGTATCTCCATGTCTAGTAGTTCTGCTGTGCCCTTTCCACAGCCCCAGTGCCACACATCTTTTGGAGACGCCCACTGTCGCTCCCTGAGTTGTGGGATATCTTGGAAACTGGTGCACTTGTTCCAGATCCCTCAAAGGTCGGTTCAGTGACAACTTGTTGAATGACATCCTTTTTTACCCTCAGCTGCAGCAGCACAAAAATGCTTCCTAGTACATGAACACTCTCTGGTCTTAGGGATGCCCTTCCGGCTTCACCCACAAGTCCTGGGGCTCATCCCTCAGTGGCCAGCTGGAGAGCTGTCACCCGGCAGAATCAACTGTGATCTTACTCTAGGTGTCCATAACCTTCAATATGTTATTGATAACACTGTGACTATTTGGGGGGGTGTCTCCGTCCCCTTCACACTGCGAGCAGAGACCGTATTTTATTCAGCCTGTATCCTCCATGTTAACTAGCAGGGCTTATAATGCCACTGGCAGTTGCTCATCAAGTTTTGTTGAATTCCCTGCCCCTGTCTGAGGTGGGCCTCCTCGCTGTTATTGACAAACCGACTGATGTGCATTCAGAAGAAAATCCAAACACAGCTAAGCCAGTCTGCAACTGGTGTTTGTGGGAGGCTGCGGTGGATGCCTCCTAATTGGGCCACACATGCGTCTTGAGACTATGAGAATATTTAAAAATAAAGTTGAGTATGGTAGCTCTCAGCCAGGTATGCATTTCAGGAGATATTTTAGTGATCAAGCCCTAGCGGTAGAGAACGCAGGGTTTGGAAACATTCATGGGTTTGAGGCCCGCCTCCAACACTCACGAGCTGTGTGACCCTGGGAAGATTTCTTACATTCTATATGCATCCATTTCTTCATTTGTAAAATGGGATCATAACAGAGCCTATCACCTAGGGCTGTTATGAAGATTACATGAGGTAATTTATATGAATTCAGAATAGTTTCTATGTAAGCTATGTAAGTATAAACTCCCATTGTCTTTACAGTTGTTATTACTGAATCCAACCTTGTGCATACAGTACTTCTGGAAGTTTTTGTGCATACAGTACTGATCTGGACGTTTTTGTTTTCAAAGAGCTGCTCAGGAGATTCTGATTTGCACCCTTGGTTCCTAACCAACTGTCTATTGGCTTGTAGTTTCATAGACGTGGAGAAAACAGGAAGTGCAGTAGGATCCTGGTTGACCAGGAAGAGCACAGATTCCTGGAATCCAAGTCTCACTGGCAAATTAGTTCAGCTTAGCTTGCCATCTTCCTCCTCTGCATATGGCTGACAGCCTTCTGTCTCACCTCCTGTCCAGGCACCATCTCCTCTTCCTGCAGGAGTGAGAGCGAGCAAGGGAAGTGTGTGTGCAATCCACCCACTGCATAACCAGCTACTGAGAAATAGTGGGCCAGCGGTCGTTAGAACTCTGGGAGCTGCCGAGCCGTCCAAGGGTTTACCAAGATGGGACAAATCTAACGAGAAGAAAGTTACAGCAAAGCTTATTGAACGATAACCCATTTCCTTCACTTAGAAGCAATGAAGAAACATTTTTCTCACTTCCATGGCATAAGGAAAACAATATCAGTGATTTGTGCTGCCTGGTTATCCAGTCTCTTTACTAACTTGGCTTATTTTCTTGCTGCGAGATATGAACACTTAGGGCTGAATGTGGCTCTCTTCTCTCTGGTGAGTTTTTGCTTTTCCCATTTTTATTTGTATTGACTGTGAGGTCTTTCATCAGAAGGATAAAAAAAAAAGAGCATGCTCTTGAGGAGACAGTCATGAGCTTATGTGTTGATCAATGGGCAGTGCTTGTGTGGGTATGTGCATTTTGGGTCTGCAATACGAAAACATCTGTTGAAAGATTCCTGGAGAGGGAGAGGCCTCAGGGTCAGGTCCCCCTAGTCCTACAAGATTCAGATCTCCAACGTGGATCCTAGGAAATGCTGCTACAATCAGTGAGAAGCTTGTTGAACAAGGCTCTTTCATTTGTCAATAGCTCTGCATCTTTTTGTCTCATTTATTTCACAAAAAGATATCACTTTGGATTAAAAAAACGAAGAGAAAAAAAGTTCCAGCCACTCCATGATGGAGCAGCTCAAGGAAATAACTTTTGAAAGTCGAGAGTTAGAGGAAATTTAAAAAAAAAAACAGAGAATGTGCTTCTAATGAATTCAATCACAGCAAAAGTCCATTTCTATTCCCTTGAATTCTAGACAATTTCCAGTTGCAAATATCTTCCAGAAGTTCTGTATGCACAAGGTTGGATATTAAGTTGCTTGACAAACATTTCGGATCAAAACTGCCTGCCTAGAAGTGGCTGCTGGAAGAGCAATAATGTGGCTGTAGAGAGAGCCGGGTTGTTTGCACATAGTTGTAGCTTATACGTTTAACGGAGTTTTGCAGATGGGAATTGCCTGGAAAGCAGCAGGTTTTTAAGGATGAATTTTCAACGCCTGAAGCGAGTTGGCGGGAAGATTAGGGGAGAATAGAGAAGGGCGGCCTCTTCAGAACCTGCTTCCCCCCCGAGGGGCCATGGCAATAATGACTTCTCCTTTGCTGGGACAGACTCAGCAAACATGCTCCTGCTCCCAAACAGAATCTCAGCTCAAGCTGGCGCAGCTGGATGGATGGGCATCCTACTCGGATCCCGAGACCCCTCCTGGGGGCCTCATTTAGGATATTCACAGCTGAGGTTTCTGAGAAGAGTGTGAGTGTCACGTGTGTGTGTGTGTGGGGGGCATTTATTTCAGAGAACAAATCAGCCTGAATATATACATATATTTTTAAGATTTTATTTATTTATTTGACAGAGAGAGAGAGAGAGTGAGCACGCAGAGGGAGAGAAAGAGAGAGGGAGAAGCCGGCTTCTTGCTGAGCAGGGAGCCTGGCATGGGGCTCGATCCCAGGACCCCGGGATCATGACCTGAGCTGAGGGCAGACACTTAACCGACTGAGCCACCCTGGCGCCCCCAGGCTGAGGATATTTAGGGAGACCTCCTCACTTTGGGCAGGTACAGTGACCCTGCAAATGTTTCACAACAGTCCTGGATCTGTCTGGTCTGGGGATTTTGGTGTTTCCTGATCTTGGGACAAAGCCGTTAAAATCCTGGAGCCCCTGCATCCTGGAGAGAAACCCTGCAGCTTCTGTTCTCCAGGACCACACTCTTTAGTGATCACGGATGTCAGGAATCTTGTCTCTGAGCAAACTCAGCCCCTCAGGAAGGGTGGATAGCAGAACCCTTGGCTATGAAAAGAGGTTGAGCTTTCCTCTCCCCAGACTGCTTTTCCCTCCCCCATAGTCTGACTGGCTGTCCAGGCTTGGGGACCCTCCCCAGGGGGAGAAGAGCCCTGTCAAGCAGTAGTGTGGAGGCCTTTCCTCCTGCTCTTCCTCATTAATTTCCTCCCGACTCCCCAGGATGACAAAAGGACCCCTTCTTGGTTTTCATCATGGCGGAGAGTCAGCCAGCAATGTGCCATTTGCAGGCTCAAATCTATAAAGAGCATTTGGCAGTCCATTCGTTTTTTTAAATTTAATTCCCCCAGGTGACTCACCTGGGTTTTTAATAACTTTCAGCTCCATTTTAAACCCCTAGCCCTGAGAGTGCAGCTAAAAATCTATTCCTGTGGGAGTCGGGTTATTGTAGAGTTAAGGAAAGTTTCCCTCTTCCCTTCTTGCCCATGGTTGAGGTTGTGTCCACCGAGAGCAAGAAGGTCTTGGATGAAAGGGGGGGTCGGTGGGCGGTTGCTGGGGATGTCCTGAGGCTTTATTCCCCTGTTAGGATTTTCCATCCCTACTCCTGGCAAAAAGTTTTCTGGTATAGAGCTAACTAGACTGTTTCATCACTCCAGCTTGTGGGCTCTTTGTTCTTTTGCTTCTCCTATATGGCAATGTGGATCTTTCTTTTGTTTGTTTTGGCAGGGTTTTCCTTTTTTTTTTTTTTTTTTAAGATTTTTAAAATTTATTTGAGAGAAACAGAGAGAGAGCATGAGCAGAGAGAGGGAGAAGCAGACTCTCCGCTGAGCAGAGAGCACGACGCAGGGCTCTATCCCAGGACCCTGAGATCATGACCTGAGCTGAAGGCAGTTGATTAACCGACTGAGCCACCCAGGTGCCCCAAGATTTTCTTTTTTTGATGACTATGGGAAGTGGATAGACCCATTATACAGATGAAAGTAAAAGGAACCTCTAGATCTAGTGTCCTGGCCTTGAGGCAAGGTCTCCCCTGGGTGATTTCAAACACTTACGAGGTCTTTCCCCTTCTCAGGGCCTTGCTTCTCCTTTAGCTTTCAAATCTTGGACCACCTCCGGAAACTTTTCCCTATTGAAGCCCATCTATTTTTAATACACTAGCATATTTCCCCATCTTTCTGTGTATTTTGTTAATTCTTGTATTAGCTATGTGTATTCAAGGACTCCTCTGTTAATTGTGAGATTTTAAACTCCTGGTTTGGAATTAATCCATCTTTTCTAGTTTACGACTATAGGTCTCAGCAGCACACAGAGTGCTTGCTAGCTCTGTGGTTGACTCATTCAAGGCTTCCTGTGACTCAGATTACACAGACAGCCAGCAAACTTTGGAGGACTCCAGGGCTCAACTGTGGGCTTCCCCTTCTTCTCCACTTAATGTTTTTCCTCCCAAGGTAACTGCATGAAATCCCAAGGTTTCATACCATTGATATATAAATGATTTTTAAAATTATAAATCCAGCATGCACCTATCCTCTGAGCTCCAGATTTGTATATTCAACTGCCATTTTGAATCTTTTTTGGGAGGTCTAATAGTTATTGAAAACTGTAACATGTCCAAAAAGACTTCTAACCTTTCCCCCCCAAGTCTCGGGCACGTTGGTAGATTGCAATATCATCCATTCAGCTGCTCAAGCCTCGTATTTAAACGTATGTCTTGATTCCTCCCTTTTCTTCTCCCACCACATCCAACATGCCAGTAAGTCGTATTGGCTCTTGATCCAGAATACATCTAGAATCTGTTAACTTCTCTCCACTGCCAACATTCCAGTTCAAGCCACCATCAACTCTTGTGTGGGCCCTTGTATTGGTCTTCCCAACCGATCTCTCTGCTTCTTTTCTTGCTCCCTAACATTTCATGTACCCGCACAGCAGATACAGTGACCTTTTAAAAATAAAACAGTATTTGACCAAATTCAATGTCCATTCATAATAAAAGTTATAAAAAACTAGGGATAGAAGAGACTATCATAACTTTAACAAAGGGAGTATAAGAAAAACCTGGAGCTTATATTACACTTAATAGTGAAAGACTGAATGCTTCTGCCTACTCACCATTTCTATTCAACATGGCATTGGAAGTCTTTGCCCTTTGTTGTGCAATAAGATAAGTAAAAGAAAAAAGTATACAGCTCGGGAAGGAAGAAATGAATTGTCTTTATTTACAGAGGACACAATTGTCTTTGTTTAAAACCCCAAAGAATCTACAAAAAAAAAAAAAAAAAATCCTGGAATTAATAAACAAGTACAGCAAGTTTGCAGAATACAAAGTGAGTATATGAAAGTTAATTGCTTTCAGTACGAAGTCAGAACCATGGGATGATGCCTACTTTGGCCCATTCTTGAAGACTACAGTTTAACTTTTATGGAATGTAATCAACAATTTAATGGAAGGAAATAAAAATTTATACCTTTAATGAAAACAAAAAGAAGAGTCAATTGCTTTCCTATATACCAGCAAAAAACAGTAAGAGTTTGAAATGAAAACAACAATAATTCATAATAGGAAAGAAGAAAGAAAGAAAGAAGGAAAGAAAGAAAGAAAGAAAGGGAGAAAGAAAGAAAGGGAGAAAGGGAGAAAGGGAGAAAGGAAGAAAGGAAGAAAGGAAGAAAGGAAGAGAGAAAAAAAACCCAGACACTTAGGTATAAACCTAACAAAATAGATACAGGATCTTTATGTGGAAAACTACAAAACTGATGAAAGAAGTCAAAGAAGATCTAAATAATAGAGAGACACTCCATGTTTGTGGATTGGAAGATTCAGTATTGTTAAGATGCCAATTCTTCCCAACATAATCTATAAATTCAAAACAATCCCAATAAAAATCCCGGTAAGTTATTTTGTAGATAGAGGCAAACTGAACATAAAATTTATATAGAAAGGCAAAGGACTGAGAATAGTCACCACAACACTAAAAGGAAGAACAAATTTGAAAGACTCATACTACTCAATTTCTAGACTTACTATAAAGCTACAGTAATCAGGACAACATGGTGTTGGGAAAAGAAGAGACAAATAGATGGGTGCAAAGAATAGACAAAATAGACCAGAAATAGACCCACACAAATATGTTCAACTGATTTTTTCACAAAGGCACAAAGACAATTCAATGAAGAAAGGACAGTCTTGTCAACAAATAGTTCCAGAACAATTGGCCATCTTTATACAAAAAAAGAACCTACACATAGGTCTTACATCCTACATAAAACTTAACTCAAAATGAGACATAGACCTAACTGTAAAGTATGAAACTATAAAACTTTTGTAAGAAAATATAGCAGGAAATCTATGTGACCCTGGATTTGGTGATGAGTTTTTAGACGCAAATAAGAAAGGTAATTTAGATTTTATTAAAGTTAAAAATTTTGCTCCGCTAAAGATACCCTTAAGAGACTGAAAAGACATGTCACTGACTGGGAGAACATATTGGCAAATCACATATCAGATAAGGAACTTGTATCCGAAATATATAAAAAATCTTAAAACTTATCAGTAAGAAAACAAACAGCCCAATTTAAAAAAAAAAATGGGCAAAAGATCTGAACAGACTTCACTAAAGAATACATACAGATGGCAAGGAAGCATATGCAAAGATACTCAATATCATCTGTCATTATGGAAATGCACATTAAAAATACAATGAGAATACACACTTACTGGAATGGCTACAATTAAAAAAGCTGACAAGACAATGCAAAGAGGTGGAGCAACAGGAACTTTCATTCATTGCTGGTGGAAATGCAAAATGGCACAGCCACTTTGGAAGATGGTCTGGGATTTTCTTACAAAGCTACATATACTTTTATCATAGGATCAAGTAATTGCACTTCTGGGTATTTACCCAACTGATTTGAAAACTTATCTGCACATGACAATATGTGAACGCTTGTAGCAACTTTATTCATAACCATCAAGAACTGGAAACAACTAAGATGTCCTCCAGTAGATGAGCAGATAAACAAACTTGGGTAAATCCATACAATGGAATACTATTTGGCAATACAAAGAAATGAGCTCTCAGGCCACGATATGGAAGAATATTAGCTACATGTTGCTAAGTGGAAGAAGCCAGTCTGAAAAATCTATATACAGTATTTCATTCATTCATTTGACACTGGAAAAAGCAAAACTATAGAGAAAGGAAACAGGTAAGTGGTACCAGGGTCTTGCAAAGGGGACGGGGTTGAACAGATGAACCACAGGGAATTTTTTTTTTTTTTTTAAGGCAGTGAAACTATTCTGTTCATACAGAATACTGTATGATACAGAATACCACTGTAATGGTGGTGTGTTATAACTATATATATATATATATATATGCAAAATGGCACAGCCACTTTGGAAGATGGTGTTATAGTTATAACTATATATACATATATATATATATATTTTTTATCTTCATCCTTAGTTCCAGGCACAGAGCTAGGAGGATACAAAGATAATAAAAACAGCCCTACGAATACTTAGGGAATTTGCTATTTAGCTAGATAACTGGTAGAGTATTTCTTTTATCTATAGTAATGAGTTCCTCCCTTACTTGTTACCTAACCAAATTAATAAATCACCTGACTAATAACTGGTTAAGCAACTAACTCACTCCCTGTCTTGTGTCCTAATTGTTTTGTGTTAACCTTTTCTTGAGTCTCAACAATTTTTAAGCCAATTTTTAGTAATCTTCTCTTCATCAGACTATAGAAAGTAGTATATATAATAAAGAGGATTGAGTTTCCTCCTCTTCTGGCCCTTGTCACTCTCGAGGGACAGCATTACAGACAGAAATGACCCCCCCCCCCCCCGCAATGTGCAGCTGGAGCCAGGAAGGAGGAATGCAGTAGAGGGCTCAAATAGACAAAGGAGAAGCAGATCTGGACAATGGGTATTTGGTTGCATTCAGCTAACTTGGACAGCCATACCTGCAAAGACATGCGGGGAAGGAGATGACCCAGACAAATGAAGTTCAAGGAAACACGGCCATATTTGGCTTGGAAGGGCAGAAAGAGAAGTTGGTCAGTGAGGGAGCTGTGCTGCGTGTGCAGAATCTGAGCCAGTCCCATCTGTTATCTGGTCAGGACAGGCGGATTGCGGACAGAGTTTGGGCTCAGGCAGGCAGCACCGGGAGGGAAATTTATGAACAGACCTTTAACTCTCGTCACTCTGTAGCCCGGCAGCTCTGGAAATTAGATCCAGATGGATAGTATTTTGATAGCTTCTCCTGACCAAGGAATTTATGTTAATTCTTGGGACCCAAGGGGAAAAGGGAAGCATCTAAAGGCAAGAAATTCATAATTGCTTCTTAATATGTTTCCAAAATTCATCTGTGTTTTCACTTGTTGCCACAATTGGGGCTGGCACCAGGACGGGAGAAGGAAGAACGAATGGGAGCCCAGGGCCTCACTTATCACACATGTGCCTTCTGTGAAATTCCTGGAGCAGAACGGTGAGGACTTTTTGGAATATTCTCCTAATCCAGGAACAATTCTAGGTTAGGGTCTGTAGGCTTTTCCTCCGCTGGGAAATTTATCAAACTCGCTCTGCTCATAGAAGTATTTATTTATTTATTTATTTATTTTCTAAAGATTTTATTTATTTATTTGAGAGAGAGAGAGAGTGCACAGGAGAGCAGGAAGAGAGAGGAGGGGAGGGGCAGAGGGAGAGGGAGAAGCAGGCTCCCCGCTGAGCAGGGAGCCCAATGCGGGACTCAATCCCAGGACCCGGGGATCATGACCAGAGCCGAAGGCAGATGCTTAACCGACTGAGCCACCCAGGCGCCCCGCATAGAAGCATTTAAAGAAGCTCTAAACACCAGGACAGATTTTCCTCCCTCCATATTTAGTTTTTTTCCTGAGTCAACAACAGGAAGGGTTGAGGGATAACAGAGCTTAGTATAGACCAGTAAGGCTCATCTATTTGAAGGCTTCTCTGAGAATCAAGCTACTTTGGTCATGACTCTGCCATTAACTGTGTGTTCTTTGATGAACCACTTAACTCTTTCTGGGTCTCCATGTCCTCATGCATTAATGGAGAGGTTTGCATGGCAGGACTTTTAAGCTCCAATGCTTCAATGCTTCAGTGCTTGGGTCTGCATTGGAAACAGTGTGGCTCTGGTGGAATGTTATAGAAAAAAGAGGGGGGCAATTATTTTCTGAGCAATATTTTGGGAATTCTGTAGCTTGGAAAGAACTCCAAAGACTGTGTCTTCTATCTTCATGTGACATGTATCCCCCGTTTACATTTCAGGGAGGTGGGATTTCACAGGCATACTAAGGAATCTCTGCCCAGGATTTCACAGCCTTTACAAGTACTCGCTGAGCATCTACTGGGTACCCGGCCCTGTGCTGGAAAGTTCTGATTCCATTCTGAGGTGTCTGGACAAAGCAGCGGCACCAAGCACAGGCTTGAACAAGTTCAGGTTGTCAACAGTTAAGAGGAGGGCTGGTGCTCAGTGTACATAGTGAGGTAGAGCTTCCAACAGTCTGCCCCTTTGCTCTCAGAATCCAGACGTTGTGGCTCAGTACCCAACCTCTTTCCTCATCCCATCCAAGAAACTGTCCCCTAATAATGACATTACCCAAGCCCTTGTACTGCTTGGCGTCCCACAAAAGGAAAATATTCTTTTCATTTCTCTTTCAAATTTTGCAGCAAGGGCATTCCAAGGGGCTAGTGGAAAAGGATAGCAGGGGCTTTGCTTGGGGGCTAAGAATTTTAACTTCTGCTTAAGAGACTGCCACAGTTGATGGATTCTAAGAAGCTGATCTGCCTTCTCTGAACCTTCCCTCCAGTCCTGCAGCCTGGGCAGCCATGAAATCATGTTATTCGTGTTTATACCATTGGGTGGCTCGAGGAGATGGCAGAGTGAGTTTTATTTCTACCTACAAGAAAGTAGGGGACGAGTTGAAGTGGTGCAGGGTGTGTTAACCAGAAAACAGATTAAGGGGTCTACCTTGGGTCAAGAGGCTCTGTTGGGTCACTTCCAAGCTCAGTGTTTGTGGAAGGCCCTCACCTCCAGGCTTGCTGTCCCCCCATTCCAGCTGGCCCCTTAGATCCTCTGAGGGAACGACACCAGCACCACCCCTCTCCTGCTGATTTCATTTATCTCTTAAACACACTATCCCAGTTTTGGGGCCTTTATCTACACACTAGTCTCATATAATCAAGTCCAACTGAGCCAAAGATCTGACCTTTTATGTTTCCAGCTACTGTTCATGTCTTTAGAAATGGATTTTTGCTCTTCCACAGCACTCAGCATGTTTGACCTAATGGGCTGGGCCTTCCTTGCTTTGCTCTGTGATTATACACTTGGCATATTATTATTATTTTTTTTTTTAAAGATTTTTTATTTATTTATTTGATAGAGAGAGACACAGCAAGAGAGGGAACAGAAGCAGGGGGAGTGGGAGAGGGAGAAGCAGGCTTCCAGCTGAGCAGGGAGCCTGATGCGGGGCTGGATCCCAGGACCCTGGGATCATGACCTGAGCCGAAGGCAGGCGCTTAACGACTGAGCCACCCAGGCGCCCCGACTTGGCATATTATTAATTAGGGCTCAATTCTATATTTTAAAAGCCCACAATTTTAGACTGAGGCTACAATGAAAAACATTTAGCATTGGCATACGTCTGCTTTCACATGGGGGTGAAGGATGGAGTAGGATGTGGGGAGAGAAGTTTGCTATCGTAGGATTCAAGCCTGCAAGGCAGCAGTGTTAGACAGGTTTTCCTCAGTTGGGGTGGTGGGGACAAAGGGGTCAATCACCAGCATGTGGTGGGGGGCATCCCCATCCCTACTGTCTATTTCTGTCACTCCCAGGAACAAAGAGCCTGCTTGCTGGCTGACTGGGAGCTGGTCATGGTGGAGGCAGGGAGTAAAAAAGAGATGAGCGCGCAGGGTCAGTTCATGAAAGGTTTAGTAAGCCATGCATTGGAGTTTGAACTTTATTCTGTAGGCAACGGGAAGCCATTTGAAGTGGGGAAATGATCACTTCAGCAGCTGTATGGGTAATGGATTAGTGAGGAGAGATTTGCCACCTGGAGGTCACAGCAGTCATCCAAGCAGAGAAGAAGAAGAGATGTAGCTGGCGGAAGAGAACACACTTGTTGACTGAGAGATGGGAGAGGGAGGTGTTGGTGACAGCTCCGTGCTTTTGGTTTGAGAAACTGAATGCACCATGAGGTGAACACCCAGAAGGAGGAATCCAGTAGGATAAGGAAGTCTGAGGAAGGGAGAGCATGATGGGTTTGGTTTGGGGCGTACTGGGTTTGGGATGGTTTGGGAACATCCAGGTAGAATGGTGTGGACCATTTGGCCATATGGGTCTAGCGCTCTGGAGAGAGACCTCACTGGAGATACAAATGGGGGTGTTATCAGTGTCAGGGTGGTAGTGGGCATCATGGCAAAGGGGCAACCACCTCAGAAAAGAAGCACAGAACTGCAGGGAGCACAGCATCAAAGGATCAGGCACAGGTAAAGGAGCTCTGGAAGGGAGGAGACTGAGAAGTCCTGTTAATATCCTGGAGGGAGTTCTGTCACATCCATCCTTCTCTCAGTCATGGAAACTCCCTCCCAAGGGGGGCTACTCACACCCCCCAGAGCTGCAGGGCTGGCTCTGGAGAATGACTTCACCCATGCTGCTCTTAGACCACCGCATCTTAAACTAGCAGCTGTAGACATGGTATTTTATGGTGGTTTTTGTTTGTTTTTTTGGGGGGGGATGGAGGAGGTGCTGGGAGTTTCTCTAAAGATCTGCTCCTGAGAGTCTGGGGATACATATTCTGGGGGGTCTTTGAGGTCTCACATCCAAGATACTCTGAGGTGGCTTTAGACTCCGAGCATGTGGACTTGAGGTGCCTGCATTGGCCTGTCTAGACCAGGGATATAGCTCAAGCTCACATGCAACCCAGTGCCGTCCGTGCCACCGTGGGGTGCCATTTTTGCTGCTGTAACATGTTATTTTTATTAGAGCTGATGGTTTTGTTTTTTTAATAGCTGCATTGAGATATAGTTCTCATACCATACGATTCACCCATTTAAAATCTTCAATTCGGTGGGTTTTAGTGTATACACAGATTTGTAGGACCATCACCATAGTCAATTTTAGAACATTTTCATCACCCCAAAAAAGAAATCCTATTCCCTTTAGCTATCATCTTCCTATCCTTTTGATTAATTAATTAATTAAAAAGATTTTATTTATTTTAGAGAGAGATAGAGAGCATGAGTGGGGGGAGGGACAGAGGGAGAGGGAGAATCTCAAGCAAACTCTGCGCTGAGCACAGAGTCCGACGTGGGGCTCGATCCCAGGACCCTGAGATCACGACCTGAGCCAAGATCAAGAGTCGGAAGCTTTACCGACTAAGCCACCCAGGCGTCCCTTTCCTATCCTTTTAGACTTAGCCTCCACCCCTGTCTCCCCAGCGGTAGGCAGCCACTAATTTACCTTCTGTCTCTGTAGACTTCCCTGTTCTGGACATTTCATATGAATGGAACTATACAATATGTAGTTTACTGTCATTTTTAAGGATTTCATCATCCCATCTGATTACTTCATCTTCACTCTGGAGGGAGGATATAGGCATTAAGCGCAATGCTGGGTGCTTTTCTATGATCTCATCTAGTTCTTTCCACCTCCCCAGGAAGGTAGCCTTATCAACCCCATTTTACAGAGGAGAGAGCCGAGGTTAAAGGGATTAACCGCCTTGCCAGAGGCCCCGAGATAATGAGCAGTAGCCCCAGATCGGCCTTGGGCTCTGTCTGGCTGCAAACATTCACTGTGTTGCTAAGTGCTGCAGCAGGGACAGGGTGGGAGAGAGAAGACAAGCAACCCACAGCCGCCTGCATGCGTGGGCTCTTCTCCACTGAGTCCCACGGAAGCTGCTGGAGCAGCATGAAGATGATTCCAGCAATGACCGGATGCTTACTCAGGGGCTGGAACTTCCCTCTTTTACTGCTTCTCCCTGACGGCGAGGGAGTGGCAGGAGTCTGAGCCCGCAGGAACCCTGGTGCCCTGGGAATGTTCTGGACCAGATGACTCAGGCTGTGGTCACCACCAAGCCCTGGCCCTGTCTTCGGCCTCAGTTGCCAGGCCCTAGGACACAGCTAGACACCCCATCTGTAGGCTCCAGCTTCATGGAGCTTTAGAATCAGAGCTCCGCTACATCCACTGCAGGGAACTTATCATCTCATTATAAAGGGTAAGGCATATTTTTTCAGTATGGTTATACGTGGTAATGAAGCATGCAGAAAACCACACAAGATAGATGGCAGCTTTCACTAGTGAAGCCGAAAACTTGGTTAACTTAATAGTCTATTTATTACATTCACTCTCTGAGCTTACAGCACCTGATTAATATCTCCCATCTTCCCCCTTGCTGTACAATTAAAACTAGTAATATGTGATTGCACAGGCTGACTCCAGCATGGATGGGCATGGATTCTGGGGCTGAGAGAATTAGCAGAGAAGGACTTTTCTTCCTGGGTCAGCATGGTAGAGGCAGATCCCTTGCACCTTCAATGAGAACTGCTTCTAAGGAAGTAAATGAACTTGAGCAGAAAAGGACCCTGATGCCCTTCACCTGGTCTTACCATTCCTGTGCTAAACTTGCATAGAGTGGCAAAACTTGCATAGAGAGTGGATATCAGCGGAGGTGGCCATGCGCCCTTGAATCAACAGAAACATGCCTGGGCCTAGCCTCACTTACTAAGACAAGCTTATTAGATGACACTAATGATAGAGCTACTCAAAAGCCACTCCCAACTTCCTGTTCCCTACCAAGTTCTGACCAGTGAGATAGAAGGAGAAATCTGCTGATGGATTTCTCGGGAAGATACTTGGCTTTCTTAAAAAATGTAAAGGCTTGCAATGAGAGTTTGCTAGAGCTTCTCCTTCCTCCTTCTTCCTGTACTGAATATGGATGTGATGCTTGGAACTTTGGCAGCCATCTTGTAAGTATGAGTATGGAAAGGCAGCATGTGGATGTTGATAATGGGAGAGGCAGTGTATGTCTGGGGGGTCGGGGTATATGAGAAATCTCTGTATCTTCCACTTAATTTTTCTGTGAGTCTAAAACTGTTCTAAAAAATAAGGTTTATTAAAAAAATAGAATGTCGGGGCGCCTCGGTGGCTTAGTCGTTAAGCGTCTGCCTTCGGCTCAGGTCATGATCCTGGGGTCCTGGGATCGAGCCCCGCATTGGGCTCCCTGCTTGGTGGGAAGCCTGCTTCTCCCTTGCCCACTCCCCCTGCTCATGTTCCCTCTCTTGCTGTGTCTCTCTCTGTCAAATAAATAAATAAAATTAAAAAAAAAAAAAAAGAATGTCTTTAAAAAAAAAAAAGAAGAAGAAGTAACAGACTATAGATGGTACAATAGGGAAATAGAGGGAGCCTGGGCTCTGGATTATATTACTCAGCTGGTAGACCAACTGTGAGACCATCTACCTCTGGACTTTTTGTTAAGCAAACAATATATGTCCCTATGGTTTAAGCCATAGTCAGAAGGGCATTCTGTTCCTTGTAGTTGAAAAACATTCCTAAATAATGTAAATGACTCTCACTTATTGAGCCCCACGTGGATGCCTTTGGTAAGTGCTTTATGCTCATTGTGAAGCTTTACAACAGCCCTTCAAAGCAAGAGCTATTATAGCCTCCATTTTGTAAATGAGCACACTTGGGTTTAAGTGTATTAAGATCACACAGCCAGGAAATAGCAGAGTCTGGGTTTGAACCCAAGAGTTAGTGCTCTTTTTTTTTTTTTAAAGATTTTATTTATTTATTTGACAGAGAGAGACACACAGCGAGAGAGGGAACACAAGCAGGGGGAGTGGGAGAGGGAGAAGCAGGCCCCCCGCAGAGCAGGGAGCCCAATGCGGGGCTCAATCCCAGGATCCTGGGATCAGGACCTGAGCCGAAGGCAGACGCTTAACGACTGAGCCACCCAGGCGCCCCTAGAGTTAGTGCCTCTTAACCATTAGACAGTTGACCCTTGAACGTCACGGGTGTGAACTGCGCAGGTCCACTTATACATGGGTTGTTGATGGTACAGCCGTATAAATGTATTTTCTCTCTCTTATGATTTTCTTACTAACATTTTCCTTTCTCTTGATTATTCTGTTGTAGGAACACAATGTAGAGTACATATACCATACAAAAATACGTGTTAATTGACTTATGTCATCATTAAGGCTTCTGATCGACGGTAGGCTATTAGTAGTTGAGTTTTTGGGGTGTCAAAAGTTATACACAGATTTTCAACCGCATGGGTGGTTGGCATCCCTAACCCCCCACATCGTTGTTCAATGGTCAACTGTAGTGTATCACCTCACAGATCATTCACCGGAGTCCTGGTGCATGGGGATGAGTGTTGCTTAGAGTCTGGCTGACGTAATAGCACTGAGCGTACATCAAGAGGTTTGTCCACCTGACCCTCTGAAATGAGGTGTACTTCGCTCTCACGGGTGATTTGACCTGTCCCAACCTACCACAGAGAGTCTAAACACGCCACATTTGTTTGCAGGTTGAAATGAGTCAACTTAACCTAACCTGCCCCAGCCAATGAGACGGTCCAAGAGTGACAGGATGCAAGGAGCAAAGTGCCCAGAGAAACACTTGAGACCCCTGCGGAGACTGTGGAGCCCAGCAGAGCCCCCCTTGCAGCTTGTGAGTCCAGAGCAGGAAGCAGCTGCTGCCATGGCATGAACACTGAGGAAGAGACGGCTTTGCAAACTGGGTCTGGTTCTCCCAGAAACACTTCCGTTGCCTCTCCTACTTGGGAGGAAACAATCCAAGTTTGCAACTGTTCTTTGACAAGAATTTTCCCTGAAAAACACGTGAATTACTTGAGACTCTTCCCAATTCCCTGAGGTGCCTACTCCAGGCCGGCTGCATAGCAGATGCTCAGTGAAAATCTGCTGCCTTTGTGACCACTCAGGGTGACAGAAAAAAATGTTCTCTAAATGAATAGGATTCATCCTTACATTCCCCAATGAAAAGGCAAAACACAGCTACTCTCTTGGTGACATGTGTCATCCAATGGTACTTAGCCTGCTAGGGACCACTTATTGATCCTCTCCTGTTAGCCTACCATGCACCGACTCTTCTATTAGATCTCTCTATATAGCCAGTAGCCAATGGAGGGAGTTGGCCACACAGCTAAGCGTCTCCCCCTCCCAGCCATCAGATCATTATTTAGCAGGAGGTAAAGTTTTCCCCTCTCTCCTGCCACCTCTAGAGCAGAAACTGTCTAGAGAGGGGAAACAAATCCGAATAAACATATGCAAGAACTGGGGTTTAAACATCCCGTGCAGATTAACTTATCTGCAGTAATTGCCTTAACTAGGGGATTTTTAATGCTTTTCAAAGTTTCTTAGAGGAGGGAAAAATATGCAGAATGAATCTTATAGCAGCCAACAGAGGAGATACTCAGAGCAAAAAAAAAAAAAAAAAAGGGGTATCAACCATAAGAAGCCCATAGCTAGGAAATTTTAAGGCACTGATTCTAGGGGATTTAATAAGAATGTAATTTGTATAATTAACCATTCATCAATGTCAATTTCATTAAATGAATGCCAGAAATATTACCTTCAGCAGCACGACCTAACAGGGTTGGAATATATTATATGAAAAATGAACACTTAGTGGTTCCCCCCTCACTCTGTCTGTCACAGCAAGATTTGCAAGGCTGAGAAATAATTTAAAGGGTAGTAAATGAAACCGGCTAAGGCAAATGTGTGCATTTTGGTAACTAACCTCCGTCATGATGTATGAGAGTTCATGTCAAAACGTTTTCCTGCAGCAATGACTAAAGGGACTTGGAGCTCCTTCCTACGTGGTAAAAATGTGAGAAATAACGTCAGGAGCTTGACAAAGGTACTCCTTGTCCCCTCTTTCACTAGACTGGCTATCTAGGGTCCAGGCCCAAAAGCCGTGGATTTTTGCATCCAAAATTTGCAGACATTCCCCAACACCTCCAAGAGTAGCTTTGCCCTGGATCGCTTACATATCTGCCCAGGAAAGTTATGACTGATGCCCAGTAGAAGGAAGTCATTCTGAGTTTTATTCATGTTATTCAACAGTCATCAGGGGAACAGAGGGCTTTGAGGTAGGTGGGCTGATGAAATATTTGTAAATAGGACTTATTTCCAAGGTTGCTCATGAGGGAGGCCGTTTATGGGGATTTATTCATTTCGGTTCACCATGGGAAAAGTGGAGAACGGAGGGGGGCAATAACTTGCTCACGTGCGTGCCCATGGAAACATATGCGCTCATACACCCACACCCACACACTCCAGATCGGCCCTAGAACCTGGAAGTCAAAGCTCGAGCTTTGCAAATTATTGTCACCGGAGTTCACATGCTGCCTCACACATAGTAGGTGCTCAATCAATATTTGTTTGTTGAGTTTCTTTTAGTGTTAATCCCACTCACGTTCTCTTCTGTTTCAGGGCACTGCAAAGCTAATAATATTGGATCAGTATTCCTGAGGAATCTGCCTTTCAGAATCCCGGGTCCTGAGAGACAAGAAATACATTGCAAACAAATCAAATGTACCTTAAAAAAATGAAATCACGTAACAGAAAGATTTTTCAGAAGGTTTTTTTTTCTTATACATTAGATTTCAAACATCACACAACCTAGTAGGAAGAAAGAAAATATTAGTTTGGGAATCAGGAGATCAGATGTCGAGATTGGACTAAATCTTCATAGTCGTTTCTGGATTTAAAGCTCTGTGTTATCTATTACTTGATGCAAAGCAATAAAATATTCCTCCCTCCCCTAACCACTGAAAAAAAGTTATCTGCAGGACCTGAGTGAACAGAAGAATAGGTGTCACAAAGATAGTGTGGAGTGTGTGTCCAATTATGTGCACTAGGCCGATGGGTCCTCAGGACTCAAAAATCACGAACGTCTACTCCTAAAGCCTTTCTTGAATATGTTCTCTTTTCTCCAGCCCCACGGTCATTTTCTCTTCTTTCCAGCCTGGCATGGGTGACAATGAGAGGTACTGCCTCCTTTCTGAATTACATTGTCCTCATCTGTAAAATGGGATCATCATATTCCCTCCCAGGGCTGCCATGAAGATGAAATGAGATGGGCATAAGGTCCCTTTTCCACAGATGAGCAATGATCTCTGAGTGGGGAGCTCCTTGATCAGCCTTTTCAGAGGGGACAGGAAAGCTGGTCAATTGATTCAGCTTATGATGCTATGAAGTCACTATGTTACCCTTTAAGGGTATTGGTATTTTAAGAAAATACTGCATTCATGTTTAAGATCATAAAGAGAAAAAGAACGCCCATAGAATTTCTCATACCTTTCTATGAGATATTTTTAGAGATAAGAATCCATGTCAAGCCCTTCCGTCTATATCGTAGGGGTACCATGATGCAAATTTTCTGACCCCCCCAACTGGGACAGATGGTGTGACAAGAGTTCTCGGAGCTACTTCCAAGGGCATATGTTGGATCCGGGAGGTAGCAATGGGATTCTGAAGCATGGGAATGTTTGAACAGGGTGATGGTTTGTGAGTAAGTGGAACAGACTACGTGACATCAGGAGAGTCTCTGGGGTCTCACTTGGAGCTGTGGATTTGGAGCGTCCAGTGCCTTTTACTTAGGGCATCTCTGACTTTGGGTATGTCACTGGACCTCTCAAGCCTCTGGTCTTCTCGGCAAAATGGTAAGCACAAGGGTACCTGTCTTACAGAGGGGTTGGGAAGACAACATATAATGCTCTTAGCACCTGGCCTGACACACGGTAAGTGTTTAAACGTTAGTGATTAGCTAGGGTGTCAGCTGCGGAACACAGGGGCCACAGAGACCTCAGGAATGTGGGGCTCCAGCCCAGGAGCTGAAAATAAGTATGCTGATATCAGCCCCTTTTCCGTTTTGTCTGCGAGCAGTTAAAGTAGCCAATTAGTCTCTATTCAGCGCCACAGGCAGCCTCCTTTCTCTCAGGAGGTAAACTTGCTTATAGAGTAGAAACAAGATGTATTCTTGCAACACAGGCCAGGCCCCAGACAAGCGGGTCTGTCATTAGTCTATCGGGGGCAGGAGGTGATTCCTGCCTGGCCCCTTACAGGAGCTGTGGGGGGCTGTGGCCTCAGAGGTCCTTCCAGGGTCCTGGGTCCGGCTCTGGGTCTTTCTGAAGACAGTCATTGGTGGAGCAGCTCGCCTGTTGAGAGCCTCACGCCTGGTCAGTGGGTTGCCTACGTCAGGCAGGGCTGCTCAGAGCCCGGGAACAGGACACTCACTGTGCAGGGCTGAGGGGAGGGAAAGGGGTGTGATGAGGAGGAAAGAGCCATGGCTGGAGTCGCTGACGTGGCCTCTGTGTCCACCTCTGCCACCAACCAGCTGTGGGACCGCCGAGCTTGAGGACTTATTTCCTCTGCTCTAAAAGGAGGAAAGGGAATAGCTCTGCTTTTTTACACAGCAGAACTCTTTTCACAAATTAGATCTAAACAAAAAACTGTTACATAAAACAGTGAAAGCAAGACCTATTGGTTACACCAGCTCCCCCCGCCCTCCCCTGCCACAGTGGTTCTAAGGCATTTCCATGAAACCTCAGGGCTCTGAGGAATGTCAGGGAAACCATCAGTGGAAATTGTATCCATTATTCTATGACTTCATCTGACTAGTTGTGTCCCTTCATTATTTTGATGAATATCCCTGTGAGATAATAGAAAAAAAATGTATTGGTCTCTGCCCCCAGTTCCTGGCACAGGAACTCCCCAGATCTCCTGAAATCCTCGTAATTTCATAAGAGACAAGTGTCCTTTGTTCTAAGGAGGCAACTCTGGGTGGCCTCCTGGATGGGGGCTAGTCACTGGAAGCTTGGAATTTTCAGCCTTGCCCCCCAATTTCTAAAGAAGAGAGAAGGGAGGAAGATTAGAGTTAATGATCCACCATGCCTATGCGATGGAGCCTCCATAGGATCCCAATGGCTTGGGGTTCAGAGAGCATCCAGGTTGGTGAACATGTCCACCCCAGGACGGTGATGCACCCCATCTCCACAGGGACAGAAGCTCCTGTGCTTGGGACCCTCCCAGACCTTGCCCCATGTACCTATTCATCCAGCTTTCATCTATATCCTTTATCATGTCCATTAATAGACAGGTAAACAAAAGTAAGCATTTCCCTGAGTTCTATGAGCCACTCAAGCAAATTAATAGAGCCTGGGGAGGGGGTCGTGGGGACCTCTGACTTGCAGCCAAGTCAGGCAGAGCTTGTGGGTAACCAGGGGACCTGCTACTTGTGATTGGCATCTGAAGTGGGGGCAGTGTCATGGGACCCAAGCCTTAACCTGCAACCTTATCTCCAGGTAGATAATGTCAGAATTGAGTTGAAGTGTAGGAAATCCCCCCCACCCCACATATTGGAATTGGGTTTAGAACCCTTGAATCCAGGCAAGTCTCACTTGACTCCCAAGAAGATCAAATACAAAGAACACATTTTAGAATGAAATTCATTTCTTTGGGTAGGTCTCCTCTTTTGTTTACATTTTCCAAGCAGGCATTTAGAATGCCAGAGTGACTTATAGTTATCCTGGTGAGCACCGAAGCTTGTAAAGGCCACCTGATCACTTTGCTTTGATATTCATTAGTCACTTACACCTATGAAGAATGGAAAGATATAGCAGGTTATGTGTGTGTGTGTGTGTGTGTGTACACGAGCGCGTGTGTATGTATGTGGTGTGGGTGCTGGGCCCAGGGCGGATGGGCCCTTGGGAAGTTGGAGAAGCTGCTGGTCCAGGTCACTAAGGATCCTCACTCATCAGGATGGGTTTCTTTGCCTTTTGTCTTACAATCTCCCCCCCACCCCATTTCCTCTTCTCCTTTCCTCCCTCCTCCTTTCTTCCAATGTTGAAGCAATATTAGACCCAGTTTCCCTACAGATTTTGGGATGGTAAGAGATATTGGAGGAGATGCAAAGATGAAGGGCACAGTAAATCTCTTCAAGGAGCTCCCAGCCCGCTGCGGGGAGCGGGACCTGCAAGCAAGCCCAGTGCAGTAAGGATTGCGAGATGGCCGCAGGGCCCCTGAGAGCAGAGGAAGGAGCATCTAGCTCCGCACAGGGGAGTGAAGGGCAGGGTGGTGGGCACACAACCAAATGCAGAACCTCTCTCTCAAACCCAGCACAGTGTGGACTTTGTGCAGAACTTCTCAAAGGAGATCTGGGGGGAAAAACTCCATGGGAAGGAGACAGGGTAGCTGCCTTGTCAGGGGAAGGATCTCCCTGGCACTGCCGCACTCCACCTCCATGCAAACTGATGAGACGAAGGGGTCTGCCCCAGTGCATAATAATAGCAACAACAATTAATAATCTATATTTAATGAGGTTAAATTAATAATTATTTTGATTATGACGTGTTTTGCCCCTCTCTTCCCCTTGCCAGGGCAGGCTTGGCGCTTCTCAGGATTACAGTCATAATGGTAACAGATAAACCTTAATTAAAACATTCCAAAATACAAAGGCTGAATTAAAATGCTGTGACATGTCATTTCCATCTCATTTTGATCTCTTGCTTATGACGGTGAATATCTCCCCACTGTTAGCAGCATCTTGGCTGCTCGGAGCCGTTGCCCACACATCATTGTTTCCAGAGCCACTCTACACTGCTCAGGATGGGATGGCAAACTCACTGGAGTCAGGGACCACTGGAGCCTGTTCCTTCATGCTAGCTCTTCACACAGCAGTTTGTACCTGATCAGTGCTCAATCCAGTCCCCATGGGAAAGCCTCACTCATTTGGTGCCACTCCACCTCTACCTCTCTTCCATGCAATAGCTCATTCTCATGCCTTCTAGACCCTGGGGGAGGGAAGGGAAGGTTCTCTGCTCTGGCTCTGTGGGTACTATTCCAGCAGTTTCAGTAAAGCCCACCTCAGGCAGCCCCTGACTCCATAAACTTTTCCTTTCCCTCTGGTCCTGCTTGTTGGCAGGGGTCTCTGCATTCTTGCTCACTTCGAGCTTCTCCCCCACAACCCATCTATCTGCTCATGTTTTTGGACTCATGGCTCATGTCTAGAGGCAGCTTTCTGTGTATTGTGTAGCTTCTCCAAGGTCATCTCCAGACTTCTTTCAGTGATTGGCATTCTTTCATTAATTCATCGATGTATTTGTTCATTAGTAACCACTTACGGACCATTCTAGGCATTGTGCTTGGTGCTGGGCTACAGAGACAGAAAACATCAGCTTACTCTCATGAACCCTATGAAACAACGGAATGGAAGGTATACAGACAAAGGGAGTCAGTCCTGTGTGCTGAGTGTTTGTGGGAGACAGGCTGGCTGCTATGACAATGGGGGGGGGTGGTGGGCCACTGAAGAAGGAGGACGGTGGGTGAAGGACAGTTTCCTGGGCTTGTGACCCTAAGCTAAATTTTGAAAGGTAAGTACGAGCTACCAAGGAGATGATACTAGGAGAATGGTCACATTGAAAAAGGAAGCACTGCATTCAAAAGCATGAAGGCCCAGGAGGGCATAGCATTCTTGGAGTTGCAAGTCACAAGTGTGACTGGCTGTGGGAGTCAAGGGCACGAGAGGCAAGGGGCGAAGCTGCAGATGTAGCTAGAACAGGCCTAACTTCAGGACATGCCAAAGAGGGCTCAAATTCATGAATGGGTACTTGAAAGAAGCATGCCACAGAAAGGAGCTGATTAATTTATGCAACATTATCGCAAACATTTGCTGAGCCCTGCTTTGTGCTAGGCAATGAGCTAGTCATTATTTTCTCTCCTGGCTTTCTTGCTAAAGCTAATTCACAGAGTTGCCCTGATTCAGATGCCATATTTCATTAAAAAATCCCCTTCTGACTGGCACAAAGAGGAAAAAATTTTCACTGTCCCCTAAACATAATAGCCCCCAATTCACCTAGCCCAATGTTACTTTTAAAATATTTTAATTTTTGAATCACTAAACCTTAGAAACAAGGCAATCTCACCCCATTGGAAGTTTTTGTGTGGGAAAACCACTAGAATACAGACCAAGGCTTCTAGGAATTCCTCTAGCCCTTTGGAGTTGCCCGTTCTGGAAACAATATAGTGGTGGCAGTGGGTGGGGAGGGGGGAATGACAGCATTCTCTATTAGCTCCAAGAAGATTTTCCAATTTACCAGAACATTCTCCATCTACTGATAAGGAAAATCTGTGTCCTAAGATGGCCGACCGAGCCAGCGAGAGAGTCCCAGTCCTTGCCCCGGGGCTCTTCTGGGTTCTTCTCCCTGCCCTGCTTCGCCCCAAAACTGCCAAGTATGCAGACATAGCAGTGTATAAATTGCCCCTTTTGTTTGTGCTCAGAGCTCAGACCTTTGGAGCTCACTCTCCTCTCAGCCCACTGGCGATAAATAAACCTCCTATCCTCCAAGATCTCCAAGTGCCGCTTGGTTCTTCCGTTGGCGATCCAGGTTCCGTAACACTACCATCTCTGATATGTTCAGTTAATTGATTGATTGATTAATTGATTCATTCCTGCATTTTTTTTTCCATTTCTAAATTCAACAAATTTACATTGTTCCTCCATGCCAGACATTTTTTTGGATGCTGGAGATACAAAGATGAATGCCACAAGGCCTCTCTATTCCCAGAAGGCTCACAGTCTAGTGAGAGAGCTGTAAAAGTCCATGGATAATGGTGGGCAGAGGGAGAAGCGGTGCAATGATGGGTGAGCAGGACTTTAAAGAGCCCTGAGTCACAGATGTCACTGATAGCAGAGGAGAAGCCCTCCCACCTACCCAAAAGGAAAAAAATATCTAGAAAACTAAAAGAAAGGATCCAATGCTTATAAAAGTTATCCTGGGCACTAGTTAGATTGGAGAGATAAATAATTATATTTATGAAAATGTCAAGGGGAAGGAGATGCATTACTTCTTTTTTTTTTGCATTTTTTTTTTTTTTGCATTACTTCTTTAAGAACAACTCCTTGCCTCTCCTCGTATGTCAATACCAAGAAACCTAAAATAATTTGGGCTTTAAGATGGATGGAGCTGAAGAGATCAGCATGATTGCCAGCCCCGTCAATTAGTAACGCAGAGAGCATCCTTCTCCCCACTGTCCGGTTTCCACTGTCTGACTACCTCCTCACCCAGCTCTGACCACAGTCAGATGATCTCAATGAGTGCACTCAATAACCTTCCTTTTCCATTTAGAACATGATTGCATACATGCTGTACGAAGAGATATTGATTGCAAATACATTGTTGACTGGAAGATATGCCTCTGTGGAAATGCTGTGGAGGGGGGCGGTGAGGGAAATAAAATTAAAAACAGAGTGAGAAAAACCCGTGGCCTCCGGTTGGAAACTGCTCAGATATTTGAAGCTAGCAATGTTTTGGTTGCCTTTTTCTTTCTTTCTTTTTTTTTTTTTTTCTAGGAGTTCGAAATGTCAATATTGCATTTACCGCTGAACAAACTAAAATCATAACAAATATAATAAAAGGAGAGAGTAAACCTCAGCTTTCTTCACAGAATGATTGGCATTTTTGAGCCCTCGATTGCTTGGGCCTTTATCTTGGCTGCGTCAGCTCATAATTAAACAATACAGGAAGGAATTGTTGTTACTTGTTTTCAATACATAGCGCCAGTTTTCAGTAAGGAGGACAGTGTGTATTTTATAAATCTCTGTTGATGTCCCAGTTTCCTGGAAGGAAGGAAATGTGTGCATTTTATAAGCTCTTTTCTTGTCTCTATCAATGCCAAAAGACTACGAGATGACATGGTGGCTGTCACAAGAAATTTTTGCTTAATAACATCGAACACTAACTACCCAGAACTCTCTAGGCCCCAAACAGCAGTGGGAAGATGATGAGGAAGGAAATAAAAGGGGAAAAAAAGGTTGGACAGGATAATTTTTTTTTTTTCTGTTTTCAGTCTTGTTTTTGTTTGGCTGGCTATAAAGAAGCTATGTAGAAATGATGTGTGTGTGTGTGTGTGTGTGTGTGTGTGTTTGTGTGAGAGAGAGAGAGAGAGAGAGAGAGAGAATGAGCTGTAATGGTGTATTGGGCGTGAACCACCCCATCTTCACCAAGTGATAAACTGACCTGTGGTCCTGCTGGAAATGTCAACAATCTGTGATTTGCTGTTTTAGCGGCTGGAAAAAATCCTGGAATAGTTATGAAAGATGATTTTCAAATGAGCTAGTATGTTCTGCCAGAGGCTTCTGAGATTAATATGTGTAGGAATTTGCTTCATCTAGATGGGGGGGGGAGAACAGGTCACCTGGAGGATGACCCGAATCAGCCAGACTCTCACGTTCCACCCAGGAATTCAGGAACCCCGAGCTGCTGACGTGTCATCTAACACCCTCTCCTCCAATGTGTGCAGGAGATCACAAGCTCAACCACTCCAGCTCCTCCCAGCTCCAAAGAGGATGTTTCCTCTGTTCTGAAGGGGAAGCCTTCAGACTTTCTAGCTGCCTGTCTTATCACCTAGCTCTGTCTTACCTTGACACTCCCCAGTGGAGACATGTCTAATGATCTCATCCAAACCCAGCTGGGAAATTGGAAAGGATGTCTTGTTAGCCAGTTCCTCTGGTAGCTTCCATTGCAAGGGTCCAGCTTTTAGTTAGTTTTCTTCAAGTCAGTGCAACTAGCTACCTGCCTGCCTGTCACTTTTCTGTGGCTGCCTGGGTCTCCGCGGAGGATATCCTGGGACTGACAGGTTAGCACCGAAGGCATAATCTGCGATTCAGATTTCACACTGCTGCACAGGGAATAGGTACCCCTGACAGGTAAGTGAATAAATACGGGAAGACACTTGCTATTAACTGCAAATGGCAAGCAACATATTAGGAAGCTGGCTAGTGAAACAGAAGCAGGGGCATGAGAGCCGACTCTCATTTCAGTCCCTATTTATCTCTCTGTCTCAGTGCTCTCCTAGAGCTTGGACCTTCCTTCTCCAAGTCCCTCCCAAGGCACGAGGGGAAACCTGGGAAGGAAGCCTCAGCTGCACTCCAGAATAGACCTCTGTGGGCTTTATTGGCTGTGTAGCCTATGTTGAAGATTATTGACAGCTAGTGCCCGTTGCCTTTAATTCGTTTATTTGCTGACCTCTTATAGTCCTTCTCTTTACTCTTCACCAGAAACTCACATCCCAGCAGGGAAGTCCTTCAAAGCCTAAATATTTAACCATTTTTTTGGCTCCAAGGAATGTCAGAGAGAAATTAGTTCTATATAGATTATTATTCTTTTGTCATTAGTCTGAGAGCAGTTTTATTACTTTTAAAATTTTTAAAAAAGATTTTATTTATTTATTTGTCAGAGAGAGAGAGAGCACAAGCGGGGGGAGCGGCAGGCAGAGGGAGAAGCAGGCTCCCCGCTGAGCAAGGAGCCCAGTGTGGGCCTCGAACCCAGGACCCTGGGATCATGACCTGAGCCGAAGGCAGATGCTTAACCAACTGAGCCACCCAGGTGTCCCTGAGAGCAGTTTTAGAGCAAGAGAAATAGTCCCCCTTTCCTCAGTTCATAAATATTGCGCAGAAGATTCCCTACTTTCCCTGGGAATACTCTGGAAGGTCCTTGATGGGGAAAGTGTTGAGTAGTTCTCTTTGAGAAAGATGGTGATTTCATGCCTTAAGTTTTAGGGTTTTCTAAGGCCTGACTGTCCCTAGGCAACCATGTGGGAGAGTATCTTGGCTCTGAGCTTTTATCCCTGTGAACAACTTTTCTGGACTCAGATGATTTTTCTAGCTGGCAAGTGAGAAAGTAGCAGGCTTTTCTGACTAATCTCTGAACTAGGTAAGGACAAGGCCTTGGAAAGTTGTTTCTACGCTAAAGAAAGTTTCCATTTGATGTGAGAAATCTCCACTCTGTGACTAGCTGCTGGTATGGATCCAAATACATTTTTATAGTTAACAGTAATAACCAGGAGGATTTTCTGAGAAATGCCTGTCATTTCTTTGGCCCATTTTCTTTGGAGTGAATTGTCCCCTTCTTGTCTATATTCTTCACACTAAATCTTTGTCAGCTATGTGTGTGGCAAATAACTTGCCTTGCTTTGTAACTTGTTTTTCACTTTCTTCACAGTGTCTTGATGAACAGAAGTTCTTAATTTGGTTAAAGAAACACATATGGCCAATAAACATATGAAGGGATGTTCAGCCTCATTAATGATCAGGGAAATGCATATTAAGGGCAAATGAGATACCATCCTCACCCATTTGTCTGTTAGAAATTAAGAAGTTCAACAATATCAAGTGTTGGTAGAGTGTGGATCTACAGAACCTTTTGCACATTGCTGGTGGGAGTGTGAAATTGTGTAGCCACTTTGGGAACAGTTTGGCATCATCTTGTGAAGTTGAACATTCGAATACCTTACAACCCAGCAATCTCGCTCTTAGGAAAATACACAAGGGCAACTCACGTACATGTCCACCAGTAGATATGGATGAAAATGTGCATAACAGCACTATTCATAAACAGCAAAACCCTAGAAACCATACAAATATATTCTGACAGGAGAATGGATAAATGTACCGTGGCGTGGTATATAATACAATAATAAATCTCAGTCAGAAGGAATGAGCAATAGCTACATGCAACAATATGGATTAGTCTTAGTAATAGAATTTGAGTAAAAAAAGCAAGCCCCAAAATAATAAATATTGCATGTTACCCTTGATATAAAGTTAAAATCAATCCAAATCAAAATATTATTTTTTAAAGAAAATATGTAGCTATAATAAAACTTCATTTGAAAAAAAGAAAAGGAAAGCAAGGCAATAACAAACATAAGATTCAAGATGGCCCTTTGTGACTTCGGGCAGAGGAAGATGGGGATACGATGCAGATTGAGGTCAATGCTCTAGTTTTCTTGTTTGTTGGTGATTGAATGGACATTTATCAAAGTATTTAAAAATACACAAATGCAACAATAGAAACAAAAAAAATCAGAGAATCAATTAAAATATGGGCCAAGAACTTGAATATTTCTCCAAGATACAAATAGCCAACCAGCATATGAAAAGCTGCTCAACATCACTAATTATCAGAGAAATGCAAATGAAAACCGTAATGAGCTATCACCTCACACTCATTAGGATGGCTACTATCAAAACATCAGAAAATACAAGTGTTGGTAAGGATGTGGAGAAATTGGAAGTCTTGTGCCCTGCTAGTGGGAATGTAAAATGGTGAAGCTTCTATGGAAAACAGTATGGAGTTTCCTTAAAAAATTAAAAATAGAACTACCATATAATTCAACAATCCCACTTCTGGGTATGTATCCAAGACATTGGAAAGTAGGGGCACATGCACGTTCATAGCAGCAGTATTCACAATAGCCAAGAGGCAGAGACACCCCAAATGTCCAGCTACAGATGAGTGAATAAACAAATGTAGGAGGTACATACAATAGGATGCTATTCAGCCTTAAGAAGGAAGGAAATTCTGACATAGGCTACACCATGAATGAACCTGGAGGACATTATGCTAAGGGAAATAAGCCCATCACCGAAAGACAAACACTGCAGATTCCACTTATATGAAATATCTCAAGTAGTCCAATTCATAGAAACAGAAAGTAGAATGGTGGTTAGCAGGGGCTGGGGCTGGGAGAGATGAGGGGTTGATATTTAATGGGTATAAACTTTCAGACTGTGAGATGAAAAAGTTCTGGAGCTCTGTTTCACAGCAACATGAACAGACTTAACACTACTGAACTGAGCACTTAAAAGTGGCCAAGGTGGTAAGTTTTATGTTCTACTTTTTTACTACAAGGAAAAGAAAAGGTGGGAGCTATCCCTATAAGCACTCACTAAATTACTGCCAAATATTCAAGAGAAGAATCTCTGGTTCAGTTCAACATTTAAAAAAAAAATTATTACAGAAAATTCCAACATATCAACCTTGTCCCTCCACCAAAACAAAAGCAAAAACAAAAACAAAAACAATCCATAAGTCACAAACAAATAAGAACAAACACATAAATTAAGAAAGAAATAAAATAAAAAGAGCCATTCATGGACTAAAAATGAGAGTATGTGATTAGTGGCTGTATTTAGTTCATTTGTGTCTCAACACGAGTCACTGGTACTGATGAAAGGGAGTGAGGCCACAGATGGAAAGCTCCCAGATGCCCCTGATCTGGAGTGAGAAAAACCTTGGAGCATGTGATTACGGAGTCTGAGCAAGCAGGAGAGGGACTGGCCAGATGCTATAAGCTTTAGTCCCATCTATGTCCCTTCTCCTTGATCCTTGTGCTATTCTCTGGGCAAGATTAGGCTAGCATCTTTGACTGAAGAAGTTCTGAATGCTTGTTTATTGCTTATTAAAAGAGGTAATGAAACTTATTGGATTCATATTTTATTTACTGTCATCCTATGAATTCATGGGGTGGCTCATCAAACAAGAGATGATCCTATTCAACTGGATTACCTATTTGGCAGTAACAAAGACCTTCCTCCCATGAGCTGGGTCCTGAGATGACCACACCACTGCCAATCTTGGAAGAGATCAGAGCTAGGTACAAAGGATAATGAGAATACATAAATGGGTATAGTTACAACAGAACCAATTTTTGGATTTGACCAAATTCAAAATTGGTTTATGTTATGTATATGTCCAGTAGTGGACATGGCAGACAATTCTCCCCCTCTCCCTGAATCCACACCCTTTGCAATGTGACTTTGCTGATTTTCCCATCAAGGGGTAGAGTCTATCTCCTCATTCCTCAGATCTGAACTAGCCTTATGACTTGCTGTGGCCAACAGAATGTGGTGGAAATGAGGGTGTCTAGTTCTGAATTGAAGTTTCATGCTTCCTTGCACCCCCTTGGAGCCCTGCTGCCACCGTGTGCCCGGCCTGTGAGAACCGGCTGGATGATGCCAGATATATGGCCCAGTGACCTCCGTCACCACTGCCAACAGCCACACAACCACCAGACATGTGAGTGTGGCCACCCAAGATGACTGCAGGTTAACGACAGATGGGTGACTGAGTCCAGTTACATTTAGCTGATCCTGGCCCAGGTTAGCAAAACTGCCCAGCTGACACACAGCTCGATGAGCAATAAGAAATCCTTATTATTTTTCAGTGCTTAAGTTTGGAATTATTTCTTACACAGCCATAGCTAACTGATACTGAGAGGATGATTGAGAAATGTCTGTATGAATGTGTGTAGTTTTTCATATTCAGACAGCTTAGCAGACTAACACATACAAAACAACATGAGAACAATAAATGGTAATAGAAAATCAAATGTGAAGTTGTGTGCCCCATCCGTAACGTGGGTCGGCAGCATGGCTGTTGAGGAGAGCTTCACTGAGCAGCCACCCTGCGGCGATTCCACACCCGCTAAATAGTCCTAAGAAGGGCAGTGACTTCGGGGGAACGGAAAGAATGGCTTGAGAGGAGTAGAAAAATCGGAACTTGGTTAGAGCTGGTTCTTTGGTTTTAAGCATGGCTGGGACTCAAGATGGGGAGCAAAGTCAAAGGTGGTTGTCAGCAGGCTATGCTCGAAATACAGGGTGGATTGTGAGAAGTCCTAAGATGGAAACTCCCTGTCGGGAGGGGAATAATGCTTGAAAAGTCAACAAGGATGGGCGCCTGGGTGGCTCAGTCGTTAAGCGTCTGTCTTCGGCTCAGGTCATGATCCCAGGGTCCTGGGATCGAGCCCCGCATCGGGCTCCCTGCTCCGTGGGAAGCCTGCTTCTCCCTCTCCCACTCCCCCTGCTTGTGTCCCCTCTCTCGCTGTGTCTCTCTCTGTCAAATAAATAAATAAAATCTTAATAAAAAAAAGAAAAGTCAACAAGGAAAGAAAGACTATGCTGGAATGCTGTAGAAGCATGTAGCTCATGGTATGGGACATGGTTCCAAACAGAGTGGACATACAATTATGTGTGATGTCACACATAGACACATGCACACAGGTGTGTGTGCAAACACATACACACACCCATAGCTAGAGTGCTAGAGTATAGCATTCTAAGTCAGGTGAGCTTCCAAAAAGAAGGAATGTCCATCAGTGGCAGTCTCTATCACTTTCCATGTTAGTATAAACTGAGGCAGGTTACCTCCTAGTGAAGGAATCACATCTGACATGAGAGAAAAAGAGAAAGGAAATGAGGACATTTCTGACCATGCCCTAGCCTGGGCTGCACCCCCTGCACTTACCTTCTAGATACACCTTTATAAAACTCAGATTCTCTGGTTTCAGGTCTCAGTCTCCTAGTTCTTGCCCCTCCCCGGTACCTCACCCCTGTCTTCCTACCTCATCTCCCAGGACACTTGGAACCTATCAGTGGAGGGAGGCAGGCCAAGGCAGCCACGGGTCAAAAAGGCAGGACAGAGGCGTAGCTCACAAAGAAACCTTCGGACAATTGGGAAGTTGAACTTGGCAGACTGCAGCAGGAGATAGGAGCTGTGGCTCCATCCCTAAGAGGCCACATTCATTTCCCCCCTCCTCCCTTTCAAAGTCATCAGGCAGTAAAAAGAAATTGCAGGGATGGGGAAATAATGAAAAAGACTCCCCCCTCCCCAGCCCGGGTCAGAACTCCTAGCTCATCAAACCCTGGAAATGCTCACTGCAAATGGCTGTTCTTGTTTTATTGCTTATTTATGGGAATCTATTTAAAGTGAATTGCACTTTTCCAGTGTATCCCAGAGGGCGTGTGTTGGAGTTGTATCTCCCCTGGCTGTGGGGCTGTCCGGACTGGGGATTCTGCCTGATTGTGTCAGCACCACGCTCCACGACATTCACAGGTGGGGACGGAAAATACCGCAGAGGAAGCAGGGAAAGTGTGGAGAATGATTGCCTGGGCCGAGTCAGCTCTGGGTGGGTGCAGGGAAAGCTGCTCTGAGGGCAGGTTTGGGGGCCGTGACCAGGCCTTCAAACAAAGAAGAGTCTGCCTCTTTGGATAATGAATGGTGCTATGCCTTTCTCAGTCTCTAAAGTTTATTGGGTTCTACCCTAAGCAATGTGATCTTAAGACAGTTGCCTAATCTCGATGAGCCACACTTTATTTTTTAAATCTGTAAAAGAGGTTAAGAATAGAGGGCTGTTTTTTTTTTTTTTAAGATTTTATTTGTTTATTTGAGAGAGAGAGAGGGGGAAGAGAGTGAGCGAGGCCTGGAGGAGTGGATGGGGAGGGAGAGGGACAAGCAGACTGTGTGGTGAGTACGGAGCCCCATTTAGGGCTCCCTACATCTCCCAACCCATGAGATCATGACCTGAGCCGAAACCAAAAGTCAGGAGGCTTAACTGACTGAGCCACCCAAGTGCCCCTAGGCCTGTTGTTAATAATGAGGATGCAGATTTTCTGTGTATGTAGAAGGACTTACCTAGTATAGGTAGGTACTCACTGATTGTGAAGCCGCCTTCTAAGGACAGCTGGAAGAGACAGGTTAGCATCCCACCTAACCTCATCTTCTGGACTTGTGCACCATGCCCTGGGGTCTCTCCAAGGGATGAAGTCTCCCTCACTCCTTTGCTTTGCTTGGGAGATTGCAAGGGTCCCTGTGCCCAGAATGCTCTATGTCGGGGGTCAGCAAACAATGGCCAAATCTGGCCGCTGTTTGTTTTGGTACATAAAGCTGTATTGGAACACAGCCAAGCCCACTTGTTTGTGTTCTGTCTGTGGTGGCTTTTGCACTATGAAGGCAGAGATGACTAGCTGTGAATGAGCCAGAAATATTTCCTATCTGGCCCTTTATAGAAAAAGTGTGCTGGCCCTTACTCTATTCATGGATAATTTCTGGGGTTGCTCTTATCTGTGTGATCAGAGGAATCACAGATCTATAAAATGTCAGAGGGATCTGAGAGAAAAAGTGAGGTGTCCAAGATCACCAAGCCAGTGTCTGAGTTAGAAGCGCAATCAGCTTTCCTGAATCCTGGCCCAGGGCTGGCTGTTTTGTCTGTACTATTGCAGAGACCCAAAAGCCACTGGTATTAGCTTCACCACCCTCCACCCCCCAAGTCTCTCAGTCACATGGCAGCCCGAATTCCATTTGGCTGGTAAAATTGGCATCAGTCCCTCTCACATTCCCCAAGGCTTCACCTTCTATGCCCCTCATCAATGCACTCCCGTCTCTCCAGGCTCAGCAAACCCTTCCAGAGCCACTGGGGTCCCCTTGTCCCTGACTTCTTTACTAGTCAGCAGTGTCGGTCACCACTCATCTTCCAGAATTCTGATGAGGGCTGGGCCAATTCCCTAGTGTGGGGTCTGTCTGTGTGTCTCCATGTGCCTGCCTGTCTGTGGATTTCCACATCTCTGGGGCTCTGCAGCACTGCAAAGGGGGAGCTGGGGCAGAGATGCAAGAGGGGAAGAAAGTGGGGAGCGGAAGAATCCTCCATTGCCCACGGAGACATGCAAGCAGGTGGCCGGATGTAGAGTCACCTGGAAAACTTTATTTTTTAATTTATTTTTAGTGGGATGGCGTGAGATTATCTACAATTCATGGGGACATTCCCTGTTCTTTGGCGCGGCTGCCTCCTCTGATGATTTCATGAAGAAAGCCTTCATGGCTTAAAGTTTCCTTCTTGATTAATTCATTCTTCTCCCTTTTCTTCTCGAACCTTCTCCTCTTCCTCCTTGAATCCCTTGCTTGCTTAACAGCAACATTGTCCATCCAGTTTCTTAGGCTGTAACTTCCTAGTTGTCCTCAACCTCTGCTACTCCTTCATTCCCAACCTCCAATCAGATTCTGAATCCTGCCTCTGCTTCCACAGCCTTACCTCAGGCACATCACCTCTTACCTTGACCTCTGGACCCACCTTCCAAATGATCTCCCCACCCCCTCCAGGCTGGTTCTCCCTCCTGGCCATCCTCCATCAACTGCCAGACGCTGCCAATCACCATACCACACCACCAACACACCACACCCCATAATGGGGCCGCATCACCACAGGATGGGCCAAACCCGTTGTGTCGTTCATATGACCCTTGGTGAGTTGACATCAGGCTCCCTTCCTGCCTCAGAAGCAAGCGATCCTCCTACCTGCACCGTGTGCACTGTGTGTTGGCGACACCGAATAGACTCCATTATCCAAACATACCTCAGCTCTCTGGAGACCAAGGTCAGGAGCTAGACTAGAGTCCGACTGCCCAGGGCTCAGACTGTGGATCTATTGTGCAACTTCCCTCTAAGCAAGTTCCTCACCCATCCTGAGCCTCTGTTTCTTCATCTGCATTAGTGGAGACAGTGATGACCACCTGGGGGTAGCCTGAGGATAAAATGGTGTAATGAATGGGAAAAGGCTGGACAAAAAAATTCATTAAACAGAAGTGTTGGCTCCTTCCTTTCAATCAGCGGCCTTACACACCTGCTGTCTTCTTGGCCCACAATGCCCCTTCCTTGCTTCTCTCCCTGGCCAACTTCTACTCATCCTTCAGGCTGCTACTCTAGCATGTTCCCTTCAGGCTCCTCGTAAATGCTTAGTCACTTCTTCCTCCTGGCTTCTGCAGACCTTTGTCCCCCTGGCTCATGGCCCTCCTTATTTACTATTGGCATTGTGTATGTGCTTATTTATCCAGCCAATGACAGGGCTACTAGAAGGCACGGACTTCGTCTATTTTCCTGGGACCAGAGGTATACGGTAGAGAGCACTAGTCTTGGAGTCAGAGATCCAGGCTGTGGCACTCTGTCTCTGACTTGGGCAACTAACTCAACTTCTTAGAACCTCATTTCCCACCTGGAATGTGAAGACAATAATTCCCACTTGCCAAAGTACCTTTTGCAGGCCCTGACTCGGAACAGCCACGGAATAAACGTTGGTTCTCTCCTTCCCTCCCGGGATTAAGTCCCGAGACTGGAACACAATAGATGCTCAATGCCTTTGTGTTGAATGAATGAATAAATGAACAGGGATTATGAATAAAGTGCTGGATTCTAGAGCCATGTGCCCATAGGAGGTCCGAAGATGTGGACCAATCCCAATGACCTGAACTCAGGTAGAACTGGATGGAAAGAGAACACTGGTTCTCTCCTCCGGGTCCAAACCACAGATTCTAAATGTCCAGCCAGTCTCACGTTCCTGGGGGCTCAGCCTCGTCGTCTATGGCTTTGGAGCGGGTCCCAGGGGGCAGAACGTAGTGCTACAGATCGCTTCGATCACCTTCTCTTATTTTACGGCAGATTACGTCCCGCTCAGCTTCCAAAAAGCAGCCATACTCCTGGTAGACATTTTCAAGTCCCCACCGGGGGGCAGGAGAAGTAGGAGGAGGAGAGAGCGAAGGGAAAAGAGATGGGAAGGACGAGGAGGAGAGTGGGAGCACGCTCTGAGAGCCGGCATGTGTCAAGAAGTGAAGACGGGATGCTGGGGAAGTCTGAACAAACGCAAAGTCAAGCACAATAATAATTTGGGCAAAATGGCAAATGGCACAGCTGAGGAGGAAATAGCATTGTGAATGTAAAAACTCCTAAATGGAGCGCAGATGGGAGGGAAAAGTGTAATCTTCTGGAAAAGCCTCTAATTGTCTGCCCACACTAATAATTTCAGCAAACGCTCCCTCTCTCCCTCCTGCATATAATTACACCATTCCATCTGTCTATCAGCAGGTTTTTTACCGTGCCTTACTGCTACCACGTTCCCATCTCATGGAAAGATGAAGGTTTTTTGAAGATTTAAGAATCCTTCTGACACGTATCCTGAAGAAAAGACACTCAGGGGAGACAAATCCCTCTCCCAGGCCTGCTAAGACTCTATTTAAAAAAGTCGTATAATCTCTTCAAATGCTATTACGGAGTCAGAAAGAGGCAGGGCCCCACAGTCCCCCCACTTTGGGTGTTGTCGTCTGCAGGCCTGTCTTGGTGGGTCAGCCCTGGAGAGAGGACCGGTGATCACCAGCTGCGGCCAAGAGGGGGCTGGTGGTGATGCTCCCTCATGGAGACACTGGGCCCGTCCGTGTTTCCTGAAGGTGGCAGGTTGCCAAAGCATCTGCTCAGGGCTGTCCCTTTACTGTGTCTCCCGAGTCAAAGGCAAGGTTCTGCTGCCTGAGGAGGAAGAGGGGGAAGTGAGGAGGGAGGGGCTGGGAGGGGCTGGGAGTGTCCTGGCCCTCGGTGGTAGCTCAATAATGCGGGCATGGAGAGGGCTGCCCAGTGTCCCAGTCCCGTGTCTGAGTGACTCTGACTGCCTTTGGTTTCTCTCCCTGCTCTGGCAGTGAGTCCCAGAGAAGACAGGTGGCCTCATCATGTACCCCAGTAGGAAAGGCTCCAGGTTTCCCGCCCAAGTCACTGCCTCTTTGCATGCAGGAGGGAAAGTGTTTCCCATTCCCCACTGCTTACAAAGGGAACCCTGGGGGCTGTGATCTCCAGAGCGACTCCTCCAGAGGAGAGGAGCCTGCAGGTGATTCATCGGTGAGTTTCGCTTCCCTGTGAAAGATCCCACCCTAACTCACCTCCCCACCCCTTCTGATAAGTGGGTCCTAATCATGGAGAGGGTGGCCAGGAGGGGGGCAGGCCAGGAGAAAGGGGAAGTGACACCAGTACCCTATATCTTCTGAGGGCCGAGAGGTGTGGCGGTGACAGTGGTGGGCACCAGTGGGGCGTGACCTATCGCCACATACAGACTGGAGACTTTGGAGGAGGTGATGGCAGAGCCAGGGCCCCTGCACCCAGCTCATCCTCACACAATCTGATATCACCTCCAAACCTCCACCAGAACATTCCCGAGGATGAAGAAAAGAGTGTACTCACATCATAATCCATCCGACAAAGAGGGATGGTGTTCCCACAAGGGGCTATAGAACAAAATACAGCACGCTTCCAATTCTCCAGGGTAGCGATGTCCAAAAGAAATCTAACGAGAGTTACGTGTAGAATTTGAAATTTCCTGGTAGCCCCGTGAAATGCAAAAAGAGACTGTGGAATTTATTTCAATAGTATGTTTCATTTAAGCTAATGTATCCACAATATTAATTCAACGTGTGATCATTATAAAAGTTGCTGATTAGATTATTAATTGGATATTTTACTTTTTTTGGTAGTGAGTCTTTAAAATCTGGTAGGTGTATTTCTATTGGCAGCATATGTCCGTGTGGTTACTGTATTCATGCAGATCTTGAGCTTATCAGGGAGAGAAAAATGTAGGTATACTAATTATCGTAATACGTGCATAGTAATTATTACTGTTTAACTCTAGATAATCATTGGCTAAATACTTTCACATACATGATCTCATTTGATCCTCCTGGCAATTTTGTGAGATAAAGACAGTCAATACCACTTTTTTAAACAGATGAATACAAATGAGATTCAGAGAACCGAAGTGACTTTGTGACCTGGGAGGTAACTTAATGTGCTTCTCTCCTTCTTTCTTAAACACAGCTTTTAGGCCTGACCTTATATCGCTTATGGAGGAGCATCCCACCGGGGTCTTGACAGATGGGAGGCACTTGGCCACAGACAGATGGGCGAGGGTAGTGGGGAGGAGATTTCTTGTTTGAGGACCAGCCACGATCAGAGTAGAGTAGAAAAGTACAAGCTCCTTACGGAGCAGAGCAAGGGCCCAATTATCTGTGGAGCAGGCCAAGTGTGAGCCAGTAGATAAGGATAAGGCTGAAGAGGTAACTTGAGACTGGGTTGTAGGAGCCTCTCCAAGCAGAGGGAGGGATTTGCATGCTACTGCTCAGGCAGTGTAGACGCACTCAGGTGCATTGCATTCACGCAATGTTAACTGAGCACTTACGACATGCTATGATGGTTTTGAAGGGGGAAGTAAAGTGGCCAAAGCTTTGCCTTAGATCATGATCACGTGATCTCCCAGTGTCACCCAGGGTGGATGGCCCTAGAGGAAAGGGACAGAAGTGGACACTGAGAAGGGGACACAGTTGATGAATTAAAGGTCTACAGTGGCATGGTAGTCATGGACATGGAAAGGAATGGATGGATGTAAGCAGTATTAAACATTCATTGTTGTGACTTCGAGGATGCTGGAGGAAGGCAGTGGTCACATCTCATTTCCAAGGCTTTGAGCTTGGATAGCAGGAAGGACAATGCTACCACAAACACAAGAAGGGATGATTGCTACGCTGCTAGGGAACACTTCCCCGCGAAGCTCTTGGGACTGCCCAGGGTGGTTCGGGGCAGAAGGACAGGTACAGGGACATCTTAATATTCCCTGTCCCCCTCACAGCTTCTAGGGTCTAGGAGAACATAGTTTATAAATTATGTTTGATAATTTGGAACCATTGATCTCGAATAAGGTGGAGTTCGTTTCCTTTTAGGATCAATGAAAAGAATAGCTCGGCTCATTCCCTCCACCTCCCTTGCTTCCTTTGCCCTCACACTCCCTCCATGGCAACTCTGGTCGGAGAAGACTGTATGGATTGTATGTGGCTCCCACCCCTCTGCCCTTCTCATTAGCACTGCAGCTAATGAATTGTGTGTAACCCCAACCTCATGACTCGTCTGTAGAATGGGGCTAATACCCACAGGGCTGTTTGGAGAATCAAATGAAGTCTTGGATGTGAAGGGCTCTGCAGCATTACTCAAAGGCTGCTGCCTTTCCAACCTCCTGCTTCTTACTAGTGCCTCACTCTTTCTTGCCTCCCATATTTTGTACACGCCCCCTTTTGCCAGGATTCCCTCCCCTTCCCCTCTTCCTTACTAGCTCCTATTTATCTTCAAAAACCAGCTCAAAAGTTTCTTCTGTTCAAACTTCCCAGATCTGCCCCCATCCTGCCATCAGTTACTATATCAGCGCCTCCTTCTGCCTTTTACTATAATTTGTTACGAGATGTTATGGAATTATAATCACTTATGTGTCCATATCTGTCCCAGACTGGGAACTCCTCAAGGGCAGGCCAAGTCTCTTATTTATCACTGCTTAAGATTGCATCACGCCGCCCCTGGCACAGTGCCTGACACATGCTAGCTACTCAGGAGACGTCTGTAGAATGAAGGAGCGTCGTCTAAAGAACCACACGCCACAGGCACTGCTCCTGGAGGATGCGGCCCAGAGTCGCCATGTTGAATCCAAGGTCCCACATGTGCAGGGTCCCCAAACCCACCTTTCGTGGTTCTAATTCAGGAACACAGGTTACCACCTCGATCCCTTCAAATCCTCCTCTTCCAGCTCCAGGGCTCAGCAGAGTATCTCACACGAGCCTGGAAATTCTTACACTCCCAAGATGGAAACACCACCCTCCTACCACTTGTGTAGACCTGCCTGCCATGAGACCACCTCCCAGAACAACCTTGTCTCCTGAGCTCCTTACATTCTTCCTTTGGTTTGCTCTCCCTTCCACACGGCCCCTTTCTCCCTAAGCACCCGGCCCAGGGCCCCTGAGCAGCGGGGCTGGAAAGCTAATTGAGGTCACCACGCTGTGCTACATGTACCATAATCTCCTTCTACCAATTTCTGCCTCTGGATGAAACTGGGCTGTGCTGGCCCTCTTGCCATGACGAACCCTTCCCTAGCTGGACCAGAGGGAAACTAGGGGGTGCCATTCTCAGAGGGCTGGGCAGTTCGTCCCAAGAAGCATCCGGGAGCCCGTGGGGGCAAGATATTGTCTGTCTGTGGGGTTCATCCCACTATTCAGCACATTAAATCTCTTCTCCTGCAATTTCCTCCCTGCCCCATGATGTCCAACAGGGCTAAATTTGTGGTGGGTTAATATCACCCTGAGATCTTCTTCACAAGCAGGGCATTCACGCGCACACCTTCCTCGGCAGTGTTGGGCTAATGAGCTCTGTCCCTTTAAACCCAGCTCCTGTCTCAGCCCTTCCAGCAACTCTTTGCTTTGTGGCCGGCCGGCCGTGTAGACAAAGCCCCGAATTAAGGCCTCCAGCTTCATTTCATTTAACGAGAACCCACAAAAGCCAGCCCAGTAGTCCATTCATCCCAAAATAGCCTCTGAAAGCCTGGGCACATGTCAGTGTCTCTGCAAAAACCACACGGTATTGTCATGAAAGGGCCATTTGAACAAAGTAGCTACAGAGAAATTATCTCAATGTATTTCAATCACTTCCCAACACCAGGGTTCATTTCTCAGTAACACAGTCCCTTTGACAACAAATGAACTGCACGATCGGATCAGTGTGTATATGTGTTTGCATGTGTGAGGACCCCCCTCCCAGTGACGAATGCCTATACGAGCTGACGTCACCAAGGACGGGTCTCTGCACCCATCACCACGGAACACGACATGCCGAAACACGGAGCGCCCTGGGCTCTGTGTCATGGTGGGAGAGACAGTGGGGATTACGTTCCCACTGCTACGGAAGGACATCTAAGAGAAGCAGCAGGGAGGCAGGGGGGCATAAACGTTCTGAATCAATGGCCCTTTCTCCTTGGTGGCTTTGAGCTGGCAACCTGTCATCCTTCAGCCAGCCCGTCATGTTGAAACGGAGACTCCTCGGAAAGTCATTAGGTTGGGTACCTTTCAAAGTAGCTTCTCTCCTGTTGTGTGCAGGAACTCTTACAGCGTGCTAACGAGCAAAGGGGAGCAGAGGACTGCAGAACTCTCTTTGCGAGAGGAGAGAGATGGAAAGGCGGAAGGCAGGGGAGATGCGCTGGCACCCTGCCCGCCTCACCTCGAGGCGGCTCCCACAAGGAGTCCTAGAGTCCGCTCCCAGCCTGGTGAGCAGCCACACTCCGTCCTCCCTGGGACAGTGTGGACAAATCCTTTGCTGGCCTGCGCTATAAGGAGGGAAGGCAAACAGCCTATGAAGGTGTCACAAAAGATCCCTCGGTGTTTTTCTGTTATTGTTCTTGATTTATTTTGTGAAGATCCTTAGACTAGTCAATGGTGGCCAGGTCCTGGGTTCTAGGGGCGTGTCATCAACTTGCTGTGTCATCTTGGGCAAGTTCTGTAACATTTGTTAGGCCTCAATTCCTTTCTTTATAACAAGGTCATAACATACCTCCCTACTTAACTTATAAATAGAGCATGGTGACTGCGAGGGTGGGCTTGGAGCCACAGAAACCTGACTTTGAATCTGGGCTCTGCCGCTAACCAGCTAGATGATCTTGGGAAAGCCTGCACAGGTTCCCGTTTCCCATCGAGATCCTCATCTGTAAAATGGGGGAGAAGAAGACCTGCCTCACAGATCTGTTGTGAGAATGAAATGATAATGCGTGGGAAACGCAGAGCATGGGGCTTGTCATGCAGGATGTAGCCTACTGATGGTAGCTACAGGTATTTATACAAGCTTGTACTAGTACTGAAAACAAATTAAGGCAGGCGAGCTCTCCTTGAAAAGTGCACAGGAATTCACAAGTGTATGACATTATGATTACTATTATTATTATTGTGTATGTCACACCTTCAGGTGAAGTCCAAGTGCGGTGGGCGTCACCACATTACTCAGTGCCCAGACAGCCGTGGACAGGAGCCTCCTCTGACAGGTTGGCACCAGTGAGCGGGAGCGAGCGGGAGCCCCAGCCCTGCACTCTCACTGGCTCCTCTCCCAGCAGTGGCCCTACAGCCTCAGTGGACCCTTTCCAGAACAAAGCAGAGCAAAACAAAACACCTGGGGGCTGCCAGATGGAAAACACTGGCGTTCTAGAACGCTGGCAGATTCCCTGCCCCGTCCTGCCCCGGGGACAGACACAGCCCTCCCAGCCGGGCCCCTTGGGTATGCCCCCGTGTGTCTCTGTGTGCCCTGTAAAAGCTCGCCCTAGAGGGCGGGCGCTCGGCAGCCTGTGTGTGCCATCCCATAGGGAGCATGGCGTCCTCTGAAGGGGGCTGATGGAACTGGGTGCCACCTGTGCCCAATCTGTCCATAGGAGGCGGCAGCCTGCAGGAGGAAACGAGGCCCAGGTCCGCCTTGCTCACTGAAGGGTTGTGACAGCGGCAATCTTTTATTCTGGCTGGAGCACCTGATGGACAATTGTTGCTTTCCCTCTTGATGAGCCTCTTTAGTGTCAGAGGGACACAAAGGATGGTATATGGTGAGTGTGGACCAAAGTTGAGGAGGGCTATGGATGGCATATTCTCCCAACTATGAATACTGATTAGGGCAGTGGTGCCTGGGGCAGAGTGGGAACCACTGTGACAGGCTAGGAAGCCTGGATTCATTCCAGCTGTGCCACTTCCTGCCTGTTCATCTTGTCTGGCCTACCTCACAGGCCCGGCCACCATGGATGGTTGTGCAGGCTGTGTACTGCCCAAGGCTAATGGTTGACAGTTGCATAGACTGTGGATGAATGGAGCCTCAGAGGGCTGTACTATGCAACAGCTTTGCTCATAAGGTTCTTGTGAGGAGCAAACAAAATCACTGTCAGCAGCAACAGCAACATGAGTGTCCTTTACCTGTTTTGTGTCAGGCTCTGTATGAAGCCCTTGACATTTTACCTTCCCTCACACCCTATAAGGTAGGTACTGTTATTACCTTCCTCCCAAGTTATAGATGAGAAAACTGAGGCCAGAGAGATTAGGCAACCTGTCCCAGGTTAGTCAGATAGGGAGTGATGGAGCTGTAACCTGAACGCAGGGCCATCTGATTCCCAAGACCATTGCTCTTGATCTTCATCCACTATGCAAAAGAGATTAAGGGACAGCATGGAGCCAGGATGCCAGGGGCTGGGCCTTTTGACTGGTCCAGGGCCCCTACCTCAGAATTCTTTCTCTCCAAAGGAAGGAAGGAGGAAGGGGAGCTCTTGCTGAATTTGGTAGAATCCTTCTTCCCAGTCCCCGTCATCCTCGTCTCAGGATTCCTCCCTTAACACGGATCATGACTCTTACTCAGGAACCAGTGTTGACAGTGGCTGGGCTGGGAACATATGGGTTCTTTGCTTCACCCCCACTTTCCCAAAAAGGAAGGAGAAATGGAGCTTTCAGATTGTTTGGATCAATTCTCCAAAACTGCCAGGCCTGTTTTTCCAGAGAGATTGCCACCAGACTCATTCCCCCTTCACACACACACACACATACCCACCCACCCACACCCACACACTCAATTAGATAGGACTCCATAGTCACATATTTGCACACTTTAGGTATGTCACTTAGAATCTGCTCCTTGGTATGGAGGTCCAAAAAACTGAACATGTATATCCATTTAACTGCAGAACCAAATAAGCACAGAACAACAGCTAGGCAAAGATGTGTGCATGGGAAGGAGTGGAGGGTGGAGGATGGGGGTGGGGGCAGGAAGGAATGAGCACTATCAGCACGGAGGCCTGGAAAGGACTGCAGGGGCTGGCCTCAGCACACTGGGGCTCACAGTCTTCTTCCTGAGAAGGTCTGGCTGAGCGATCTCAGCAGAATACAACCTTCAGCTTCGGGGCCATGGCTCTCCAGTCTTCCTCCAGGAGGTCGTCCCATCCACGCGCACATGCATGCGTGTGCATCAGGCTTACTCTCTATACACAGACAGCACTTTAGTTTAAGATGTCTCGGTTTCCACAAGTTGGGACAAAGAAGGGAAGTCTGAGTCCTTCCTGAGACCCGGGCTTCTATGACCATCTGGATGTCTGCATTTGGCTCCATCACCTATACCAGTCCCAAAGCTCACCACAGAAACCACATTAAAATTGGAGACTAAACAAGCCAGGGGTCCATCAGAAAGAAGGCACCTGGGGTTCACAATGGGCTATCACCCACAAGGAAACAATATTCTCACAATAGGCCATCACCCACAGGGTGATACTCTCTTCCTCCAACCACGTCCCTGGGACAAAAGTCTCTATCCTCTGTCACTGGCCAGTTTCCTGCCTCTATAAACAATCACCAAAGTCCTTGGAAGATAAAGCTGCATGATCAGAGTGGGAGGAACTTTGGGGCCAAACTTCATAAGTGGGTAGTAAACTGATAGCTTAGCCGCTGAACATAGTTTGCTTTGGGTCAATAAATGGGTTTGGTTTTCCAAAAAAAGTTGTTGGTTTTTTTTTTAACCAAGAAGATACATGTTCATAGGAAGAATACAACAGTACAAAGAGGTTAGTCCTTTTCCATGGATACCAAAATTATCACCAGTTTCTTATGCATTGTTCTAGAAATTTTACATACATCTACGTACCTGCGGGTATACATAGATAGGTAGATAAGCAGGTAGATGGATAGATACGTGTGTATGTGGATAACTGGAAAATACACCATGGAGGATTACAGATGGCCCCAAAGATTTTGCCACTTCCTCCACAGAAGGTGGAGAAAGAGATGTTGTGTCACTTCTGAGACATAACCTTAAGAGATCTGCTATTTCTGGTTTCAGGTGCTTGCAGTGTTTCCTCTTGGAATCCGGCCGCCATGCTGTGAGAAGCCCACATCACATGGAGAGACCCCAAGGAGGAGAACTGAGGCAGTCAGCTAACAGCACAACTGAGCTTGAGTCACAGTGAGTACCAGTTACCAGCCATGTGCATGATCCAGCCCAGTCAAGCCTTCAGATGACTGCAGTTGATACGAGACAGAGCAAATGAACCACCAGACAGAACCCAGTCATGCCACAGAACCACGAAAGATAGCAAATAGTGGCTTTTGTCTTAAGTGACTATGTTTGGGGGTAGCTTGTTACACAGAAATAGAAAACTGAAACATGTCAACTGATTTTAATTCATTTTAATAACCACCTACTAATACATTGAATAGCTGTACCATAATTTTATAAAACTCACGTCATTAAGAAAGGGCATTTATGTTATATCTACTTCCTTGCAGGGATAGAGTAATGGACATCTGATATGTGTGTATTTGTGCACATGTATAAATAGGTTATCTCTAGGCTAAATTCCTAAAAATAAAATTCTTATTAAATGATGTGTGAATTTAAAATTTGGATAGATATTGCCAAATCATTCTCCAAAGGGAGCCTACCACATTTTGTATTTCCACCAAAAATGTATGAAGGAGCCAGATTCTCTATACCCTTGCCCACAAGGGTATGGGGATATAATCAAATTTTTAATCTTTTCTTGGCTGACAGATTAAAAAAAATTAACAGTGTTTTAGTTTGCTTTTCTTCAATGATGACTGAAGTGGTATGTCTTTTGATATGTTTATTAGCTTTTTTCCCCCCTTCTTTTTTTGGTGAATGTCCTTTGCCCAGTTTTTCTACTGGCTCATAAAAACTTTCTCCTTTATTGAATTTTAAGAACTCTCAGATAACAAAATGAAAGATATTAGCCCTTCATCATTTCTGTTACAGATATTTTTTTCACAGATGATTTTTTAGCCTCTGACTTTGTGTACAAACACACACACACGATACATTTTATTTTTCTCTTGTTTTGTGGTTTTATTTATCTATCTTTCATCCAGGGGGAATTCGTTTTGGTATAAGGAGTGAGGAAGGGATCCTATTTAATTTTTTTCTTCCAATTATCTAGCTAGTTGCCCAAGAGCATTTAGTAATTGATCTTCCTCCTCACTGCTTTGCTATACCCCTTTCTCATATGCTATCTCCCCACATAGACATTTGAGTCTATTTCTGGGCTCTCTGTTTGGTTCCCTTGATCTCTCTACTGGCAGCCAGTCCTAACGCCTGCTTCTCAGCTCTTCCAGCCTGCATGTCCTCTGGGACTGCAGTTTGTTCTTGGAGCCAGTATCTAGGGTTTGTTCTTGGAGCCAGTGTCTAGGGTACTCGGCCTTTGTTGCCACCTCCAGATATGATGCTTCCATTTCATTCTATTTTAACCCATTATTTTCTTCCATAGACTCCTTACAGCACTTTAGAAAGTTTCACTTCCCTGGATCATATCCCCCCGAGCAGAGAAATGTCTTTCAGTAGTTGCTCTTAAGCTCTTCCTCTTGGTCACTGTGATTAGCTCTTCTTGCTTTCCCGGAACCCTTCGAACCCTGAGCCAACACCTCCCTCTCCTTGCCTCCTCTGGGGAAAAAGTTCTCTTTTCATGGGCCATCCATACTCATTCATTCTCTTGCCTGTTCACTCACCTGCAATATTACATGGGGTAGCTTGGTCGGGTAAGTGGAAAGTAAACCAGGAGATGGATGGGTCTCTTGTAGGTGTTCCTGAATAAGGTGATGATTGCCACAGGTCCTAAAGTACCCGTGTGTCACTGATGATCAAGAAATAAACTGTCTTGCTCTTCCGCCGACTTTTCACACGTGAAAGAAATCCCTGGCCAGGGAGTCAGAAAATATTCATGCCGCTTGAAAACTCATCTGCCTGGGCTGCTTCCCTTTTCTTCCTGGCAGTTTACTATGTTAAATTGCCACTAAAGCAGGCAAAATGAGTATGTGAAGTCAAGCATCTGAGAAGGCCTGGAAAGTCTGAAATAAACAATATTGGAATAACAATGTCCTACTCACCAAGGGCATTTAGCTAGAAAAGCACTCCTGCTTAGGAATTCTATTTGTTTTCCTCTTGGAAAATGGGAAATTGGATCTGTAATTCAGCTGTGAAGCCCCTGTTTTCTCTTGAAAGGGAATCACTGGAGGGGAGGACTGGAAATGGAGTCCTTGATCTCAGGTCTCAAACCCTGGTCCAGGGCACACAAGACCAGAGTCATCACCATCAGTAACAAGAGCTTATTTAACAAGTTGCAGTTCCCAGTTGGGGTCTCCTCTGGTTGGGAAGGCATGTGGTTCAAGGTCCGGGAGAGGCACCCAGAGCAGATGAGCCAAGAGCGGCAATCTTAGCTGATAGCTCCAGACCTCCTTCCCCGTTTCTCCAGTGCCTCCAAGGTCTTACCCTCACCTTCAGCATGACCTCCATGGACTTCATCAACACCCCCTCCCTCGACTCTCCAGCTTTCTGGCAAATGTACCATTCTCCACTAAGCCAGGTCTAAGACCATGGGATCAACTATGATCTCTCCCTTTCTTTTTCATTCTCCCCTCCTTCTATCCAAACTGCCCCTATATTCAGTGTTTCTCCTTCAGGTGTCTCTTGAATGTTTCTTCTTCTTTATCCCACTGTGATTGCCCTGATCCCTGCTAACCCAGTAGTTTCTGACCTCCACCCTGGTACGGCCTGTGTCATCATGGCCAGATGGATCTTTCTTTAACACTGTATCCAGCCTCTCCCTCCTGGTCAAGAGAGAAGGACAGCGATGTTTGAATGCCTACATTGCGTGGGGCACTGTGTTACACTCTTTGCTTATTTAATACTGTCAGCAACCTTATGAAATGTGTTTTATTCTCCTTAAGCAAAAGGACCAAGAAGTTAGAGTAATTCCATGTCCGTTCCCGGCATCCAGAACTCTCCCCATAATATGGCTCTGATTTGACTATTTGGCCTTATCAGTACTCTATCCCAAGAGGAACTTGGTTCCAATCAGGCCTATCTCTTCTATAGGAGGAGTAGGGGATGGAGGGGCAGGCCATATGGCAGAAGGGCATCAAGCAGAAAAGGCAGAGTTCACCCCTAACTGGGTAAAGTCCAGACAACGAGTGGTTGTGGTGATGGTAGGAGCTGTTATGGGCTGACTTGTGTCCCCCAGAATTGATTCGTTTAAGTCCTAACCTCTCGTGCCTCAGAATGTGACTGTATTTGGAGACAGAGTCTTTAAAGAGGTGATTATGTTAAAATGAGGTCATTAGGGAGGGTTCGAATCCAATCTGACTGGTGTTCTTTTAAGAAGAGGACATAGACGCATATAGAGGGAAGACCGTGTGGAGACACAGGGAAAAGACAGCCATCTTCAAGCCAAGGAGGAAGGCCCCAGAAGAAACCAACCTCAGACTTCTAACCTCCAGAGCTGTGAGAGAATAAATTTCTCTTGTTGAAGCCACCTGGTCTGTGGTGCTTTGTTATGGCAGCCCTAGCAAACGAATACAGGAGACCAAGCAGGTTCTGGCCTAAGAAAGGCAGAAGTGGGGCAATGGGGCATGAGAGGAGGGGATGATAATAAGAGGTACCATTACTGAGCATCTTCTATACGCTGAGCGCCACACAACTACACGAACATTTCACATTCACTACCGCTAATCCTCACAAGTACCCTGCAAAGTAGTAACCGTCGCAGCCATTTCAGAGCTGTGGGATCCAAAGCTCAGAGTAATCGTAAATATCCCTAGGAGACACAGATAGTGAGCATCAGCTCTGGGATCTGAACCCCACGCTCCTCGCTGGGAAGCCTGTGCTCATTCTACTGTGCTCTGCTGTGTTCATCAGCAGGAGGGCTGGCATGGGCGGACCTCAGACCGGTCCAGAGGCAGCAGAGTCCTGACCATCAGGTGGGCTTTGGGAGCCATGCCTTGTCCAGGAGGGCATGCCCACCGAGCTCATGGGGCAGAAACACACGACTTCACAGAGTTGAGGAAGGGAGGAACAGCTCAGTGTTCTTTCCACCAAAACACAGAACCACCTCCCTTTCATACTTAAAGTCAGCATGGTCTTGGAAGTACCCGAATGGGGAGCCAGCCTTAGCTTCCTGAGACCGCTCAGTATCATTCAAGTACCCCTCCACGGCATGCTGACATTCGAATGGGATGAGAACACAGTCCTTAAAGCTCCAGTCAATGTGTATGCAGATGGGAGCTTGGGGGACTATTCCTCTAAATGGTGCTCTACAGAATAACCATCACCCTTCCTATCTCCCGGGGGGGCACCCTTCTCTGTCCTCAGACATGGGATTCCCTCATGTCAGTGTGGACTTAAAGAGTCCCTGGCGCCCTGAGGGGAAGCAAATTAGTCTCACTTATAATTAAGTGTCTCAAATAAAGGTTTGGTTTAGGTTTAATAAGAAAAGTGATTCCAAGTCAAACAGACCACAATCGATTATTAAGAACAGAATTACCAAAGTTCAACAACTGGCACAAACATGAAATCTTGTTGCAGAGTTGCTAAACCTCGCTAAATACCATTTTAATAATTAACGAGGCTTTAATTAATGCATGGCAACAGTCTCAACCTGCTCTATCTCTTCGCAATGAGCGGGGTGCGAGGGGGAGAGAATTCTGTGGGGAGGATTCATGTGGGGGAGCAGGCACGTGGGCCCTGGGTTCCAGGTGCGCCCCCTCCTCGGGACAATGCCTCTGTGCAGCTGATAATGGCAAGGAACTGGCCAAGCTCACCTTCCCTCAAGAGAAATCAGTGGTCAACACTAATCAAGTTAACCATTTAATTGTCAAACACACTGGTTTCTTGCGTTCAGGTTTCAAACGCGAACCCCAAGTGCTTTTACATTCTTAGAGAAAAGACCCTGCTTCATCTTTTCACCAAGCGTGTGGCAGAGGGGTGGAGTCACCACAGACTGATCTCTGTCCTGCCTGATGCGCGAGCAAGTAACCACCTGGATTTAAGGAGAATTTTTTTTGAAAGATTTTATTTATTTATTTGAAAGAGAGAGAGAGACAGAGCATGAGCAGGGGGAAGGGCAGAGAGAGAGGGAGAAGCAGGCTCCCCTGCTAAGCAGGACCCTGGGATCATGACCTGAGCTGAAGGCAGATGCTTAACTGACTGAGCCACCCAGGTGCTCCTTAAGGAGAATTCTTGAACTAACTTATTAAATCACTGGTTCCCACACAGTTGGCAAAACACGTATCGTGTTTGCTGTAAGGATAAAAAACAAAGGAAGACTTTAGTCCTGTCCCTAGTCCCACGTTAATTCAGATTTAGTGGGGATGGGCTAAGAGGTGCAATTTAGTAAGGTGCGGATTTCTAGTACAGTCCCCATTGCCTCACGATGCTTTGTTGGCAAAGGCCAGGCCTTCTTTAAGCCATAGAGCCACCCTCCCACCTGGTCGACCTCTCCAGGTGATTCTGCCACATGGCCAGCCATGGAGCGCTTCATCGTAGAAAGCAATGACATTTCTAAGAACGTGATATTCCAGGGACATGAGAGAGCTAAGGCTCCACTGGAAATGCCGCCCTTGGGGTCCAGGAAGGCTACTCCCTAGTGGCACTGACCTACTGCTTCTTAGGGTAAGGGTCCTTGGCTTTCACTGTCGCTGGCCAAGCCCCTATCTCAACGGTCCTCTTTGGATATGAAAGATGCCTGGAAAGGGGAAAGCAAACAGTGAGCTGCAGTGTTCCTACTTCACGAGCATTTTCTTTCTGTGTCTCTGGTGAGTCAGAGTTTGTTTGAATGTGAATTATCTGCAATCATAAAAGTGACAGTACAGCTGGCTGCTGGGAGCCTGGAGGAGGGAATGTATGTTGCAGATAAGGGGGTGTGGGGAGGAGTGTGTATGTGCGTGTGAGTGTGTGTGTGCATGCACACACTGTGGGGCCAGGGCTGTCCTCACCAAAGCAATTCCTGAGGGGGGCCTTTCTGAGTAAGGAAAGGGCTGAGGGGGATGAGTCCCTCAGAGTCCCCTCTGTCTGCTCTTATGATAGCAGATGGCCAGGACCTCTTCAAGCCAGGGAGCCCCTCCTGCTGCCTGTCCCTCCTCCCCAACCCCATTGGATTTCAGTCCAATGCCAACCTGTCCCCTCTGTTCCCTAAGGATGTGGGAGAAGGTAAAATGGAGGCCCATGGTTGCTACCCGTGTTCTCCTGGGGCTGGCACCTCCACCCCAGGAGCCAGGACACAGGTGAGGGCCTGGACATGATGCCCTGTACCCCTGACCTCAGGAGCCATTGCTTCTGTCCTGTCATTGTGTGGGGTTTGTGGGAAGGAGAGGAGCGCAGCAGGGTGTCTTCAAGTTTGGGACTGTGGCTTTCTGAGGTTGGAGACAACCTGCCCCCTCCCCTGAAAAAAATAGTAGAGAGAAGAAGCAGGTGGAGATAGTGCTGCTTTTCAGCCAAGGCCCCTTTTTTTCCATACTTGTTCTTCCCACAGACTAACAGGTGGCCCAGAGACCACTCAAATACCCCTGCCACTCATCTGGAGAGAAACCACAGTTCAGGTGTTCCAAGGGTTTCTGGTCATTCACCAGACACTTACTGACAGTCTCCTAAGCTCTGACATGGTGCTAGGTGCTGGGTGCTGGGTACTAGGTTCTTGGCTCCTGGCCTCAGGGAGTTCAGAGTCTGATAAGGGTGACAGATAAACAGTCAGTTGTAATGCAGTGCAAGAGACACGAAATCGGGTAAGCACAGGGGGCTGTGGAGGTGCTGGGAGCTAACTGAGGCTGGGGTATGGGGGGCGAGGACAAAGTCTCTCAGAGAAGCCCGTGCCTGCACTGATGTTGGGAGGCCCAGGAAGGGAGACATTCTCATGTAGGAAGTCAGAGACAACTGGTGGACCAGCATGGTGGAAGCAAGGGGAGTTGGCTGAGGTTGGCAGAGGCATGAGGGCTGGATGGGTTCCTACAAGTTTGCATGCCCTCACAAGGCACAGGGGAGCACTGGGTGCTTTCAAGTGGAGGAGCGACACATCTAAGAGTCAGTCAGGAAGGGCTGCAGAGGCCTGGGGAGAAATGCTGAAGGCCTGGCCCAGGGCGCGGCTGGCAGAGGCAGCGAGGATGGGAAAGGCTCCAGATGGGTGAGGATGCAGACTTAACAGGCCTTGGGAACTGATGGGACTTACATTCTGGGGAGGGAGACAGACATTAGACAACTAATTACACAATTAATTATGCAATTACCCCTGTGAGAAGTGTTCTGAAGGAGAGTAGAAGGGTGTGTGGGCCCATTAGCGGAGGATAGGCTCTGGCCAAGGGTGCCGGGGAGGCTTCCTTGAGGTGAGGTGGCGGGTGGGACAGGGAGCAGCACAAGGAAGGGGCAGGCGGGAGGAAGCACGGTGCTTGGAGGTCCTTAATGGCCAATCTGGCTAGAGCCGGGGTGGGCCAACCATGACCTGTCAGCCGATACAGCGGTCTGCTGTTTCATCAATAACAACTCTCTTTGGAAGACAGCCGTACCCATCCGTGTACACCCTGGGTGTGGCTGCTTTTTCACACTGTCAGGCCAGGACTAGTGTAAGGGAAGGGAGGTGCCCGGGTGCACCATTTAAGGAGGACTTCCCCTAGCCCAGCCCAGCCCTGGTCTTGTACACCAGGCACCTTCCTTGCCTCATGTTACTCCCTTCGTACAGGGGCAGAATTCAGTACAGTCGACCCATAAACAATGTTAGATTTAGGGGTGCTGACCCCCCCACCATGTAGTCAAAACTCCACGTATACCTTTTGACTCTCCCCAAACTTAACTAGTAATAACCTACTGTTGACCAGAAGCCTTACCCATAACATAAACAGTGAGTTAACCCATATTTTGTATGTTATATTGTATACTATATTCTTACCGTAGAGTCAGCTAGAGAAAAGAAAATGTTATTAAAAAATCATAAGGAAGAGATAACACATTTACAGTGCCGTATTCCTTTATAGAAAATAAAAAAAATCTCTGTATACGTGGACCTGCGTGGTTCCAACCTGTGTTGTTCAAAAGTCAACTGAAATTGCAACAAAGAGCTTCTGGTGGCGAAGTCTAAAATATTTGCGCCCTGGCCCTTTATAATAAGAAAAAGCTTGCTGCCCCTCTGGCCTAGAGCACAGGCCAAGCACTGATGCGGCTGAAGTGCAGCCCAGCTCCCCCTCGCACTCAGCTCTGCAGGCAGAAGACACCTGTGCGAACACGTGGGACTCTGCAGGGGGCCGGCAGAGGGGGGCATCATTCCCAGCTGCAGGAACATGCTCAGTCCGTGTCCAGGGCAAGTAGGAGGTGCTGGGAAGTGGCTGCCTTGGAAGCCCTCCACAAATGATGGATGGGGGCTTGTGGGGACAAATAGCCCAATTTCCTTGCTTCTCAGTGGGGAGAAGGCCATGCCCCAGAGCCACCTGGTGGGACTGAACGCCACCCCGCGCAGCGGTGTCTGACTTGACAATGAACCATTCTCTGGCCCGTTTCCTTCCCTTTCTGGCTCACCACCCCCATCCGTGTTTCCTGGGATCACTCCCCAAACAAGCTATGTGCATTTGAATCCTTGTTTCAGCATCTGCTTTGAGGGGGACCCAAACGAGAGGGTGGGAGGTCCCTCAGCTGCTCCAAGGTGTGTGGGAAGACATACGTACCAAGTCCCACTGTAGAGAAACGAGGCCTTCTGGATAATTAGCAGAGCTTTATTTGTATGATTTTTTTTTTTCCTCCTCCCCTAGGCCTTAAGCCACAGGATGAAGAACTGGGCTTAGCTTTTTTTTTTTTTAAATTCTAAACTCACATACCACCTTTCTGTGTGACTGCATTGCTGGGGACTCTACACTCCTAACAGTTGACTCCGTGTGCAAGGCTACTGCCCTTCCACCCCAAGAAAAACGTCCAGACAACTGATACAGTTTCTGTTTTGTCATCTGATAATTCTGTTTCCTTCCTCCTTAAAGAAAACTGTGCAGAGAAAGAATCACTTGAGAAAAGCAATCTTGGCTTACTACTCCATCCATCTGTCTTGGAAAGAAACTCAACTATTCCGTGTTTTTCAGTTTCCTTCCTGAAGGTCTCAGTGCACATTTGGCCAGTTTGGGCAAGTTGCTAGGCTTCCGAGCTGCGCTGGCCAGCCCCTGACGGGTCCCCAAATTAAAATACGAGTTTTAAGTAAGTGCTCTCCTTTTCCTGGGAATTGTTGACAGCTAAAGACCACATGGGCTCATCAGTGTGATCTTGAGGAGAGAAATGATCAGGGCAAAAGTCTCCAAATGGAGATGAAAAAGCTTTTATAGTGACAGGGAAGAGATATCGCAGGCTACTTGAGCAAATGCAGTTTGGGAATAGAGGGGAATGCGGGCCATCTTGTAAATAAAAAACAAGAGGAAAGGGACAGGGAGCACCTGAAATGGTACAAAAGAGAGACGTGAGATGAGGTGAGAAAAAGGGAGAGAGCAGGGGGGCACAGGGAGGGGGGGGGAGGAAGTCAGAGCAGTGGCCATCAGAGAGCCTTTCGAAGAGTGAGGGGATACGGAGCGTGTTCAGACCTCATGGAAGACGAACCCGGTGGTGGAGGCCCTAGTGTTGCTGTGTGAAGTGCGCAGAGAAGCTCTTGGTGTCCCTTTGAAGAACACAAGAGCAATCTGCGGGGTTATTGACTAACAGAAAAATGGCTCCTCTCTGACTCAGCACAGGATGCAATTTATCTTCGGACAGACCCTCAACAGGTGTCTTGGCAAGAGGTTGGGCATGAGGAGCGGGAAGGATGCGGTGCAAGGAGTGTGGGGGGGCAGTGAGGGCAGGGATGGGAGGTGATGGGAAAGAAGCAGAGAGAGGAAAGGAGATGGAGAGAGGGAGGGAGACTGGAGGGAGAGAAGGAGGAACACAGGGAGGGAGCAGGGAAAGAGAAAAGAAAGGACAGATGAGAATTTGGGAATAAGACACAGGGAGAGAAGAGGGGAAGGGATAGAGCTGGAGGAAAGATTTAGAAAATCTCAAGCTAAGAAGAACAAAGCAGCTGCCAGGTGCTGCACATGGAGCGAGGTGTCATTTCATTAGCTTATTTAATCCTTACTCTGACACCACATTGGCGTGATCACCCTCCTTTTTACAGGTGAGGAATTGGGGGCTCTGAGAATTTGCCCCCAAATCATGACACTGAGGAAGTAAGAAGGTTGGGATTCAAACTCAGGAATAAAGGAAGTGTAAGATGATTCACGATTGGCTCCATTCCAGGGGAACAGGCTAGCTTCTGCTTTTCTGGATCTCCGGGCTCTGGACCAAATCACAGGCCATTCATTCCTATACTGCACTGTAGCATGTAACCATTTAGGCCTCCAACCACCAGGGGGAGCTATCTTCCCAGCAGAAATAGGAACCCAATTGATGTAAGAAATAGCCAAGTTAGGCAAAGAAGTTATTTGCTAGCTTGCCTTTGTGGGGGATTAGTTTGGTGATCAGGGAGGGCATCAGCTGAGCAAGCTGACTCCTATCAGCTGATTTTTACTTTATCCTGGACTCCATCTAAATGGGATTTACCTGTTAATTCTCAATCAGTATCTGCTTTGCTTCCTCTGCTCAACTTGTACTCATGGACTTGTCTACTCTGGTTCTGTCTGTCTCCCCTGGAAGGCAAGGGTGTGTCTGTTTCATTCTGTTCTCTTGGCCCAGGGCTGGCATCCTACCTGTGCATGAATAAAGCAAGTGAGAGGATGAATATACGCTTGAGCAGGAAGGGATCTCCAAGAAGCCTTTAATCCTACCAAACTCCAGTCAGATGGGAGTCTCAAATGTTGCTTTTAACAAAGAGTTTTCTTTGCTCATTGTGGATCTTCATGTTGGATATCACCTTCAAGACCGCCTTCTTGGTGTTTTGGTTGTTTAACCAAATGGTGTCTTTTTGTGGGGTGGGGGTGGGAGTTAGGAGGAAGGGAAGACATGTCTTGTTTTGTCCTGGTAATGATAATAATAAAAGCTCCCTTCCCAGGCTGTCATGCTGTCCAGGGAAACAATGGATGTGTGAACGCAGTTTGTAATCTAAAGCACTCTGGAAGTGGTCACTGTCCTCTGGAGTATACCCGTTCTTCACCCTTCTGTAAATTCTCTTACAGGGGCTCCAGAAGCTGGGTGAACCACAAGTGACAGAATGTTCTAATCGTTGGCTACCCTTCACCCTCAACCTATCGAACTGGAGTCTCTGGGAGTTCTCTCTGGAACCTGGGCCTTTTAAAACCTCCCTCGGGCGGGTCTGCAGTGTGGTAAGGCTTGGGAATCACTGTTCCAGCCCACCTTCTCCTCCATCCCCGTTCATCTCGGTCTTCGGGTTGCCCACCCACCCCAGCCTCTGGCCCCTACCTCTCTCGGTGACTTCAGGGTAACTGCGCAACTAAGAAATCAGCTTCCATCAATGCTGCTCTTCATTTTGAGCCACAATATAAAACACTTTATTGTGATTACAAACAGCAAAGTTATTTTCTGCCGAGCTCCAGCATCCGAACTTAATAGCATGCTGTAATGCCACCCTGTGCTGATGTGTGGCATATTTAATATCCATCTTTCTTAGAAATAACAGTGTTCAGAAATTAGAAGGGACTTGAGCAGCGAAATAATTAATGTGGATAACCATCATAAATGCCTCAAATGGAACAAATACAGATGGTAGTGAGCCATGATTGCTAATATGCTAACCTGTTTTGACAGACCTTTACATTTTTTTCCTTGGGAAGTTCGTGGATGGAAGTTAAAATCACTCTTTCCTCGTGACAAGAGCCCAGTCTTTCTGGGTCAAGGATTCATGGCACTCCTACCTGGGCCAGGGAGCCCTGCAGAGCTTAGGCTAAGAGAAGGGGAGCATCCTGGGTCTGGGCCTCTCTTTCATCTAGGCTGTCTGAGTCTGGGCTGGCCTGGAGTTCCAGACGGACATCTACCTGTCCTGCACGATGGCCCTGGGCGGGGGGGTGGGGGGGCGGGGGAAGGGCAGGGGCTCCCGACTGGGCTCCACTCAGTGGGCAGTAGCTCTTTGAAGATCCTAGCGGCAAGCAGGTGCAGGTTACAGAACTTGGCTGCACAGAAAAATATCCAACTCCTCAAACTGGCAGGGAAAAATCTACTGAGAGAAATGTAGGGAAGGGGTGTCTGGGGGTGGGGGGCTACAGCTCACACAGCTCCTCTGCCCTCTAAGCAGCACTGGAAGCAAAAGGGCCATCCAGGCTTCTCAGGATAACTTAGAGGTCCCCAGAGACATGCTGGAGGGCAAATCAGGGGAGGGTGGGGAGAAGGAACCTGGTCTCTACCGAACCCCTACAATAGGATAGACACTGTGCTCTGCACATATTTTATTCACTCTTCCCAATGATCATCGGAGGGGAGCATGATATTTAAGACAAGGGAGCTGATAATTAGACATAAGTGACTTGCCAAGTTCACCAGGGCCTCTAACAGAGCTTCTGGGCTCTGGAAACACCACCCTGGCCAGCCCCCATTGCCCCCACCACTGGTGTGATCCCAGAGGGGCATCACTCAGTCATTCTGCCCCTGAGGCCAAACCCTCCCTCCTCTTTGGTGCTGAAACCCAGACCCTGTCTCCCACCAAGGACATTAATCCAAATAGGTGTCCCCCTTCCCTCTAGCACCGTCATTTATCCTTGTCTATTCAATCATCTTCTTACAAAAATGCTGTAATACCTCTAAGTTTTAAAAATGGAGACACCTCCCTTGACCCTGGTTTCCCTCCTGCCACAGCTCGTTCTCTGTGTTCTCTTTTATATAATTCAAAAGAGCTGTCTCTCACTGCCTCGAATTCCCCTTCATCCATTCTTTCTTGAACCCACTCACTCAGATTTTGTTCCCAGCACTCTACCGAGACAGTTCTTTTCAAGGTTACTGCCAGATCCAATGGTCAACTCTTGGTTGACATGGTTGATCAGCTCTTCCTATTTGAATGCTTTCTTTTCTCAGCCTCTGGGAGAGCAATCTCTTTTGGGAGAGCAATCTCTTTTGCGTCCATTCCAATCTCACAGGAGGAGTGTTGGTTCTTCCCCATCGCTATTATTCCCAAATGTTGGAGGACCTCAGAGCTTCCTCTGGGTTGTCCACATGCACTCCCTCGATGAGCTCATTCAGCTCTATGGCTTTCAGCCCCATCCACATGCTGAAGACTCTCCCCTTGCTTGACATTTCCCTCTGAATGTCTTACGGGCATCTAAAATGTAAGCCAGCTAAAACCACCTTCTGCTTCCCAGCCTGCCCCCTGGACACCCTGCCCCCTGCCTGATCCCCATATCAGTAGATGGCAACTTTGTTCTTCCTGTCGGCTCAGCTACAAACTTACAGGTCATCCTTGCTGCCTCTCTTTCTCTAACGCTTCCCATTCATTCTTTTATCCAGAAAATGACTATTTCCCCACCATCCCTCCTAGCTGCCACCCTGGTCCCAGGCAGCATCATCTTGCACCTGGAAGAGAGTATTAGCTCCTAAGAGGTGACCTGCTTCTATTCTTGTCCCTACAGTTTTCTGGGCCCAGCGGCCACAGCCATCCTTGCTCAGGGTAAACAGAACCTTGTTGCTCCTCCGTTCGGACGCTTCAATGGCTCAGGGTCAGGCTTTGGCCCCCTTCCCTTTCTGATCTCAGCTCATGCATCTCCTCTTTACTTACTCTGCTGCAGCCACATAACCTTCTCGCTCTGTCTCAAACACATCAGGCACGCTCTCTTCTCAGGAACTCGGTCCTTGCTACTTTCTTCCTGCCTGCCATCTCTTTTACTTGGTCTTTTTTTTCTCTCTCTCTTGAACTTACCATTACCTGACATCATATATTTATTTGTGGATTTTCTCTCCCCTCTTGCTAGAAAGAGGCCAGGGCTCTTACCTGTTTTGGCCACGACCGTGGCCCTACTGCTCAGAATCAGAGGTGCCCAAAAGCAGGCACATAGTAGGTACCCAGTGAATATCTGCAGAGGGGATGAATTTAAACTCAGTGTGACTTTGGAGTCCCACCTCGGCCAGCACCCTGCACAGTGCTGTTTGCGTGCAGAAGGGGGTACGCCGGCAAGATGCGGCAAGATGCTTGGCTCCCTGGAGATACCGAGTTCTCCATGCCCCCGAGGCCCCAAATCCCTCCAGGAAGGATGTTACCACAGTAGTTAAAAATCAGACCCCAAGGAAATATGCTAGATTTCAGGATGCATATGAGGACATCAGAACATCAGATGGATAAAACGTGGGGAAGACCTGATAATTATTTTCAGTTTAGGTCCAAGAGGCTTATATTCATGTTCTCTCTCCTGTCCAGCCTGGGTGAAGACATTCATCATGTAAGCAGAGACACTTTTGGGAGTGAAGGGGGAGTTATTAGTAAGTATGCCAGGATGATAAGCACAAGCCAGGACTGTCCTAGGCAAACCAGGTATGATCACCTGAATCGGGGAGGGGAGGAAGGGTCTGGCTTGTGGCCAGACCTGATAGGTATGGAGATGATGCTGGAGGACTGGGGTTGAGAAGATGTTGGGAAAATGGAAGGGGGGGCAGAGAGGGGACCAGGAGAAAGGGAGCAGCTGGGAGAGGGCAGAGGAATGCTGGGGCATCTGGTCTGACCCCTGAGAAGGCCAGAGGCTGGAAGCAGCTCTGGGAGAGGGTCAACTTCCCATGCCCGACAGAGGAGAGAGAAATGGGATTCCTAAGAAAGAAGCGAATTGGGCACTAGCTGAGCTGGGAAGGGTGGGGCCTGAAATGAGAACAGCTTTGGCAGAAGCCCAAGTGCTTTCCAGGGCCAACTGAATGAGGAGCAGTACGGTGGTTTGGAAAGAACACTGAGTCCAGACAGACATAGTCTCACATCCTGGCACTCAGGAACTCGGACTGTGGGGGTGTCCCTGACTCGGCTCTGCTTCAGGTCCCTCATCTGCAAATTGAGGGTTGATGGCACCTTCCTTAAGGAATTCTGGGGGAATAAATAAAACCTGCCAGGCACCCAGCACAATGCGTGCATGGCACATAATAGGTGCTTCTCTGGCAACGGGGAAGGGGTGCTCCTCAAGAAGATGATGATAGGATGGCAGACTGAGGCTTATGTTGGGAGAAGTTGGGTGGATGAGCCAAAGCGTCTGGTGAGGAGGCCTGAGCACTGAAGGAGGGGTGATGGCCAGATGCTCTTATAGCTTTCTATGGCTGCACATGGAACACGGTATTGCAGTGTTTGGCACACGGAGGACGCCTTCAGTTGACTGATGTCCTCATGGGCAGGACTGTGGTTTTGTCATCTCCATCCCAGGCACCCGGCTCAGAGCCCGTGGCACTGGTACATGGTGCTGCTCGGGGAACACGGCTGGGCTTCCCCACTAAAACCTCGGGAGAGAGAATCGCAAGCCGACTCCACACTGAGCGCAGAGCCGGATGTGGGGCTCCATCTCAGGACCCTGAGATCATGACCTGAGCCCAAACCAAGAGTCGGACGTTTGACTGACTGCACCACCCAGGTGCCCCAAGAGGGCTGAGCTGGAATGGAAGGCAAAGGGAATGGGGCTGAACCAGAGAACACTGCTCAGGTGGGGGCTAAGGAGAGGGAGCCCGAAATGGTTAAGCAAAGAAGGGAGGAGACATACTCTATTTTATCCCACTCTGGGATGAAGAAGTAACAATTTCCTAAAACCAATTCTCCCTGGCCTCCTGACCCACATGGTCTGTGATCCTTAGGCAGTTGGGGCTGACATGTATCTGCACCTCACTGCTAAGCATTTCCTGGGTGCTTCTTTTTCATGGTTTTAAACTAAAGGCCCTTGGAGAGCAACCAAAGCGAATATAATGTTATCAACTCTGAGTTTTTTGAGAGTAGTGAGTGTGTCTTATTTGTTTATATTCTTAGTTCTCAGACGAGTGCCTGAATACATAGTAGATGCTCAATTAATTTTTGCTGGATTCCATAATGGCCTGGCCCAATCTGAGAAAGGGAGGGAGGAGGGGAAACAAGAAGAAAGGGACCAGTACAAGTGCTTGCTGGGACTTGGAACCTGGGAAACAAGATGGTAAAAACCATCCCTGCTCTCTCCCCCTCAAGGGTCCCTGGGTGTTTTCTTCTATTCTAGAACACAGCTGCAAACCCCTTGCCTGCCGATCTGAGTGCTTTCATGAAGCTCCGTGGTGATTAGCGGAGGGGAGGGCAGCTCTCCGACCACATGTGATGGAAACAGAAATGCCGAAGCTCTCTTTTGAGCCTTTGTGCCTCACCTGGTTCTTTGTCAAAATCAAGGCCCTCGCTGAGGCTAGAGACAGACATCGCACGTACCCTCAGGGACAGACCTAAGAGATAGTGAGGGGATGAAAGTCACCCCCATCTCACCCCTCAGAGGGAGGTGTCTTTTGCCATTGCCAGGGGAAGACTGGTTCCCGTGTAAGATTTCCTGTTTCTGTCTCCTTGACATGAGTTTGTTCTCTCTACACCTTGGACACTTGTGCCATGATCCACTAAAATCCTCACAAGACAGGCCCCTAGTCCAGTTCACACACGTGTGCATGCGCCCAGGCAGACGTACTGTCCTAGCTCATTCTTCTCCTGGACGAGATGCAGAGTGAGTGAGCGAGCAGATGGACACCCTGGAGGTTCTGAGCCATGTCACTCCCTATCAGCCCTCTCCGCAGGTCCAGGCGCGATCTGGGAGGGGCCGCCGATGAGATGGGTGGGCTCCATGAATTCCCAGCTGGAGCCAAACTGTTCTCTCGCCGAGGGCTAGAGAGGTCTCTTCAGCTGCTCAGTAGACATGTCAGGCCAAAATTGAATCCATGTGTATGTTTTAGCCACCTCCCTTCTTGAGGCTTTTCTCCTCTTGAATTCCAATGAGACGTCTTTTGAAGGCTGAGCTGGGAGAGCAAGACCAACACCTGCTTACGTACCCAGGGTTCTTACTAGACTCTGAATAACTGAAATAACGGCTTTCCTGCACTCCTCTTTATCACAGATCAACCAGTCAATGAATCATACTTTTGATAAATATTTCCAATGCCTATACTTTGTGTCAGGCAGGGTGCTAGGTGGTGGTGGTAGGTATTTTCACTCCTGTCTTTCACATGAAATCACTGAGGTTCAGAGAGGTGAGGGTTTGAGGGTAATCCCTCAAAAGTGGACAGTGGCTGATTCAGCAGTCAAAGGCCTGTCTCGTGGTGTCTGCCTAATGGGGTGGGTCTCTAAGGCCCTTCTTGGAACCCTCAGGCTCCAACTGAACCCAGTCTGACAACCCCAGATACAGACTAACTTAAGTTTCTTAAAGCTCAGACATTCAGTGATTCCAGGGGATCCATTAAGGCTAAAATCCCTCACAAGTCTAGGAAAGATCTCTGACATGGTTTCTAGAAATTTCCTTGTGTTTCCTTGAGGACTTCTCTGGGGATAAATTTTGACCTCATGGCAGATCCAAACTTCTCCAGATGTCTCTTTATGAGCGTCTCCAGTCCACCTTTCCAGCTTTTCCCCCCACCCCTATCATTTCCTTTCTCCCAGTGAAACTTTGTATCAGACTACCTGCCATGACTGAACTTGCCATGCGTTCTGTGCCTCCGTGCCTTTGCTTATGCTATTCCGGTGCTAGGAACACCCCCTTTTCCACCTTCCCCCTAGAAGACCCCTACTCATCCTTCAAGGCCTAGATGCCTCCTCCCTTCTTCCTCACTTCCCATCCCGCTAGAAAGTGTTCTGCACCTCTAAGTGGAAACATGGGGTTTTCAGCCTGAGAAGGCCACAGAGTTGACAGATCTTAAAATTAAACAAGTCCATGGACAGTCCCTTGGCTTGGTGCTGAGTCCAAATCCAGAGGAGCTGGCTTCTGTGTTGACTTGGAGGCTGGAAGGCTGAGAACTCCCCCACGAGAGCCCGACCCTGCCCGGCTGGCATTTTCCCCTCTGCCCTGCCCCTCCCTCTGCCTGTCTGAGTGTCTGGCTACTCCACCCTGGGTGAGCTGTATTTTCCTGGTCCTCCCTCTTCTAATCTCCCTGTCTGCCTCACAAAGTGGAGAATTTGATTTTCCTCACGAAGGAAATCAGATTTGACTTCACTTGATGCATTTCCACAATGGCTACTGAAACGCTAACTGTCTGTGTGAGGACATAGGGCCAAACTTGTGACTTCCAATGGGGGAGGAAGGGGGTGGGTGGGCATGGGGGCAGGCGGTGTCTGAGGGGCTCATCTGACACAGACCCAGGTGAAGCCATCCGCAGGCAGCACGAGGCTGGTCTGAAGCGGAGGGTCCCCAAAGTCCAGTGGTGAGGAGACCCCGAGGGAGCAGGGCCGCCCCAGGTGTGAGCATTCCCCCTGCAGACCCCACACACAGCAGCTCTGGAAGAGGCAGGACAGAGCTGCCTGGGAGCCTCCCAGCACATTGCGCACAACAGTAGGACAGAGGCAGTCCATCACTGGGCATGCCGGACTCACAGAAGTGGGCAGATGATAGCGGCTGAGAGTGGTGGCGTAACGATGCTGCAGGCAGGGCCACACACAGAAGCTGTGGTCGTCACAGCAGGGAAGCCCGCCCCCCTGAACCACACAGAGGTGCAGGGTCAGAGGACCTCTGAATAGCTACGTGACCTCGGGTGAGTCACCGGAAGCCCCTGAGCCTCGGTCTTCCCCTCTACAGAAAGGTTATGTGGGTGTTCTATGGATCACCCCATGCATGCCTCCATTGTACATGTCACGCTGACCCCCATGTTAAAAAGAGGTGTCCGTGGAGGTGTTTTCCCCACTAGAATGCAGGCCCCTAGAGGGGCAGGGTGTGTCTTATGTGTCTTACTTACTGCTTTATTCCCAGTGCTAAGCATCCTGCCTGGCCCATACAGAGCTCATGCTTGCTCACCTGAGCTGAAATGATCTGTTAAATTGCTGGCCACCTGCTGTGCACAGTTATTAGTTTCCGGGATGACTGATGCCAAGGTAGGATCCAAAAAGCCCGGGACCACATTGACTTTATATAGGGTGGGAAGAGAGGCAGAGGACACCCTGAGTACCTCCAATGGAGTGAGGGCTGGTAAGGCTTTAGAGGGCAGATCTGTCTAGTAAGTAACGTGGTCCCCTGGGACAAAAGATTCTGTACCCCCCAGTCCCTCCTGTCCTCTGTGCTGATTCCGTGGCCCCTCTCTTCTCCCGTGGTAATGCACACAGGGCTGGGCTGAGGCTGCAGCCCTGGGCTCCGTGCATCTCACAGAAACACCCCCCATTCCCTGGGTGCTGTCTGTGTTCAGGGCGGAGCCCAGGTTCAGAGCCTGAGGGGTGGGAGGAGAGGCGCATGGGCTGGGCAGTGGGTTCCCCAGTGGCTGAGGAGACTCGCAGCGAGGCGGCTTTGGAGCAGGCACGCATGCTGGTAGGCTGCCTGAGTTGCAGGTGGGGCAGAAGATGATGAGTGGGTCAGAGTGGTGCTGAGTAAGAAATGGCCTGAGAGAGTATGGGAAACAGACTTCTAAGAAACACAAGAGTTCCTTCCTCCTGGCTTAACAACAACAAAAAATCTAATTCTTTTAGAGAAGGGAGATAGTACATCATAGATAAGGTATGGAAAGAGAGAAGGAGGAAGTGGAGTCTGGGAAGCATCGTTTTAGGGACATACAGCAGGAGAGACGGAAAGTCGGAATTTGGGCAGTTCTGCGAGATGGCCAGGGTCAGAGCCCTCCCTGAGCCACAGGAGGGAAGCAGCGGGTCGACCGGTGCTTTTTGCTGCGTCAGAGAGTGATTCACCTGAATCTGTCGGGGGAGTCTCCCTGTAACCAATATAGCCGGCAGAAAGACTGGGGTGGGCTCCCTGGCATTTTGCTGCAGAGATGGTGGGGAGCCCCCGAGGCAGGCTGGCAGGGAGCCCACAGGTGGCGTGGGCTGGCCAGAGTCAGAGACACAGCCCCCTGGGAATGGGCCTGCTATGTGATGGGAGATCACTGCCGCCAGAAGCACAGGGAGATCCTGGTTAGGGATGAAAACCTAATAATCGCTAATAGCATGTCATGTTTGTCTAGTGCTTTTAACCTTTTCCAGGTCTTTCACATTCAAAAGCTCATCTGCTCCCAAAACCATCCTTTGAGGTATCCAACGGACACTTTTCTGCCCTTCCCTTTCTTGACATTTCTGTGACATTTGGCTCTGTGACAGCTCTCCTCTGAAGACACCCTTCTGTTGTCTTCTTTCTGGGACACTGTCCTCCTGATTTTCCATCAGCTTCTCTGACCATTTCTTCTCAGTGGCCTGTCCTGACTGTTCTTCCTTTGCCCAGTCACTTTAATGCTGACGTGCCCCGGTGCTATCATGAGCCCCCTTCTTGCCCGGAACGCACCTCCTGAGGGTAGTCTCATCAGCCACTGACACTTTCACATCTGTCTCTCAACCCTGGCTCTGCCACTCAGCCCCGTGGAGACAGGTGCCTCTGGATCCTCCCACCCGGGGGACCCCCAGTCCCTCAAGAGTAATGAGCCTAAACTATCTAATCACATTCTCCACCAGGTCAGGTCCACCTCTGCTTCCCACCATCCCAGTGCACCACCAACATGCCCTAGTTGTCCACTCCAAACCTGGGGGTCATCCTGGCCTCAGTCCTTCCCCTACCCCACACATCTGGTTAGTCACCCTCCCAGCCTGACTCCTCAGTGTGCCTTCAATCTGTGCCCATCTTCATGTGTCTATGCTCATACCCTAGTTCAGGATCTTGCCATGTTTGCTGAGGTGAGTGATTCTCATTGCTCATCCTTGGGGATATTTGGCAACATCTGGAGACAATTTTTTTTTTTTTTTTTGGAGAGGGAGGTGGGGAGGGGCAGAGGGAGAGGGAGAGAGAGAATCTTAAGCAAGCTCCACTCCCAGTGTGGAGCCCGATGTGGAGCTTGATCTCACAACCCTGAGATCATGACCTGAGCTGAAATCAAGAGATGGATGCTTAACCCGCTGAGCCACCCAGGCGCCCTGACATTTTTTTATAGTATAGTTTTTATTCATATTAAGAAAAGATTGAATAGCCAAATGGACATGAGTAATTATTGTCCACATGAAAGACTATATGTTATCATTTCTAAGACAAAATAGATTATTTTGTGTAGACATGACACAGCTATATTTGGTTTATAACCTAATTACCTCATCTGTCTATCACAAGGTATATCCATTTATCTTGAAACCTATGTAAGTACATACAGTACCCTACAGTTGATACACTGGCATATGTTTTTGTCTTGAGAGGGCATCTGATTCAAATGGGTCATAATCGCTTTAACATTCACATTGGATTTTGTGAATGTTATGCCATCCATTCACTTTCAGCTCTTCAAAACCCATGACCTTCAAATATCAGATGAGGTGTTTGCTTAAATGCAGATTTCTAGTCTTGGTACAAAGCACATTAGGAGAGACATTTTTGATTGTCATGACTGAGTGGTTGCTACTGGTATCGAGTGGGTGGAGGCCAGGCAGGCTGCTGAGCATCTTACAGTGCACAGGATGGCCCCCGAGACCAAGAGCTCGTGGTCCAAGATGTTGGCGGCACAGAGCTAAAGAACCCTGGGCTGGGACTACACCCCACTTTCCTACCTGGGCTCTCTGCCATCAGATCCCCCTTCAAGCTACTCTCATCATTGCCTGCCAAGAGAATTCTTAACTGACAAACAAATCTGCCTGCATGACTCCATTTCCCAACTTCTCAGCATGGTCTGCAAACTCTCTGGGGTCTGGCTCCTGCCTACCCGCTCTCGAACCCCTTCTTCCATTTCTCTCCCAGCCCTGCTCCAGCGAAACCGGATAACGTGCAGGTCTCTGAGTAAAGCCTGCTCTCTCTTGCCCCTAGGACTTTGCTCACGTCTCCCATGACCCTGTCCCAGTGCCCAGCCCACCGTGCCCACTGCTGGCTCTTGGCCAGTGCTGACTTGTCCCTCAAGACTCACCCGGATGTCCCCTCCACCATAGTTTGGATGAGTTCTGATGTCTACTTCTCACTTTTCTGCAGTCTTCTTGAGGCGACTTAATCATCCCTGCAGACCCAGTGCCCCACACCGTGCCTGGTGAGCGAATGGGGACAGGAAGCGGACTTGGCGGCACTTCACATACCTTGTTGCTGGAAAGACCACGCCTGGCACTCAGGTCTTTGGACTCCCAAGCTATGTTTCGCTCGTCAGACTTGATGGCTCCAAGGAGGCCACTGGTAGGTCCTGAGCTCCCTGACCCCCGTCCTCCCAACCCACCCCCAGCTCCCAGGCAGAGAAGAACAAGAAATGAATCATGCTTGGTTGCTGCCACCTCCCTAAGCGCTTGCATTTATTCACAAGCTGAAAGACAAAAGCCTGGCCCCCCAGCATATGCCCGATCAAAAGCTAAGAACAAAAAGGCCTATGAAAGAAAGATGCTGGCAACAGTAGCTACTTTGATGCAAGCAAGTCTTTGAGGGAGCAACTGAGGACTGAGCCCCCGGCAGGGAGGAGAGAAAAAAGTGGCTGCCAGAAGGTTGAATGAAATCATGAAGAGAGGGGCCTCACTAGCTGTTCGGCGGCCAGTTTCCAGGGAGCACCAGGAATGGGGGGGAATCTCATTAATCTCACCTCCTTGCTGCCCTGCCCTGAAGCCTCAGCAATCTGCTCCATTAGGAGACGGAGGATTCATTCCTACAGGAATGGCGATCAGGGCTGGAAATTCGGGAAGGACGGTCACAAGCAATGGCTAGCATCATACGGTAATTAATATGAAACTCTTATCAACAATAAAATGATTTTATAGTTTATAATAATGCAATAATTTAATCCGTTATTATATTGAGCCCAGCGATGGATGGATGCCCAAATCCTGGAGTAGGTACTCCTTGTCATGAGATCACACTGGGAAAATATAAGCACACGGAGGAAAGCAAAGCAAGGCTTTAGGGTTAGCTGGGCTTGGCCTCAAAACTCTGGAGTTCTCTGGTCAGGTGGATGAGACTATGTTTTCTACTAAGCAAGTCAGGCCTAAGCAGCTTCATAACAATGGCCAATCCAATGCCCCACCAGCCCCTAGAATGCTGGAGCCAGAGATGGAAAGGCGATGAAGAGTGAGCATTTCCCTCTGATTCCTGGGCTGGAGTTGGCCTGGGAAGCTGTGCCCAGAACCAGGACCCCACTTCTGGTTTGGCTGCCATCAGAGCAGAGGAGAGGAGACAGGAGATACTTTTAGGAAGATGACCTTTGAATGCCGGGATGCTGCCCATCAGGAGATTCTGCCTCAGGAGAATGCTCAGGAGAGTCTTGGGACCTGACCCCAGACGGCTCTAGGGAGAAAAGGCAGCAGTGGGGAGCCCCTCATCTCACCAGAAAACCAAGAAGTTAGCATGAGGTTGAACCCAAGGTCAACAGCAGTGCATAAGTGTTTCATTAGGGAACCCAGACATTTTGCTTACCCCCTGTATTCCCATTTTGGTGAAATCCAATGTCAAAGGAGGAGGATTGGACCCCAGCATGGGTAGTGAAGACATGAACCCTGGGCTCTGGTGGCATCTGGAGACACACAGAGCCCTTCACCTCGGACGTAGGAGTACAACCTTACCATTCAGAGCTGTACTTTCCAGGACCTTTGTGGAAAAGTCAGCTTTGGTACCTTCCAGTCTCACTTTTGGCTTTGGGCTGCTGTACTTTTCAGAAACTTTAAAGCAAGGCGGGGAAGTACTTTTAGAGATGATAAGGACCTGGGGGCAATGCACAGAGAGCTGAGCAGGGGTCTTGGACGAGAAGGAGGACCATGATCATGGCCAAAGCACCCTGTCCAAGTAGCCTCCAGTCCCTCTGACCTGCAGGAAGCAGCATCATCAGCTGGGGACACTTTAGTCCTCCTCCCTCTTTCCCCTGGAGGGACTCGATGTGCTGGGAAGATCAAACCAGCACATATCCTCTGAAGGATCCAGATTCTTTTCTTCTCCCTCTGAGCTGTCACTTGCTGTAAAAATGATCATTGATATTCAGCCATTATTCTTCCATTATCATTAATATTCTTAAAAGGCTCTTGGAAACACATTTATACAAGGCTACATGATCAGTTCCTACATTTACTTTCAATTTAAATAACGGCTTTAGCCAGAGTTTTGATGTGCTGTTTACTTTAATTACTGTTCTGCCCCTATCTGTGTCTTGACACAGTGTCATTTAATATTTTATGAATTTCCTTTGGCCCATTTTTTCCCGATATGTGTGATTCTAAGGGGCTGTGGATGCAATTTTTTTTTTTAAAACTTGCACTTTTAACTTTTCTGAGGCTTGCTGTAAACAAGACGTGGCATGTCTATGGATCCTCTTCCCCTGGTGATAATGGGAGGGAATAAATAAACCAGTGGACAGCTGCTTTACCAAGCTGGCACAGGGATGCCAGGGTGCTCGGGCCCTGCTGGGGGCTCACAGTGACGGGCCAGCAACTTCAGACGAGGTGGGACGCAGCCCAGAAGAAATCAGAGTCTGCTTCCCAAAGTGTGGTCTGGCAGCTCGGTCTCGCCTGGGAGCCCCACCCTAGCACTCCGACTCAGAATCTGCATTTTAACAAGATCCCTAGGGGATCTGTGTGCACATTCAAGTTGGGAGAAGCACTGCACCACAGGAAATCAATCAGTGGGTGGCAAGAAAATAAGCTCCTCTCTGCCTCTTTCTCAAAATTCCCAGGCTTTCCTGGAATAAAATCTATGTTCCCAGGACCTGCGGCCGATTCTCGGGCCCCCATTCTAAAAAAATACTTCCACTGTTGTGTTCCTTAGTTGCTTCAAGCTTTCCCCCATTTTTCTGTCCATTGATTCGTTCATTTAAGACATCTTTATGTAGTATGGCCATGTGCTGGGAGTTACCAAAAGTGACAAGGAAGACGCAGAGTGCCACCTGTTATAGCAGTAATGTGTGCCAAGCGCTAAGGCCACATGGAAGGGGAGACTCATGGAGATGCCGGGGAAGGTGTCTTTGAAGAGGTGATTTCTGAACTGATCCTTGAAGATGACTGGGAGTTCACCAGATGGACGGGAAGGGGTGGTTGGGGAGGACAGTGTTGATTGAAGCCAAGGGGCAATGGCTAAAAGACACAGGTGTGTAAACGTTCAGGTGGAGTTTATGGCTGGCATGGCATTCTGGTCTGGTCCAGCCCTGCTGCGGGCACTAGTCAAGGGCCGTGCTTGGAGCAATCACGGCATCTGTAGCCTTGGGGCTCATCAGGGGGTGTTTCCCCATCCTGTGGAAGAAAGGGCTTTCCCATTGGGACTGTGGCTGGCTGCTGACGGACAGAAGGACCTGCACTGGAACTTGGAGTTGGGGGGACGCACCAACTCCTTCCTACCAGTCACTATCGCTGGCCTTTGATGAGCACCCTCGACCTCTCTGTAAAATCTGTAAAATGGGTTCCTGGGAAGGCTGGATGAGATAGAAGATGTGAAAGGAACTGACACTTAGTAGGCGTGTCCTAACACGGCTGCATCTGAGCTTGAATCAGAGGTCGATGGGCAGGGCAGGGAAGTGAATAATAGCAAAGACAAGGAAAAGAACATGCCAGGTAAGCATCACTGGGGCCCTAGAGCAAGGGAGACCGGAGGGATGACCAATCAGGAAGAAAGAAAGGGAGAGCTTTCACGGGCCCCATTTCCAGCCTCTTCCACCCACTCTTTGTTGGCACCCAGCGACAGATCAACACTTCTGCTGAGGAGGAAAACCTCTCTGAGGGGCAGGCCAGACCGGGGATTTGCTCTCAGCAATGTGGGCTTGCTGGAGAAGGTGGCTTTGGAGGGAACAGACAGCTGTCAGGCTGTGAAAATGGGAAACGAGAGAAGAGGAAATCGAAACCTGTAACTCAGATTTAAGGATAGATATTATTTCCTTGTCTCTTTCTTTCTTTTTTTTAATTTTTTATTTATTTTTTAATTTTTTATTGTTATGTTAATCACCATATATTACATCATTAGTTTTTGATGTAGTGTTCTCCTTGTCTCTTTCTGTACAAACAGAAGTAACTTGCCCTTTGGGCAGAACCAAACCAAAGAGAAGACATGAACACATCACAAGTGAATAAATCCAGCTAAAAATTACTTCTCCATTTTGTCCCTTCTCATATACGGCATTTATCATGGGTCACAGATGAGGGGATAATCTTAATTTAATGGCGAAAATGAAAGGAATCACTCCTGATGATGAAGGTACAAAATGAACACCCTAATAGTTCCAGATCCTGACGGTGGGTATCAGCAATTGATAGCTGTGTGGGTACGTCCATTAGTTTCCCTGCATTTATTAGACTTCAGTGCTATGTCGATTCCTGATTTAGCTGGAGAATTTGGAGGAAACTGCCTAGCATGGTGCCTACCACATGGTAGATGTTCAATAAATATATTAGTTTCTCTCATGGCGTAGTTACCGCAGCTGGCTGGCTACCCCGAATTTGTGTGAATTTGGTCACAAGGGGGACTGTCTGGAGAAAGCAGATGGTCTGCTTTACTTTCAGTCATAATCCTAGCAATCATAGCACCATTTATGGGGCAATATACTACATGCCAGAAGTCTTACATACATTTTCCCATTTAATCATCTAATCAGTCCTATGAAATAGGAACTAGATTATCTCCATTTTGCAGGTAAGCACACTGAGGCTTGGAGAAATGAAGTAATTTGAGCAGTTGTAAGAAGCTCAAATGTAAATGCTAGAGCTGGGGTTTGAATGAAGGTCCATCTCTTGTCAACCAATCCAATCCAAGCTCTTTTGAGTCTTTATATCACCTTCTAAAGAGAGAACTGGAGAGCTGGAAGGACCCTCGGAGATCATGTAGGGTAGTGGTTCTCAGGGGAGACATGATTTTGTTCCCCAGGGGACATCTGACAGTGTCTGAAGGTATTTTTGGTCGTCACAACTAGGTGGAGGGGTGGGGGGTGTGTGCTACGGGCATCTAACCGGTAGAGGCCAGGGATGCTGACAAACACCCCACAGCGCCGAGGACAGCCCCCCACAACAATAGAGTAGCCTACCTGAAATGTCTGATCCACACCAATCTGATTGACAGACAGGAAAATTGAGGTGGGAGTTGGGGCGAGGGTAGGGTCAAAGGTCATGCTTACGTCACTGGGACAGAGGCCCCTGGGGACCACCAGACTTCTCCCACAGTCCTTCCGCCACCTGTGCTCTCCAGGAGCAAGAGCTCCAAGGGTGTGTCCTACTCTGGCTGTCAGACGGCGTGGTATGGAAAGGCATTATCTAGTTATCTAGGGAGCCAGCAATTTGTTACATCAGAAAACATTATCCTCCGGAGTAGTACCCTTATTTGTTTCTTTACTCAGAAAAACAAAAGAAGAATCAAGTTTTCTCAAGTAGTAAGATTCCTACTTTGCTCCCTTTAGCAATTTTCTCATGTGGGTTCGGTGGAATCTGGGAGTGTGCTGTGCGGGAAGGTGCCTGCCAAGGGGAGAAGGAGCCTGTCCTCCTGACCAGGGGCTGCTTCCGAGGCAGTGGGGGCTGTCAGCGCATGGGGCCAGGGCCCCGGAACTCGGGAGGGAAGGAGGACACCTTCAGGACAGAGCGCCTGCCGCCGGCTTTCCGAGCAGGGCACTGAGGACACAGTGGGCGGGGCGAAGGCAGAGTGGGGTCCGGCTGGCCCTTCAGCGTTCTCATGACCCTGTCCCTCATGCGTTGCCACCCAAGCAGCTCCCACGGTTCTGGGGGGTCTAGGAGAGGGGCGGCATGTGGACAGGAAGGAACAGGGGCTTCTGGGTCACATGTGGATCCTGGCGAAAGACCTGGGCAAATTCTCTGCATCTCTAAGTCTCAGTTTCCCTCCTGGTACAACCATGGCAATCAGACCAGGGGTGGTGGGCAGAGTGGGATCACCGACAGGTACACTTAGCACAGCAACGACACATGGGACCCATCAGTGCTTCTCTCCGCTGAGTCTTCCAGCATATGAGGGCCTCTGTGGACACGGTGAGCTGCAGGAAGGTCCGGTATGCCGAATGTTGGTCAGGGCAGGGGATTTAACATGCACTAGTAGACCTAAGGCTTCCTGTGTGCTAGTTACAAAGCGTGCAAGGCCCAGGAACAAAAGCTGGAGTGTCTTTCATCCCAAGGCAAGAAGCCTCCCGCAGCCCCCATCAGCCCATCCTACTCACCCCACCTTATCTGGTCCTTTGCCTGTCCTTTGGGCCGGGCACTCCCTCTTGCCCTGCTCACCCAGGGTCCCAGGCTCAGGTAGCAGATGGAAGCAGGCTTCCCAGAAGCTCCGGGCCAGACCCTGCCCGGTGGGCCTGTGCCTACCTCGGTGCCCTCGGTACCACGTGAGTGTGACACAGGATTTGCACAGAACGTTAATGGAACCCTGTAGTTAATATTCAGGCTGAGTGTCCTGTTTTTTTTTTTTTTTTTTTCTTCTTCTAGGCATGCAACATTATGGTTCAATATTTGCTGGGTGGTAATTAATAGCACTTAATCTGTACGTCTTGAGCTTGTTTCCCATTTGTTAAGAAATGAAGTCACTGTAGCCACCCCATTTTTGGCTCCTTCCCTTCTTTTTCCTTCCCAGAAATGTCCTTTCCTACTTCAGCCTTAGCAGGTCTCAGGAACAGAGGGCCAAAACAAGACCAAACGAACAAACAAAAAAACACATAAAAGCAACAACAAAAACAGCAACCACCCCAGGAAGTGGTTCACGGCTGCATTCATGAAGCAGTTACCTGAGAAAAAAAATTTATGAAAAAAGAAAAGAAATGGACTCCCTTACCCACCCCGCTCCATCCCCTAGGCCCGATCTGGTGTCAGACAGAAGCCCCTTAAAGGCAGAGAGGGGTCTCCTGTTTCTTCTTTCTTCCAGACAGTGTCTAGTAAACAAAATACTCTCCGAGATAAAGCTATCATTTATCGAGTGCCTACTGTCTTCCGGGTGCTTGGCTCTATGTTTCATTTGACTCTCCTGACACCTTAGCCATCGCGAACGGCAGGTACGTATTATCGCCATCGTACAAAGGAAGCATGGTTCGGAAAGACCAAGGAACTCGCTCAGGGCCACGCAGCCCAGCAAGTGGCAGAACGGAAACTCTACTCCAGCCTGGGACGGCTCCAAAGCTGGGCTCTTCCCGGCGTTCCGTGCTCCCGTCTGTATGTGGATCCCACCAAGGCGGAACGCCTAATATGTGATTTGCCCACGTGTGACTTGCCCACAGGGCATCGGATGATCCTCATAATAGTATTACATCGACCTCTTATTGGCATAGCTACGGGCTTCTCCATAAATCACTTTCTTTTCCTCCGCTTCCACAGCCTTGTGGGATGGGCTGAGCGGCATCACTGAGTTACTCTCATTTTAGGGAGACAGCAGCTGAGGCTCTGAGACGCTGAGCAGCTCTAGAGTAGTACTGGGGCTGTCGGTCAGGGTGCTCGGCGGCACCGCCGGGACCCCTACCTGGGTCTTATCATGCCAGCTAACACTCTCTTCCCAAGGTTTTGTCACCCGGCTCAGCTGCTTTGTATGATAGCATCCTAGTGGCATCTGCATTTCAGGTGGGGCTGAGAAGGAGAAGCAAGCAACAGTCAGAGGCCTTGGGGGGCTGGGAGGTGAGGTGGCCCACACCAACTACTCCTGCTTCTGGTTCTCAGGCTGGCAAACACCTACAGTAGGAACGTGGCAAAAACCCCCCTGCAAATCAGGCAGCGTGTGTCAGATTTTAAAAACCTCAGGGAGTTGAGGGCCAGCAAATAAAATGTGCTTCATTTTGCCAGAGCTGAGGGGATTGGGCAAGAAGGAGCACTTAGAATTTTGACACTGCACTTTGATCAGTTTGACGGGTTTAATATTATAGAAATATTTCATTGTTTCAGCACAGACGGGGAAATCTAATCATCCATCCAGCTGAACTCTATGTTTGTCATGACCCACGGGAGGGGAGGGGGCAGAGAAGGAAAGGGAGAAAGAAGAAACTGATTTAAAATCCAACTTAACCCGAGGTAATTTGGCCCATTAGTTCAAATTGTGTGTGTGTGTGTGTTTTTTCCTCCCTCCCTCCTATTTTATTTAAGTCGCTGCTCTGTTTTCAAGGTATTATTTTTAAAAAGTGGCATCTAATTATGTTTTCTCTCCACATTCATTTTGAGCAGGTAATGAAAGCTACGGTGGGGAGTTCTATCTGATTAATGGGAGAAAATGCAGATGGCACTGAATTGAAGCAGCGATGTAAAATATGGTTTTATAAATAGGACTGAAAGAAACTAAAGTGGCCTATCACTAGATTCAATGGAGATAGTATTCATTCTACTCTGGGTGCTGCGATCATCTGGAAGTCGTCTGGAGAACAGCCCGTCTGGAGATCCCTGACTAGCCTTCAGCAGTCACTCTTCGCTCTGATGTGGGTGCTACACGAGAGCCTCTCACTTACAAATCTCTCTTGTACCTGGGAAGCCCTTTGTTCATATTTGCAATTTACTCCTATGGGCAAAGCATTGTTCTCTACCAGCATCCTCTTTTATCTTGGAAGAAAAGACGAATGAGACCTTACTCTGAAGCTTGACTGAGACTCCAAGATGGAGGGGCCAGTAGAGGGTCACTTGGTGCCTTGATGGGGCAGGGAGGCAAGGAAGGGGCTGAGGATAGGGCACAGAAACGAAAGACAAATTCCTAATTCTGCCTCACCAGGCTCAGATATATCCTTTTCTTGTTGGGAGCAGAGAAGGTAACTCTTGCTAGATTGACATTAAAATGAGGTCATGCTCCTTGGAAAAAGCCAGACTCGTTGAGCAGAAGATGTACATTGTTCCAGGAGCGTTCCCCCATGGTATAACAAGTGACAAGGCTCTTGGAGATATTACCAGACAGTGCTTACTTTGGGGTTCTGAGAAGAAGGGAAGTGGCAGACCAGGGAGAAGTTTTCACCACGAGGAGCTCATTTCTGCAGGCACTCAATGGAAAACCACCCCCAAGCATTATGTAACACAAGCCATCCTCTCTTCTCAACAGCAGGAAGAGGCAATTCAGGTCAAAGACAAGGCGTTCTTTGCTATACACAGGCCTCTTCTTTCTTCCCTAGTTTCTGACCTTGAGTTGTGCCTTCTCCCCATCTCCACTTTTGCCAGCCTTTTGGAGCACAGATCCAAGTTCTAATCCAGATCCCCCAAATGCTATTCAGCCAACACCTACATGTGCATATGGATGTTAATATGTATGTAATTTCACTGATGCAGTATTGTTTGTTCACCCGTTAGCCCGCTAGCTTCCATACAGCAAGTACAATGAGTCTTCCAGGGGCCTGTAATGCAGCCAGATACGGGGCTCCAAGCTTCAGGTTCCCCATCAGAGTGTGTTGAGGGGGACAAGTGATGGTTTCTTACATCTAACCAGAATTCTACAAGTGCATCGAGATTCTTCAAAGCAAATGCTTCAGAGTCCAAACAGGGCCCTATGAATGGGATGAATGGGAACAGTTAGCACATGGGAGAGTTTATGACCCAGGTAGGGATAACGGGATATTTCGGCAATCAATTGTAGAATCTTGTAGGTAGAGAGGAGAGATCAGATTATCAAATGCAGATAACCCCACTCTGGTGGTTCTCATACCTGGGCACACATCAGAATTACTTGGGGAGCATATGAAAAACCCAGACTCTTGGGTCTTCACTCTTGGAGACTTGAGTGCCATAGGTCAGGGTGAGAGGTCCAGCATCTGGTCCCCAGCGAATTCTAACACCGCTGCTACCAGGGAACCATGGAGTTCTTGTGTGGGTCCCAAAGGAAGAAACAGAAACCGAGGACATCTGGGTGACTCATGCAAAGCCATAAGGCTAGCGAAGGGGGAGGATGAGACTGCCATTCCCTTGCTCTTTCTATTACTCCTAACTGCCCTCAATTAGCATTTCACTCACAGAGAACCTCCGGTCACAACGTGGGCTGAGAGGGGAGAATTATTTAGAACACATGTGAAACTCTATTTACACTAAGCCTTAAAATGAACTTCCCATTCTCCAGCTTCAGCTTCCAGAATGCAACCTTAATCTAGTTCATTTGCATAAGCTTTAAAATAAGCCTTTAGAACAAATGTAAATGGATCTTCAAAGAACAATATTATGATGGGTTCAGTGTAAATGACTTAAAAACATATGGACGACATTTCTTTAGGATTTCCCAGGGAGTCGTGCTGTCTGTCTGTATGCAAGGGAGTTTTATTATCAAGGCAAAACTGGGGTTTGGGAGGAGAGTGGTATTCACCGAAGGATAATAAATCCTAGCGTCTCGGTAGTTCTGATTTAGTTTCACGCCTCAGCGGGCTGGACTGTTAACATGGAATGGCCAACACAGAACAGGACTGAATGTCTTCATCAGGCTAAACTTGGATCCGAGGAGCAGCTCACGCCCCAGGTCATGGAACACAGGATACAGATGTCAGAACCGGAAGCAACCAGAGATTTTCCATTCTTCTCCCCTCACAACAGGGATGACGAAGCCCAGGATCAGAGAGTGCAAGTGATCTGTCAAGATCACACAGCCGGTATGTGGTTGAAGTGGGACATCAACGCAGGTATGTCTAATTCCAAACCTACTTTCTTTCGAATACATCACCCAGCTGCTCCAAAGTGATCACACAGCGGTTTTTAGAACCAGCTGGGCCCAACACAGCTGCAGCGAGAGGTTACACGGCCAGAACTTTATTGATCAAGAGCTTTGCCGCGTCCCTGCCACACTGTTTGCTGGGCAACAAGACTCCTCTCTGAAGAGGCAAGAAGTAGATACTGAAGATGACGGATCTGCATGAAGCAAAACCCAATAACAAGGCACTTTCGGGTCAAAGACTTGATTTGCTGTGGTTTGGAGTTTCTAGGTCAGCACTCGGAGCCCTGCTCAGCTTATCGAAGATGAGGTCCTCAGGAAGGACCTCCTCGGAGGGAAGCATCAGGAAAACCAATTTAAGATCCCTTTAAGAGACGGGACAGATGGAGATAGGGGCTTGTTTTCTGCCCACAGTTAGTATCTTATCTTAGGGCCAGGCTGACACTCTGAGGAGCTGGCTATAAAAGGCCCAGCTGGAGAGATGGCTTGGGGAGGGGAGGCAGGCTGCTAACCTTGGGCAACTCAGTTAACTACTGTGGGCCTCAGTTTTCCCTTTTCATAGAACAGGGTGGCTGGATTCGTTTTGTAATATCCTTCTGTGGACAGGTATTTGCTGGTTGCATAAGAATCACCTGGCTTGTTTGTTAACCTAGAGCCTCTCAGGTCCCAATTTCAGGTATTCTGATTCAGGAGGTTTGCTGTGGCGCCCAGCAACTATTTCATTCACTCATTCACAGGTGTTTACTGCACATGCAGGAGATGTTCTGGAGCCTGTGGTAGGTACTGGGAATTTAATTGTCAGTGTGCACTGCAGGCGAAGAACTCTACAAGGCAACCGGGGTACATAATTGTTTAAGGAAGAATTCTTGCCTGGTGAATGGCAGTGTGGTATCACATACATGGGATTCAGTCAAAATCGGGTCTGAATCGTTGCTTTGCCACTTGCTAGGGGTGTGACCTTATTTGTGCGATTCCCCTAACCTCTTTGATCTCATCTGTAGTATGGGGATATAATCACGGTGCCTTCTTCATAAGAGGATTGTAATGATAAGAGATAACCGGGCTGAGCTGCTTAGCACAGTTCCTGAGCAGAGCCGAGGCTCACCAAGGGCAGGTACGCACATGGATGCGTGGGGCTCTGAGGGGTGTGTGTGGGGTATGTACGTACATGAGAGTGTGAGACGCACGCAGGCAGGCACGTGCGGCCTCCGTGGGGGAGGGTACATTGGATGGGGGCCTTCACGATGGGGAGGATTTCGACATGGAGAGGGGCGGAGGGCCGAGGAAGGCAGAAGTTGAGCTGGGGGAAATGGTGAACAGGCCACTTGTGAAGATGAACCTGGGAAGCTAGCCTGGCAGGGAGGGCCTCAAGTGCCAGGCTAAGGAGGCTGGCTTATCTTTAGTGAAGGGACACAATTAGCATCAGTTTCTCTTTTGAAACACACAAACTGATTTTTTGGGGGGTGGGGGAGCAAGACTTTTGACAAATATTTGTTGAGTAAGTGACTGAGATGTTGAGCAGGGAACAACATTTCTGGAAAGATCATCTGGAGGGATGCAGGCCAGAGAGGATGGAAAGGAGGCTGGAGGCAGGGAGGCCAGGGCTGTTGTAATATTCCAGGGGTGGGTGACAGGCTGTTGGGCTAGAGGGGCCGGGGGAAGGTGACAGAAGCAGCACCACACCTTGGTGACACACTGGAGGGAAAGGTGTGAGAAGAGGCAGAAACCTCAGTGTCCAGTGTGTGTATCTGGAAGACTATTGAGGCCAATGGGGCCACTAACTGGGGCTGAAGAAAAGGACTCAGAGCCTTTCTTGACCTTCCAGACAAAGCCAGGGCTCCCTGTCCTATGACAGACCCATGGTACCAGCCATAGTGTTTGGTAGACGGTAAGAACTCCATAAACCTTACTCTTCTTACTATTATCTATGACACTTATGACCATGTCAACATTTCCAGTCTGTTCTTCCTGCTAGACTATAGGCTTTGGAGGCAGGTACTATGTTTTTCTTGTTGCCCACTGTGACCCCAACACCTAAAATCATGTCTGCCACATAGTAGACATTAAATAAAGGTTGAAAAAGTAATTGTGAACTGGTTTCCTATGGGAAGTAATTGAGTCTGTTCAAGACCTACTAGGTTGAGGTTATGGAATCCATCCTGGTGGAAATGTCCACCGGGCAGCTGAATATTCAGGCTAGAGCTTCCAGTTTCAAGAGGAAGACCCCTGGTGACCAGTGGGCACCTCTGTCATCCCTGACATTCACCCTGCCTCTGGCCATCCCCCGGAGAGGCTCTCAGGGATCCTCCCCCAACATCACCCTCCCACTTCCCAAGCCCCATATTCCTGGTTCCTCCACTAGAGACTCTTTGGATTTGAGCCATGGTGATATCTCTGTGATACAGGATGGCCTCTTTTGCCTAAAGAAAAGCACTCTGAAATTGTAGGCTTCCAACTGAAGCTTTGAGGTACACCCTATAGCAATTCAAAAGGACAAAAAAAAAGAGAGAGAGAGAGAAAGAGAGAGAAGCCTGAACAATTTCCTAGCTCATTAAAAACAGCATTTGGTTCACTTTTCAACATCTGAAAAAAAAGACAAAGTGGAATTTTACAGTGTGGTCACATGAGTTGAGACCAGTGAAACATGACCAACGTCAGAAAAGAGAAAAGAAAAGGAAAGTAAACAAAACAAGACAAAACAGAACACCAGAGAACGGGTTGCCTTAGAGTAAATACTTGGTATCCTTGCTATGGTCATTCCCAGTGGTCCTTAGATTCTCCCCCCAAGTCCCCAAGACCTGTATGAAAACAAGCTTACAAGGCTAAAACTGGAGATCAAGCAGATGAGAAAAAAGTATCCAGGTAGCCTCAGGTGGTCTAAGCACTGAGCTTCGCTGCCATGGGAGGCTGGAGTGAAAGCAGAGCCCACGGGGGCCCTCTGGATTCTTCCAGCCCCTCACTGCTTGACACAATGTGGGTTTTCTTGGCTTCACCACTCACCCCCATGATGCAGAGGTTGCTTGTATTTACAAGCAAAGAACCATCCAAAAGTTCTGGAGGCCAGGCCTGGTGTTGGGTGCTGATTTTGGTACCAGCCCCAGCCTTACTCCTGAAAAGGACAACAGTAGAGGCCACCAGGGCCAGCCAGAGTTATGCTTGGCCTCTCTGTAACTCTTGATGTTGTCAGCCTCCCTGCCATTCCTGTAGGTTTCCCGCTCTCCTCCTTGTCATAATTCTCCTTTGCTTTTCCTTGTCCCACTCCAGCCACTTTTTGTCAGGCTTCTTTGCAGTTTTGTCTTATTCTACCCACCCTGTAAATGTTGCTGGTCCCTGAGATTAGGTCCTCAGAACTTTTCTCAAGTTTGCCTACATTCTCTCTTCTCTTGCACTTATTTGGCAATATTTTTAAAGACGCTCAGATGTGCCAGGCACTGTGCTGCATATTTGGGGATACGAACATGAATGATGGGTCCTTGCCCTTAATCAGCCTGTGGTTTAGTGGAGAAGCAGGTTCATAAAGCAGGCATAACGTGGTGTTGATATGCTGTACAAGGTGTTACGGAGGTGCCGAGGAGGAAGTGATCCACTCTGCCTGGTGCATCGGGACTGACTTCATGCAGCAGGTGGTGATACGTCAAGACTCACAAATTCATATCTCTAGCCACGACCTAACTCCTGTCCTGTGAGCTCCACACTGGAGTTTCAAATGACTTAACAGATCTCTCCACTGGTGTATCCTGCAGCTACATCAAACTCAAGATTTTAAAAACTGAACTCTATCTTCCGTGCATCACCATTACCAGCCACCTTGCCACCCAAGGGGGAACCTCTGAGCAATCTTGAACCTCTCTCTCTCCCTCACCCAAACACATGCTGAGGACTGTGTCTCTGTGAAAGTTCTGACCTGCCTCCTTCTATTTCACCATGATCAGACCCTTGTTATTTCTCATCTGGAGTATTTTGAGTACTGCGATTGCTTCCCAGGGCATTGGGCTCAATCCCCATTGTGCTTATGAATCACCCAGAGAGCTAATTATAAGCATATTTTCTAGCCCCCTAGCCTGGGAGGCTGGCTCGCTGGGTCTGGGCAAGGGCCTCAGGTGGCTCCAAGGTGGGTGGTTTGCACGCACCACGGAGCTGTGCTGTCTCTGCCTTCAGCCCTTGTCCTGCTTTCACACGTCTGTGCTGCCACCAGGGTATATTCTGAAACACAGCCATGCTCATGACCTGTGTCCTTCTTCACGTGGCACTGACTGCCTTTCATAAAATGACCAGAATCCTTGCAGCAGTGTAACTAACTTGCTTTCCTTCCCTCTCAATGAGCAGTTTGGCCTGCATGGCCTCTAAGTACTTTGCAGCTCTGGTGCACTGGATTCTAAAATCTCAAACCTCCTAGCCTGTCTGCCGGACGTAGAGCTTGGTGTGTAACTTCATCCCAGGCTAGCAGACCTCACCTCCCTATTCCATCCCGACAAGCAGGGACTCTCAGCAAGTCATACAATCATTCGACACTTTCGAGCGTTGTGAGGATTCACTCAAATAATGGCAGCAGAGCCCTTGGCTCAGTATCCAGCATGTTTCTAGACTTCGATCCTGAAAGCTTTATTATCTCACACCCTTCCCCGTTAGGCATTCCACACCCCAGTTATGCCGGACCACTTACTATTCCAGGATTAAGTCATGTAATCTCATTGTCCACAATCTGGATTGCCCTCCTTCAACTGGAAAACACCTATTCAACCTTCAAAGGCCTTCAGAGGGCTTTCTGCAGTTGCCACCGTGCTCACAAAGAAGGCTTCGGATGTCCTCTGTTGGGGTATGAGTCCCTGGTATGACTGGGAGTACATCACCCTCAAGCTCGAAACTAGACGCTGTGTTATTGACCTTGGGATCTCCACACCTGGCAAAGTATCTGGCATGGGATAGGCACCCATTAAACATCGAGGGAAAGAATCAGTAGGGGTGAGGGAAGAGCTCTTTGCAGAGACTGGAGAAAGGACCCCTGCACCCCATTCTATGTGCTGCAAAGCTGTTCTTTGAAGAAGGTTCCCTGAGTGGCCTGAGATGCCTGTGGTCAGCCGGAAGCCTATGCTAGAGAGGGGCACTGCCCTCCTGACCTGTCCCTCTGGCCGTGGATGACTTTCTGCTCTCCTCTTTCTCAGTCTCCACCGGAACCATGCCTAGCACTGCGGCCCCTGTGAAGGGGTGCTCCGTTAATAACTGCCTCCCCTGTGATTGATTGATCTGCTCCTTGAATCTGGTGAGGTTGAGCTTTTAAGGCAAAAACAGCAAGTCACTGCAACGCTGAACTGTTTTATGCCATTCCAGGTCTGGTGACTCCGGGGAGGCCCCGGGGACCCTCTCCTCCTGGGGCGAGATGCTGCCTCGGAACTTTCTGGCCTCCTGGGCATGCAGACAATCTCACGGTCTCGCTGCCCACTTCCCCTCATTTCCTTTTCCGATAAGCTGCCCCGGCGTCCGTGGCAGAAGACAGTGTTAGCCCCAGGAAGCTGCAAAAGCAATAAAAGAGCTAAATGTTTTCTAGGTCACCGCCTGATCAAGTCCCCACTTAAACAATAATCTTACCATTGCATCTGCAAAACCCCAGACTCAGGCCCCAAAAGGTTATTTCATCAATAATTCTTGAGCTTGCCTACGGGCAGAATTATTCCCAGCAGGCATTTCAGGCCATCTCTAAACAGGCTCTGTGGAGGAGAGGCTCCCGGTACTTAGGCAGGAGCCATTAATATTGCTGAAGGGAGAGGGTGGGGCAGGAAGGGCAGGAAGTGTGTGCTGTTGGGAGGAAAGTGGAAGATTCTTCCAGAAGGGGGTCGGGGTGCGGAGGCTGCGGCTGTTTGGCCCTTGGTTGGGCACCTGCCTTCGGACAAGAGAAGCTACTTTTCATGTTCATAAATGTGGATTAAGCCCGGGGCAGGTGCACCATCCAACGTCACGATAAAAAGTCCCACGGACAAACCCAACCCTGCATGGATCTCTGTGGAATCTGCAGCCTCTGGTCACTCATCCCCCGCTCCTCTGCTGGTGAAATGGGCTTCTTTGATTTACTCAGTGTATTTACCAAGCAATTTGCAAGAGCAAGTAATTACTCCTCAGTTCATTGAATCATAGGTGGGAGAGCCACTTAGGTCATCTTATTTGACCTCCATCTAGCCTTCCTGGGCTTCCTTGGACTTGTGTTCCTTTTAGCATTTAATCTCCTCTGCCTCCAGTCCCCAGGCCTCGCGTGGAGCGCGGCCACCTCCCCTGGAGAGCCCGGGGCCTGTGCCCAATTGCTTCTCTAAGCTCTGAACTTTCTACTATTGTGCTTTCCATCTCCCGCGCCACGCTGAGGGCCATTGCACCTCGTCCTCCCGGCTTTGGAGCCGGTGATTAATTCCCTTACTTCATTTATACTGTTTTCATGGAGGTATTTATAGACCATGATTGTGTTCCCTCGGAGCCAGATCTTTTCTCAACTATATAAATTTGGCTCTCTCGCTCTCTCCTGATACGACTTATCTTGCTAATCCCTAGAACATTTGTTGGTATTTATGCTTGGCTGGGATTTTCTACACCTTTGCTAAACGGCACCAACTACTAGCCTTGTGCGAGTAACCCATTCTTCGACATGCAATGGGAAAGGCTCATCCCCCCAGCCCCACCAGTTTTCTCTGGGGGACACCAGGGGCTGAAAACCAGAAAGATGGTACAAGGGGAGAGGAGGTGAGTAGATGGTTCATAATTCTATTATAAGACCATCTCCAAAGGAAATAGGATCATTGTTCAAGTGACTTCTTCACCAAAGTACTGTTTCAATTCTGCCCCCTCTACCAAAAAGTCTTTCTTAAAAAAAAAGTCAACAATTATTTCCCCAAGAAGGAAATAAAAGAGAACTCCCAAACAGTCTTTACAGGGGAAGGGAGACAAATTAAGGCGGGGGGGGAATGAGAGAGATGGAAATCATTGTGATCATTTCTATAACTCCACCCTTAATGTGCTCGGGCTGGCTGCTGAGGCTGGGGAAGGAGTCCAGAATGATATTCATCAACTATCTGGGCCATATGAGACCCTAGAGATGTCAGTCTACCCTCATTTTCTACACGAGGAAACTGAGTCAGGGCTGTTTAGCAGAGTGTGAGCGCATTTTGATGTCATGCATCTTGGGTCCTAATGTCTACTCATCTGTTTATGAGCTATCAGAAGTCCTTGATTAAACTTCCCAACTTTGGTGAGCCTCAGTTTCTCATCTGTAAAATGAAGGTTGTACTACCCACGTTGGGGCTTACTGTGGAGATTGAAAATAATGAATATAATCAATCAGTCCTTGGTGCACAGTAGGCACGGAATAAATGCTAATTGGTGCTAAGGCACAGAGCAGTGGAATGACCTGTTCAAAGTCACCTTGGTAACCCTGGGGCCAGAACTTGGGTGTTTTATTATCCAGCTCAGCACTTCCACTTTGGCGCCACCTTGTCAATATCTGCCCCAGTTGAACACACTCTTATTCCTTGAAGGTGCCATGAAAATGTTCTCTATTATGACACACTGTCTTTATCAGTGCTTGATGCTCAAATACATACAGGTTCAAAGTCCACACTGGAGCTTCAAGTGAGGTCAGCTAGCGAGAGGCCCTCCTATCCTATCCTCTTTGGAAACAAGGGCCCAGATCGGAGAGGTTTGGCTGAAAGAGCTTTAGGAATGTGGTATGAACTTGCCAGTGAATATAACAGCTAGGCCTTTGAGGGGCTACTGGGTTGGTCCAGAGTTACCAGCCCAAACCAGAATGGAAGAAGTTCCATGGAACATTTTGCTGGGAAAGAACCAACCTGTATCGCCAAACACTCTGCTGGGTGATTGATTGATTTTTTAAAGACTTACTTATTTTGAGGGAGAGAGAGAAAAAGACAGCACGCACATGCGAGCAAGCATGAGTGAGGGGAGGGGAAAAGGGACAGAGAAAGAATCCCAAACTGACTGCCCGCTGAGCGTGGAACTTGACGTGGGGCTTGATCTCATGTCCATGAGATCGGATTCGTTAACCGAATCGGATGCTTAACCAACTGAGCCACCCACGCGCCCCTCTGCTGGGTAATTTATAAACACTATCTAGTTTAACTTCCCTCTCCCCATACCAGGAAGTAGGTATAGTGTTTTTCATTTTCTAGATAAGGAAGAGGAGGCTCAGATACATCACAGGAGTTGTATAAGCAAGCAAATGGCAGTGTAAGAATTAGAACCCAGGTCCTTAGTGAGTGAGGCTTATCTCTTTCTATTTTCCTGAGTGTGCTAATAAAATACTCAGTGGCTATCACTCTAGAGATGGCTCTCATTTACATGGCGCCTATCTCTAAGGAGCTAAAAACATTTATAGATTTTTATAAATCCAATTAAGTTTGTTATCTTAATATGATCTTGTCTAGTTTCTCCACATGGAGGTGTATACATGTGATTTGGACAGGGAAATCAATTTGGATCATTTAGGCTAAATATATTTTATCTTCTGTCTATGCTGCAGACTTTACTAAAATATTGATGAACTTCCCCTTCATGTGGACAGTGTAGACAAGCTGCCTGAATGCATTCTGTGGAACCACAGGACTCAGACAGGTTGACCCTCTACTCAGCTCATCCAATCCACTCCCTGGAACTGAATGCCCCAGGAAGCGAACCATCTTATTCTGAAAGGTCTTCAAGGACAGCCTGCCTCAGTAAACCACCTCCTTGTCTAACAATTCTTCACAGTCAGAAAGTTTTTATACATAATCGGAATGTCTATTGCTTTGAGCAAACCACTTTTCCTTCTGTTCTATTCCTGTTGGCAATGGAGAACAGCTGGGAAGTTTTCAATATCTCTGTTATGAACTTGAAAGCTGTTTTAAAAACACTCTTCAAGTCTCTCTTCCGCTGGCTAAATAAACTTGATTCGTTTAGTATTTGTCACAGAGAGAGACCATTTTCTACACAACCAGCCCTTTGATAAGAGAGTTACAATAATTTAGGAATGTGAGATCTTAGGGGGCAAGAGTGACCATTGGTTAAAAAGCTGTGCACAGTAATTATTACAATACCCACTGCAAGTGAATTCTCACCAAACATTTTCATTGAGTGAAAAAGAGAAAAGAAAGAACGAGAACTTAGTGCTAAATCCCAGTGTTTGTCTGAATATAATAAGAAAGCCAGAGAGGAAATAACTTGAAAGAGTAAGGTGAAAGAGTATGAATAGAAAAAGAGAGACAAAAGCCCATACTTGTCAATTAGCATTTATCTGTAAACCAATGTGGGCGAGTGCTACAGTCAGTCAGAATGGGAGCTTGAGAGCAAGAAAGAACTAGTTTCAAATCCCAGCTCTGCCTAGACGGTGATCTGACCTTGAACAAGTTACTTCATATCTCCTTGTGGTTCAGTTTCTTCTTTTGCAATAAAGAAAAAAAGAAATCACTGAGTTGTGAAGATGGAAACGGATACTGTATTTAAACATTTCCCAGGCTCTTGGTAGGTATGCAAAACGTTGCAGCTCTTATTAATTCTCTTAAACCAAGTAGCTGGCTAGGGTCATAGCCACGTAACTAGTTATAGTCCTTAGGAGCCTCCTGGCTTTGGGATTCTGTAGATTCTTCTCCTAAGAACTGAAACAATTACAAATTGTCAGGATTAGTTAGGCATTTATGAGTCCAAGAGATCCTAGGTGCTAACTGGTTGGTGAGTTAATTATGTAGCTGTAGAATTAACATGATCATTACTGTGCTAATAATAATGATTGCATAATAGCATTACCCTTACAGAAGAATAAGCCCACTGGGTGTTGTACCTGAAAACGGACACGGAACTATAGAACACTGAACGCTTTCAAGTTTAGGTACAAATTACAAACATCTATTGTGTAAAGTATCATCATTGTTCTAATGATTAATATTTCCCCTGCCCCCTCAAAGGTTTTCTTGTCAAAGGAATGCAAATTCCATTTCTTCTGACAAAGAAATCTAAAGCCATGGATTCTCCTAGCTCTACCCCTGAAGGAGAACTCTTTCAAAGGGGAGAGTATGAAAAAGAATAATTGGTTCTACATGTTTCCTTGTGGGTTTTAAGAGAAAATGGGGCTGGAATGGGCAGTGCTGGAGGTGGTGAGGAGATGTTGGTATAGATAAAACCCTTTCTTTCTCTAAAACATTCACCCTTTGTTGAGGAAAGTAGCAATGAACTGCAGTAAATCTAGCTTTCTGTGCTCTTCCAGAGTCTCTTGTGATAATATTAAATTCTGTGATAGCAGAAAAGCCTTGAAGTTTCCATGTGGCCAGTGGGTATGAAGGCTGTAGCACAGATGTAAACCCTCCACCAAAGGTTCTGCCTTCCTCCAGTCAATAGAGACATGAGGGTTTAGGGACGTGACATTAGTGGACTCAAGGAACAGTGTACATCCAATAAACCTGCTCTATAAAAGAAAGAGGAAAACAGGCAAAAAAAGTTCCCCGAGGTATAACATGTTGGTAAATGTTTGCTTGCCTACTGTCTACATCAGAGGAAGCCTCTCAAATTAAAGTGACCTAGCATCAGAGACCAAAGCATCACTCGCTGCCTCAGAGGGTTTGTGCCTTCTCTGGTTCTCAGCAAGCTAGACTTTCCAGAATAAGACAGAAAGGTCCTTTAGTTATCCCAGGGAGCCAAAAGCTCCATCCTGCACCACGGGACATAGGACCCCCTTCCCGGCTATCCATACTTACAAAATAATGCTGGTAGCCTAAATTGTGTGTGTGTGTGTGGGGGGGGGGAGGAGTGCGGAGAAAGATAACAAAAAAAAAAGGCAATTTTGTTGTATGATCATTTTTAAAATAAAAGTAATTAAAAGATTACTGTGGGACATGAGTCTTCTCCCCACCTCTCCAGATGGAATGTCTACATTGATTCATTTACTCAGTAACGACTTGATTTTCTAATTTCTTGGACAGTATAGATCTAGTTCAGATTATATGAAGACCTACTGAGGAGGAACAAACTGGGAGCATAGCCTGATAAAGCAGAGGGTTGCAAACCTGGGCACTGGATGTGAGCTCCTACCTCTCCGAGTCCCCTGTATGAGGCTGGGCGAATCCCATCACCACCTGTCTCCTGGTCTATCAAATGGGAATTGTCACATCTGTTCCTCTCATGAGGCTCCATGCATTTTCATTGCATGCTCGGAAATGATTAGATAGAAGGGTCCACAGATAGTATTAGTCTTAACTATAACGGTCTTAATAAATATTTAAGCTACCCAATAAGGGAGTACATGGTGTTGGAGGATTTGCTTGTGTTCTATTTAACGCTGGGACTGAGAAATGAGGGTAAGAGCCTACCTTGTCACTATTTATCTTTCTTAGTTAACAATGTAAGATATATGATGGCTGCTAAACAATTTGGTGGCAGAACATCATAAATGAAGTCTGTTTTCCCTGGAAACTGCATAACCATTTGAATTAATTTAATTTGAAATATCAAATTAAATTAAACTGTAGAATAATTCCCAAGGGAGAGCATATTTCATTTGCAATGTCTTTTGATAGAGTATTCCCTGCCAAAAGTTTTGCTTTGCATCTGGCTACAGATCTAAATTTATTGCATTAGCTTTGAGAAGACTTTTAATAGAAAGCAAGATTAAAAGAAAACTTGATGGGAAATAAAGATGTTCAGTGCTGAAAACAACATCTCTGGGACCTACCTCTCTAACTTTACCCTCTCTGTTTGTCTGTCTCTGGTCTTCAACTCAGACCACGTAGTCAGGCTGGCTGTTTACTTCGAGAGCTTTCTTTTGATAGTGCTGATAAACATGCACAGAACATTTCAGAAGGGGAGGGGCGAAGTCTACTCAGTTTATGGGCTATCTGGTGGGTAATGTCTTCACCAGATCCTGATGAAAGGGATCAACATCCCTTGAGAAGCAGAGCATGGGGATCAGAAATAAATGAAAAAAAATCCCCTTAAAAAGTCCTGGTGAGTCTGGGCATCCAGTGGTATCAGGTGACTGTGCCGTGTTCTTCCTGAATTATCTCCCCTTTTTCAGTAGTCTCTCCTCTCAATGCAGTTCTCTATTAAAGGCTTTGGGTCTACAGGTTGGTAGGAGAGAGCCGCTGGTGAATCCAACAGTTTCCTAAAATATGGGTCACCTCAAATCACCACTTAGGAAATGACTGGTCTCTTTTTCCATGGCAAGACATTGAAGAAAATTGCACTGAGCAGCTGCCTAAAAGTTGATGCAGTGGGAATAATCTATATCTTCTTCCTAGTGAGCAAATACACAGTAGGAGAGGCAGATGTGAAGGAAAAGTGTTTGCTTGAAACAAACAAGCCTGGCCCTTTAAGGAAGGTTTGTGCCAAGTTTAAATTGGGCCCAAAGAACCCAGATAAGAGTGTCTTAATCAAATAATAATTAAAAAAAAGCATTAGGCTTTAATCTCCAGCACTTTAGTACCCTCCTAGTTTGTTTTAAATCTTGATTGGAAGAAATATCCTGACAAGAAAATTAGTAGTAAGTCAATAAACTTGTGGCCCAAAGACAGGGCCTTAAGTAACCAGAGGGAAAAAATTTTCTTCCAGCACCAGGCCCTGGCCGGCCCTCCTACAGCCACAACCATGGGCCTCAGGCACTCCCTCTTGGTCCCTGGTGCTGAGGTGGGTGGGGAAGTTCATTATGATTTTAGCCATGAAGCCCTGAAGTGCAGGTAATTATATTTAAAAAGATAAGGAACACGACAAGAGAAGAACCCAGCTTCATGAAGAAATTCTAATTTTCAGCAGTCATGGGTGGAAAAATCAATATGGCTCTCTGATGCAAAATGAGAACTCGGCTTGATAAAGCTCCCTCCTCTCCCTGCTCTCTTTAAAAGAGAAACACACCAGCAAGTTGAAAAGAAAAAAAAAAAAAGGAGAAAGAGAGAGAGAAAAAAAAAAAAGCAAACCCAAACAAGACAAAAAACAGATAAGGAGAAGAAAATGGTCTGCACAGGAAAAGGTCTGCATAGTGACCCCACCTCCCCAACCCCTGCACCCAACTCACAACCCCACCCCCTTTGCTCCAGAGCGTCCCCCTGGCAGCCCCTAATCCCAGTTCTCCCTGTCAACATGTCTCTCCCTGACAGCTTCAAGTAACTCTTCTCCACGCCACTTATTTACAGTTTTTCCCACTCCCTCACTCCTACCCTGCATGTGTCCTTGCCATCTGCCATTCGCAGAGAGACAGACAGACAGACAGATGGACAGACAGGGAGAGAGAGAGAGAGTGCTACCTATCAGCTTTAATGACCCAGCCACCCAATCTGGGAGCCTCACTGAGGAATATTACATAGCATTCAGTTGTCATCTTGATATATATTTAAAAAAAAAGTTTCGTTTATGGACTAGCAATGGAATTGGGGTTCTTTTATACTCTATCATAAATTTAGGGTAGCAGTTTTAGACATATCAGGAGATTTCTGTTTTAATCACCGATTATGTCTTTGGCCAATAAAGCTCATATTGTTAACATTAATATATACATATTTATAGCTCGATGGAGCTAGACATCATTAAGGAGAAATGTTCATAATAACAATGATGGTAATCATTCAAAATAAGATTCCCTTGATGTCCTCCAGCAGCCTACACCACCCCAACTCTGCTATGTAAACTATGTGCTGCTGAGATGTTATTGTGCCCACCCCATAGTTAAATGTACACCCTCTGAAATGGCCTGTCAAATGCAATAAATGGTCAACAGAAGGACAGCGGACATCTGAACTATTCTGTATTCTAAAAACCGTGTTCTAAAAACTCCAGTTTGGGAGGCGTTCAGGAAGAGGAAGGGGCTTGCCAGGAAAGTACGCAGGACCCCTGGAAGGGGGTCCTGTGGATGATCAGGTCAACAGCTGACCGAGACCAGGCCAGATGTAGCATGGGTCCAGGCCCACGGAACACCACTGGCATTATCTCGCATCCCTGGAAGAGAGTGGAACCATCTGTCGCGTTGGCTTCAGCAGTTTAAATGCAACAGTCTCCCCAAGGAGGAGGGGGCTGCAGCTCTGTAGGTGGCAGGGGAGAGAAAAACAAAAATAAAACCTTTCCTCTGGATCAGTCTGACATCTGCCTTCCGTTCCACCTCCAGTCCCGATGAGCCTGTGTAGCTTTCCTGTTCCTTGGGGCCGTGAACACTCTGAATTCGGTTTGGAGTATATCCACAAGTGCCTGCCGAATTCGCTGGTGGCATCCTGTGTTTTCTCTCCCCAGTTAGATTCTGAGCTTCTCAAGGTGCAGGCTAGCCCCTCCTTTGACTCCTACCCTGCCTAAGCAGTTCTGGGCAGGTGCTCACTGAAAGAAGGGATCAAAGAACACATCTTCCAGAGCCTTCTGGCAGGGAAAGTCAGCAGTACTGTGGAGGAGCTGCCTTGGGACTGGAAGTCTGTTTCTTGAGGGTGTCACCTGAACTCAAAGCATTGGCTACTAAGAGTGTCTGGCCAGACGCAGCTACAGAGACGCAGGGGCTGTCTCCCCCAAAATGCAGCTCCAATTCTCACATTTTTATATGCCATGTTACACACATCATTTCTGAACCTCTCAGAAGCCCATGCATTTCTGAGCATTGGCAATCAAGCATAAAGTTCTGGGGCACGCTGTGAAATTTCTGAAATGAAAATCAATTCCATCTCCAGTTCATGGAGACTAATGTGGCATTTACAACATAAACAATCACTTCTGTTAGGGAGGGAAATTAAAAGCTGTGTTACATAAAGGCACGATGTTTAAAGTTCTGGTGGAAATGGACACTTGGCTTTGAGATGATTACAAAGGAATTGGAAAAAGGAAGAAAAAAAAAAAAAAGAAAAGGAACACAAAGGAAAGAAAAGGACAGCTCCAACAATTGAGAAGTGTAACACAAATTTGCTAGGACCGAAGCCACAGGCCTCAGCTCAGACCCCTAGGGGAATAAAGAAAAACCTCGGGGATTTCCTAAGGAACGTGGGGAAGGTATTTCAAGGGCTCATGAAAGTCATGTTCATGTCCTTTCCCTCTGGTGTTAGAAGACACAGGAGTCTTCCCGTGGGAACAGGCTCAAGCTTCACATGATGGGCAGTGAGTCCTGTGGCCCTTGGGTGCCTTCAAACCTCGATCTGGTGATACTTCATTACATCAACCTTAGTCTCCCTGTTCTTATAATAGAATCTCATGGGTTTCTGTGTGCAAAATCTCCAAGTTTATAAGATGAAATAAAAAAGGAGGGGGGGCAAAAGAGACTACTGGAAATTTAAAAAAAATAGCCTGGAATTAAGCTTGGCTTTGTCCCTAGCTAACTAAGGAACTCAAGGCAAGGATCCTAATCTCTGAAGACTCAGTTTCCTTATCTAATAAATTGGGAAGTTCGACCACGTGATCTCTGAAGGAGATTGGCTCTAAAATTTTATATCTCTCTCATTCTGCGTTGGACTACAAACAACCATGCTGTTGGCCTCATTTGCATGGGTGGTGGAGAAAGATATAAGCTGTTGCCAATCAGGAGGTGCTCATTTGCATGATGGCTGTGATTCACTAATTAGCCAGAAAGACTTCCAGTACAGCCTTACAGGAAGGCACCAGGGTTCCCGCTGTGAAATTATTTAACTGGGCTCCTGGTTTTGGCTATTAAGACTCTCAAAGTACTAGCCAGTAACTAACTGACTTCTCTATAAAGCTGCCCAGGCAATTAAGAACATTAGCATAAAGAAATCTTTCTCAATTAGCTATTTTTAGAGTGGGCTGGAAATGCTGTCTTGCAGTCTTCTAAAGATTTTTATCACAGTACTACACTTGTATTACCAACGTCACATGTATATTTTCATTGTTTTTGTTCCGCGTCAAATAATTTGTAGTAATACTATTTTGAGGGGTAGTAAACCCCTCACTCTTCACACCACCTCAAGAGAAGTCAGATACATGTCTGATAGAGGCAGCCTTTGTTGATTCTAATGCGAACACGGGAGAACCCAGGCTATGGTTTGTATACATATTTCAGCCAATTATCCCATCAGACAGCTTGATTTGCCTTGATCAGAGAAGCAATTTGTTAGATATGCCCCCCCATCCCCCAAAGTGCTAATCACCTTTTCGAGGTAGAAGATGGATGGGAAACACTGCACAAATTGCTTGCCATCGCCCCAAAATGCTAATCACTTACGAACATCTAAATTATGACTTGAGACCTTGCATGATAAGGTAAGAAAACAGTGTCTCTGCATACAGAACTATTATTTACCAGTGTCAAAAATAACGATCACATTTGCATAACTGTGGGGCTAGATGACAATTTCTCCCTCAAAACTGCTTCTGTGGCAAAAAAGCTTTGACTGATAGGAAGTGTGGCGTGTTGTTATTTTTTTAACCCTTACAAGATGGAGTGGAACCCTTTAGAGTGAGATGTTTGAGCACTGGTTTGGAACACAGGAGCTACCCAAGAAAACAAAAGTGCTTCTTTGATTATATTCACTTTGGGTACATCGGGTGTCATCTTGTGTAAGCCAGTGGCCTCCGAAGTGGGTTGTGGGCACCACAGGAAGTCATTTGACCCTTAATTCCTTATTGCCTATTTTGCAGAAATGGTTTTTTTAATGCCTATAATACACTAGGACTGGAATACACGGATATAATTCACATAGAAATGCATATATTCTGGGTGACTGCTGAAACTTTTTGTTGATGGAGGTTAGTGATAAAAGAAAAATCTTTGGCAATCATTAGCAAACAACACATATTGTGCTGGCCAGGAGGATGACCTGCTGTTAAAGAGAATTTTCTAGAACGAAGAGCTCATTAGCTCTATCTATAAAAATACTGCCAGAGATGATACTTCTATACCATAAAGAAGCCAGACTATAAGCATTGGACATAAATATATCTAACGTTTCATACATCTTTCTATTCAGACAATAAAGGAAGATGTTTTTCTGAAAAGCTACAGTTATCCATAGAGTCTCTCCAAGTGAAGGATCAGAAATTCTGTTCTCTTTGGGGGTAGGGCAACACATCCAGAGTAAGATAGGATGAGGTGTTTTCAGAGAAGAACGGCCAAGATGGGAAAGTATTGGGAAGTAATACCAGATAAGTTAGCCCAAACATAGGCCTAGAGTCCATAGGCACCCCACACCCACCCCCAGACTCCCTATGTAGACAGACCTCGGAGATTTCCCATGCAACTGATTTTTATCTAGTATTGCTCTCCTTATCCCCATTAGCCTTTTGCTCTTGCTCCCCATTCATTGAATCACAAATGTTTACTGGGTGTTTAAGATGTGCCAGGTATGGTCTTGACAATGCTGAGATTCTCTTTTCCTCCCTACTCTCTCTGTCTGGGGGTCAGCCGTAGGTCTCCATGCTGGAATTTTGGGAGGCTGCCAACTCGTGGCTCCCATTTATTGTTCATTGCCCCCCTACTGAGAAGCCTGGATCATCAAATTGGGTTCAGACAGAGCTCTAACAGCAGGAGGAGAGGTGAGACCTCTCATTGAGAGTGGGAGCTTTCTCTGACCAGCCTACCAGCCTCGACCTCCCTTCTTCCTGGTAGCTGGTTCTTTCAGTGTTATATTCTATTGTGTTCTTAACAGTTTGCATTTCTATGGACCATCAGCAACTATCTCATTCATTTTCAAGAACCTCTTTCTTCTTTGGTCTTGAGCTTGATGCCAGAATGACATAAAGAAGCACCTATGAATCCATGCCTGTTCTCACTGAGCTTATACTATGGTTGGAAGAATTCGTGCTACATAGGAGCACTATCACATAGCAGGACATCGGTAAGTGCTAGAGGTCTATTCAGGATCTGCTAGGAATTAGGAGGCCATTATGAAATACTAGCAAAAGTCTAGGACTTGAGGGGACGCCTGGGGGGGCTCAGTTGGTTAAGCGGCTGCCTTTGGCTCAGGTCATGATCCCAGGGTCCTGGGATCGAGTCCCACATCGGGTTCCCTGCTCAGTGGGGAGTCTGCTTCTCCCTCTCCTTCTGCCTCTCCTCCCCCCCGCCCACCTCCGGTCATGCGCTCTAAATAAATAAATAAATAAAATCTTAAAAAAAAAAGTCTAGGATTTGAAGCCAGATGCCATGCTTCTGGTCTTAGTTCCATCACTCACTAGTGCTATGGCCTTGGGCAAACTTCCTCTATCTCTGAGTCTCAGTGTCCTTATCAATAGAATAGGAATGATAACACCTATTTTTTTTTTTAAAGACTTTATTTATTTGACAGAGAGAGACACAGCGAGAGAGGGAACACAAGCAGGGGGAGTGGGAGAGGGAGAAGCAGGCTTCCCACGGAGCAGGGATCCCGATGCGGGGCTTGATCCCAGGACCCTGGGATCATGACCTGAGCCAAAAGCAGATGCTTAACGACTGAGCCACCCAGGCGCCACCAATGATGAACACCTATTGGCAGGATTGTCTTGAGGATTCAGAGAAACAGTGGATGTGGACATGCCTTATAAGCTGGAAAGTGCTATACACACTTCAGGAATTACTGTTAAAGGAGGCTGATCAGTCCGGTTCGGGGTAAGAAAGGCTCTATTCCCTTGTCCATTTCCACACTCTAGGACCAATACTGTTAACTATAATTGGAAGTGAGAAGCTGAAGGTCACTTGCTCTACCCATTCCTTGGTGCTAGACCACGGGAGACACAGGGATGGGCATGGAAGGGGCCCACTTCCTCCAACCCATCCCTTCTTCTGCAGTGTTGGCTAGGGTTTGCAATCCCTATCCTGACCAGTTGGAAAAGGAATGGAAGCTCTGGGCAATGATGGGGCTGACAGGGGCTTGCGGCCATGCAGGGCCCAAAGGAAGAGGGATGGTAATCAGACTGTCAGGCTCCTGAGCTCTTCCCAGGCAAAGGCTATTGACAGACCTTCCAGGAGGATCACTGGAAGAGACTGTGGAGGATCATCCTTCAGGACATTTTGACGCATGGAGGCCTGTGGTGTATGGTGACTTGCTGGCAGATCAACAGCAGAGGGCAGTGTCTAGAGTCCATTTTTCCTACCTCCTCCTGGGAGCAAAACAACCCCAGTCCCACCCCCTGCTCCACTGTCCTTCAATGGGAGGTTAGCAGTAAATGCCCTGAGGTGTCAAGATTAGTAAATAGGAAGAGATTTAGAAAGTAAATGCAAGCCTAACTCACAGAGCAGATTATTTGGTTATACTGTTATTATTTTGGGACATAGTTGCTCTTAATGTGGACTAATCCTGTAGAAATGTAATTACCGGGTAGTTTCTGTGTATCACTAGATCTTATCAGGTAGACCAGTGGGCTCCCCACTCAGCCCCTGGGGGCTTGAGCAGAGTTATCATCTGCACTATTTCTTTTTGGTTTTATCTTCATTACTATAAAATCTCTTGGGAAGTCTCCCCAGGAGGGAGCTCCCCGCTTTCAATCTCATTTTCTGATCTGCAGTTCTGAATTTCCCATAATTGAATTTCGTCTGGGTCTCCTGGTGGTTCATCTTGGCTTGCTCACCTTTCATTTCGTGGCTCCCCTGGTGAGTGCTATGTCCTGCAGCAGGACCCCTTGGCTGGGGCATGGGGTTGCGCTGGCTTGCCGAAGCAGACGGGCAACATTCATTAGAAACAGTGTCCACCGAGACAAAAGTTACCAGCTGTGTTTTATTGTCCATTCTCCCACTCTTCTTTAGCTACTAGCAAAGGACACTCTGAATATGAGAAAATATGGCCGCCTAGAATAAGCCCCACATTTCCTAGCCTCCCTTGCAGCTATGTGATCAAGTCCTGGCCAATGGCTCTGAGCAGAAGGGATGTGCACAAATTCTGGACTAGGCCCCTGAAAGAAAGAGACAAATGCTTCCCTTCTGTGTGTCCTCTTTCCATTGACTGAAATCTGGGCATGACAGTGGGAACAGGCGCAATCGCTGTGGACCAGAGCTGGGAGTCATGCTCTATTACCCACTTGCTGACTGCCTGTGACAGAGAAATGAACTCTCACTTTGGTTTGTAAGATTAAGCTGGGCCTTTGTCACATGACCCGACTGGAGACCTTTGCTATGGCGATCGTCAGCGGAGGGCCCAGGAGTGGAGACTCCTGTCATGTTCTCTTTCATCAACCTGCTCAGCAGGCTCTCCTTGGCCAAAAGTCAAGTAGGAGCAGGGACGAAATGCTATGGAGGTTGGGGTCATCTTGCAACAGACCCATGCTTGGCCCTGAATTTCTGCTCTGTTTCTTTGTTTTCTTTGGTTGTGGCTGATAGTGCTGGAGATATTCTCTCAGAGGCCACTCCTACTCAGGGCTCTTGGGATTCAAGTCTGAAAGTGTGACAGAGCAGGAGCCCAGGAGGACCAGCCCAGCTTCCACACACCTTCCTCTTAACGTGCGGCAGAGAGGAAAGAGGGCCGGGCTGGGTCAAGAGCTGATTCCAGCTCTGCCGTGCTCCAGCTCTGTCATCTTGCACAACTCCCCTCCTCCTGGCGCTAAGGGAGTGAGTCAGGCCAGATGATTTCTGGAATTCCTGCCAACTTCAGCATGCCAGAAAGTGACTATTCCACCACCTGCCTTGTGACTGCCGTGTCGTCCTCAGTACATGAAGCAAATAACCTCAGGAATGTCCCTGTCTGCGCTCAGGTCTCAGCAGCTCCTCTCCCTTCTCGTCTTTTGCTCCGCATTGAACAGAGCCTGGTGTAGGGGAAGGAGGAGAGGGCAGGAGGTGGAGAGGGCGAGGGGCATCATCGAAGTGACAGATGATGGGGTCCTTCTCTTGAGGAGTCTAATCCCTCTAGAGCCACACGGCACATACACAGTGCCCATGGAATAGCCTTGTAAGTTACCTAAGAAATGTGTCCCTGTTGAGGGACCAAAGCACGGGTGGGGTTTGGCAGGAGGTGAGTGAGCCACGAAGCCTCCTCCCCCTCATTCCTGCTGTCTGACCCTGAGTGAGTTTCCAAGCGTTCGATCCTCAGTCTCCTCACTTGTAAAGTCCAGCTAACAGAAACACCCCCTCACGTGCGCAAATGTGGGGACAGAACGTGCTAATGGGCACAGCGCACAGCAGGTGTGAGTAGATTCTAGTGCCCTCTGCCTTTTCTACCTGATTACATTTCCCACTTCGTTTCCAGCAGATCTTCCCACTGCCTTGCCTTCTGCCTCTTGAACCTTTTCTCTCTTTTCCCGTATCTTCTTCCCTGCCCCCCTGCTGCCCCATCCCCGCTCCAGTAAAGCTCTCCCATCATCCCGCCTTAGAGAGGCCAAGGCAAGGTGGGGTGATCCAGATGCCTAGTGATATTTCAGAAGCTTTAATTAAAGGGAAGATTATGCATGCCATTTGAGTTTTAAAAGGGATTCAGATCAGAATGAATAAAATGCTAACTTTCCCCCTGTCTAACCCACTCACCCACATACCCTGGGGCAAAATGAAGCATAACTCAGTTTCTCCACAAAAGGCATCAGACAGCAGGTCATTCTGGTCAACAGGCCGACAGCAGTGCCCCCAGCCTTGGCGAATATCGGTTCTGTCGTGCGTCATGCCTCTCACCCTCTCTTTCCTAGCTAGATGTAGATAGGAGAAAATGATTGTATTGTGCTGTGCTCTGCTCAAATAAAACCTACAGAGATCTGTCCTTCCAACGGTGGGGGGGGGGTGTGGGGGGTGGAAGTGGGGACTCAGCGCTGTGTCACTCTCTGCAGAGACACTTCTCCAGAGGCACCAAGGACCTTCTTCTTTCCTATCCAGCTCTGATGCCCACCTCCTTCTTCGTGACACCCCACTGCCTCAAGAGGTTCCTCAGCCCTCGGGGAGCCAATCACAACTGGATCTCAACCCTTAAAACAATTCTCCACTCGCTCTAGGAGTCTCAGTTTATGTGATCCTTCGTCACTTCTCTGCTCTCTGGGAAGGTAGACCCTGCACGCGGGCTTTATCATGTCACACACGAGTGAACATACTACTCAGCTGCTTTGGGCTTGTGCTGTCAGCCTCTGGGGCCCCATCCACACATGTGGCAACTTCCGTGGTCCTACGTCAGTCTCAAAGGGGTAGCTCCTCTTTAGACAGGACCTTGGGTCCAAAGCCCCACACTCCTAACCTGGGTCCTCTTCCATGAGCATCCAAATGTCATTTGCCTCCATGTCTCAGCTCTCTTTGTCAAGCACAAGAGTGCCTTGCTACAGTGTGAAGAATTCAAAGGGACAAACAGTATACAAAGTAAAGGAAAGCAAAAGGTATCAGCTTGGAGACAGCTCAAGGGGGACAATCATGGCCTTTCCAGAGATAAAAGAAGGAAGCCATTCCTTAAAGGTCAGAGGATGATGAAAGTATCTAGAATGCTCAAAACCGCTGTGGCCACAGATTGGTAACTGAGAAGCCCCTGACGGTCCCCAAATACCCCTGGCCCAACCATATCCCATGGTTTTGCAAACTCTTTTTAATGACTAGGTGTCAGTTTTCCCATCTGTAAAATGGGAGACCATGACAAGGGACAACCTTGCGGGGCTGCCCTGAGGAGAACTGTTTTCAGGCTCATCTACCGATTTATCTACTTGCTCCAATCCCACAAAGCAAAGCCTCTGTGCCCTTCCCCACTCTCGTCCTGGCATTTCTCCGCTCCAGGGAGGCTCCCAACTGCAGGCAGCGCAGAGTAGAGCAAAGAGCCCATGCCAACCCTGCTCAAGTCCTCCTGAGGACCAGGAACGGCATCAAAATGAGCAAGCCCACAGCCGCAGCTGCTCAGCTGGCCCTCACGGAGCACATGGCTTCCTGATCGGAGGTGTGGGTAGCATTGCATCTCCGTGGGGTTGTGGCTCCACATTTAGCTATGGAATCAACAATGTTCTGATAATTGCTGGGTCACCACTGTTTACTTCTGCAGTTACTTTCATGTAAGAAAACCCTTTTCCTTGGGGCTCTGGGAAGAGGGCACTCCTACAATTTTCTTCACTGTCTCCCTCTAATGAGGTCCAAGTTCAGGCAAAGGGAGTCAGGCAGTTTTAGAAGGAGCGACACGACAACAAATTTGACCTCGGCTGGGATGGTTAAACATAACTCTCTCCTCAGGGTGATGAATTATTTCTGGATCCTGTAGCCTGGCTGAAATGTGAGAAAGTGAGTAGAGCTGGGTACTCCAACAAGGTTTACGTTAACCATTTCTTTTCCCAGTTAAATCTTTTTTTTTTTTTTTCTTAATTTGCTCTCTGAATAGGGAAGCATTCTTATGGCCAAGCCCCAAAATCCAGTGCTCTATAGTTTCCATTTTATAGATTTTTAAAAATATTTGTTTATTTATTTGAGAGAGAGAGAGAGAGGGATATCGGAGGGAGGGGCAGAGGGAGAGAATCTCAAGTAGATTCCCCACTGAGCGTGGAGCCCGACACCGGGCTCAAACTCACAACCCTGAGGTCATGATCTGAGCCGAAGTCAAGAGTTGGATGCTCAACTGACTGAGCCACCCAGACACCCCTATAATTTCCCTTTTAATTTTATGTTACAGAATCCATTGCCAACGATCTGAGATCGGCCACACTAGAAGGCTGTTCTCAGCCGACTCAATTCACTTCTTTGTTTTGCTGTTTACTTCCAATTCCCATATCCCAGCCCTCCAGGAGTGGCATCTAGTATCATTTCATCCCTAATGTTGTGAGTGGGTTAAAAGGATCACGTCTTAGAATGCCTAAACTAACTGAAGCCTCTCCCCCCCCCCCTCCTTCCCCCCCGCTCCTCCCCTGTCTTCCTGGCCCTCGGTTGGCTGAGAACAGTAGGAACCCATAACAGACAGCGTGTCATCCATTGCTGACAGCCTCAGCGCTATAATATGGGCCTGCCAAACCCATTACAGTAATGACAGCATTGCAGAATTAGAACACTCACTCCTACATAGAGAAGAAAAAAAAAATGGGGGAGAGAGGGGGCAGGGCTGGAATCTTGTGCTACTTTGCGTTCTTCCTCTTTTTTCCTCCTGGGATGTGGCATTATTCCTCTTTCATTTTCGTTTAGTCCATGAGGAAGATGAGCAAGCGTGCCACCGTGCATCCACGAACCAGCACGTGTGTCTACGGGGAAGAGGATGGCGTCACTGGGGTCTTGGGGAACCGTCCAAGAGATTATTGTGCCTCGTGGTGAAACTTGCAGTACCATTCCATTATCGTTTCCCCAAACAGGGCACGCTCACGGACGTGCTTTGCTGGGGCTTTTGTAATCTCAACAGGCACTTATGGAATTAACTTTCTGCCTTGGGCAGGGGGAGGGGGGTGCTGCAAAATTTAATGATCATCTCTCTGACTGGGGATCATAAAGTGCTGTTGATAATTATGATAATTAAAGTGATTTGCTTACAGTAATTAGTCCCTAGGACTCCATTGTGGAGGTAGGAGAGAGGGACTGTTCCATCTGTCATGTGGGCAAACTGAGGCACAGAGAGCTGGGGTCAAAGACAGAGCACTGGTCCTGTCCGGCCACAGGAGACTGGTCCAGGTGCATAGACTGAGGGCTAGGTATGGAGGAGGGGGTGCCGAAGTGGCAGCTTCTGGGGTAAGGTGGATGGACATTCAGCAAGAGATACACGGGACTGGTTTCATGCAACAAAGAGATGTGTCCTGCCCCGAGGCTCCTGGAGCTCCTGCTGCGTGTGGATGTTTAGGAACAATGCTGGAAGCATATCGGTGGAAATGCTGGGTTTCCCAGGGGTATCAGGTTCAAGTGGGGAGACAGAGGGACCGGTGGTATACAGTAGGACACGGGAAGAGACAGCAAGCCTAGGAATCAGCCTCCCTCTCTAAGCTTTATCTCCTAGGCACCCAGCCCAAGGGTCAAACAACCTCTTGGAAAGGCCAAGGGCATGTCCTACCAAATCTGATGGGAGAGGGCTGGTGACACGCTCGGGGCAAGAAGCAGCCCATGCCATTAGCGATCAGGCTCCAGTGACCTGAGGGAGCCCTGCTGAGCTCTTGGTTCCGTTGTGGCCCCTGAGACTGCTTCTGGGACAGACATTCCCAGGGACTGCTGAAGCCAGGAATGTGGGCAGACAACTGACTGCAGGGCAGCAAGGAATGATGGAAGGGGTCCTGAGCCTTAGGTCTGAACCCCGGCCCCACTGCTCATCTCGGTTGCTTGTTCTCTATAAGCACTGGTTTGCCCATGAATGGGGAGAGTAACACACATGGCTCAGAGCAGCTGTGGGAACCAGTACATGAAGCACCTAGCCCAGTGCCCAGACATTATCGCGGTATCGAAGTGCTGGGGACATGTTCGTTTTTTTATTTTTTTAAGCCAATCAACCTAATTATATATATATATATATACACACACACACATACACACACATATGTATATATGTATATATACACACATGTATATGTATATACATAAATATAAATTTTATATTTATGTATAATTGACATAAAGCTTTATATTAGTTTCAGGTGCACAATATAATGATTCAATATTTGTGTACATAGTGAAATGATCACCACAATTAAGTCTTAACCTTCATCACCATATTTAGTTACAATGTTTTTTCTTGTAATGAGAACTTTTAAGATCTACTCTCTTAGCATATACAAATATACAATATAGTATTATTCATTATAGTCACCATGCTATACATAACACCCCCGGGACTTATTTATTTTATAACTGGAACTTTGTACCTTTTGACCTCCTCCACCCATTTTGTGTCTCTTACCCCACCTCCAACAAGCAACCACCAAATCTGTTTTCTGTATCTAGGAGTCTGGCTTTTTAAATTTCTTTATTTTTTTTCCTTAAGATTCCACATATAAGTGAGATCATATGGTATTAGTCTTTCTTTGTCAGACTTACTTCATTTAGCATAATGTCCTCAAGGAGCAATGGCAGAATTTCCTTTTCTTAAGGCTAAGTAGTATTCCACTGCACACAGACACCACATCGTCTTTATCTATTCATCCATCTATGGACACTTAGGTAGCTTCCATGTCTTGACTATTGTAAATGTTGTAATGAACATAGACATGCACACATTTTTCAAGTTACTTCTCATTTCTTTAGAATGAGTACTCTGAAGTGGTTTTGCTGGATCATATTTCAAATAATTTGATTTTTAATTTTTTGAGGGGTGTCCATATTTTTTCCATAGTGGCGGCACCAATATCCATTCCCACCCACCATGCACAAGGGTTCCCTTTTCTCCACATCCTCACCAACACTTGTGACTGACTTCCAATTTCTTTCTTTTTACTGTTTTAAAGGACCACCTCAGACATTCAAACTGTACAGATGTTTATTGAGAACCTCTTCAATGTTCAACCTCGTGCTAGAGAGGTTTGAGAAAGGAAAGTTGCCCCTAAGAGCCCCATAAAGTCATGAATGTTGAAAGACTAAGTAGAATTCTCTGAAAAAATTGACTAATGCTATGTGGCTGGCAATTAATGGGTGAGGTAAGGTTCAGGCATAAGAAACTCTCAGAAGCCAATGCAAGGCAAGAGGTAATCAAATATTAAATTATCTAGTGATAATGATAATTTCCTAATGTCCCCAAAAGCTATAGGATGAAGTCCAAATAATCTTCATGGCATCCGCAGTTCCCTGAACATCTCTCCAAATTTAAAACTTTATGGCTCCTTATATCAGCCTTGTCCAGTAACTATCACTAATTTTTTAAAAAATTTTATCCATCCATCCATCCATCCATCCACCCACTTATTCTAGAAATACTGAGTGCTTATTATGTGCAGGCACTGTATATCCCAGGTCTCTGAGAATGCATGTGAATCAGTCAGGCAGGCTGCAGCTCTTATAAACTCATGGTTTAGTGTGTTGAGAAGAGACAGACATAAAGAAATAAGTAAGATAGGTTAAAACAATGAAAAGTGCAAAGAAGAAAGTAAAACAGGGTAATGAGTAACTAGAAGTAGGTTGGAAGAGTACTTGGGATGGGATAGAGATAGGACATTTGAGTTGAGACCAGAATGGGAGAGCTCTCTCCCCAAAATGGGGGGAGAGTAGAGCCAAGGACAGAGAGCTCCAGGTGGATAGAACAGCAAGTGTGAAGGACTGGAGGTGGGAATGAGCTGGGTGTCTTTCAGGGAGGCTGCCATGGCTGGGGCTTGATGAGTCTGGGGAAAAAGTGGCACGGCATGATGTCTGAGCAGAAGGCAGGGACTAGAATGTGGCGGGCCATGCCAACCATGGCAAGGCGTCAACATTGCTTTCTATGTGGGTGGGAACCAGTGAAGTGTTTTAAGAGGAGTAATGCGATCTGCTTTGTGTTTCAAAATCTTGTAAAACAAGCAGTACTTATAGTTTCCAAAACACACATTTCCATGCCTCTGCATAGGCTGTCTCCTGGGATCTCCTTTCTGCATCTTGTTTACCTGTCAGTCTCCCATGCAGACTTTGAGATCTAACTCACGAATCTCTTCCTCTGTGAAGCCTTCCCTGACCTTCCCGTAGGCAACGTCTCCTGCCATTCCCTCCCTTTTCTTCATCCTATGCTTCATACACACCTCTAATATCGCACAAAGTCTAATACATTGCCATTACCGGCTTACATGTGTCTCCCCTAGCAAAGGGCCTGGAACACGGTAGAGGCTTAATAGATTTGATAAGGGCCAATAGTCAGAGTAACTCCATGGAAGCAAATCTTAAAGGATGGATAGAATTTTGATAGATGATAAAAAGAGGCCAGCGTCATACAAATCTTGCAATATCTGCTCAAGTCAACATGAGACATGATTGGGAAGATATTGTCATCAAGAAGGGGATGAAAACCCCACTGAAAACCATGCAATCTTCTCCTCTCTCCAGTATAACACCAATACAGGCAGTTAATGAGCATGATAGAAGTTGACTTGCATATGATATTCATGCATTTTGCATATTTCCATTTAACACTGAAATGCATGGACAAACTTCTCAATCCCCTAGTTCCTTCCTTCACTTAGCAACTTTTAATTAAAGGTCTCCTGATTCTCCTGCACAATGCTAGGCCCTGTGAAGGATGAGGAAGTAGAAATTTGTCCTTGGTGAATTCATATGCTCTGGATCCTAGGGAAGACACAGAAAAATACAATCATTCCCAGCCCGGGTTCTGGAATCAGAAGAGATGGGTCTCAATATTGACTCTGATTAGTTGTAGGACCCTTGGGCAACAGACTTCACCTCCCTGAGCCTTGATCCCTCATTTATAAAATGAGGGTAATAATACATACCTAGTAGGGTTGATGCGGCAGAGTGCTGGGCACACAGCTAGAGCTCTGTGAGTAACCATGTTGATTGTTTTTTTCTCTCCAGATCCCTCTATGGGAGGATTTGCAGAAACCATTAAAAATTCCTAGTTAGGCACGCCTGGGTGGCTCAGTCAGTTAAGCAGCTGCCTTCGGCTCAGGTCATGATCCCAGGGTCCTGGGATTGAGCCCCGCATCGGGCTCCCTGCTCAGCGGAGAGCCTGCTTCTCCCTCCCCCTCTGCCTGCTGCTCTGCCTACTTGTGCTCTTTCTCTCTGTCAAATAAATAAATAAAATCTTTAAAAAAAATTCCTAGTTAGACTTTTTGCAGGTGCATCCAGATTCCTTCCTTCTTTCCTTCCTTCTTCCTTCCTTCCTACCTTCCTTCCTTCCTTCTTTCCTTCCTTCTTTCCTTCCTTCCCCAAGTCAAAGCCTTCAGAGTCTGAAGAGCTGGCTCAACTTGGAACAGCAACTGAGCAAGCAACCAGGGAGCCTGAGTTGGGTGAGGGCAGTCTGAGCCTCCCTGCTGCATGCTCGCCAAAAGCCTGCCTCACTTGCTTCTCCAGTTATGAACAGAACCCACCCATTTACTTCCTTTCTCTTGTCCTGCCTTGAATGTGCCCCAGAGAGATCATACATTGATTTCCCCCCTGACCTACAGATACCCGGAAGAGCCTTCTGGTTGCTCCCAAGACTTCCGCCCCTTCGTTGCCAGCCAGTCACTTCCTCTTCTCATTACTATAGCCTCAGCAGCACATGGGGTCAGTGAGTGGGTTGAAAGAGCTCAGACACATGTATGGTGTGATTCATTTGCGCCAGGGGATTCTGAATAGATAATAATCGTCTGCAAGTGGCAATTAACAGACTCTTTTAAAAAATGCCTTGATGGTTATAAAATGGAAGGCGAAGCCCATCACGCCTCCTGTTGCAAGTAATTACGGAGCCGGCTGGTTATGTACAGGTTTCGAATGACCCGATATTTCCACCCAGTCATGCCGAGCAAGAGAGAGTCCCGCAACTGTCGCCTGCCATCCTTGGACCTCCTCGTCGGAGATGATGTTTGAGGAGGACCCCCTTTGGCTTCCTCCCAAAGCCCGGGCCTTGGCTCCACCTGTCATCCCAGGTGGGAAAGAGAAGTGCCAGCCAGTGCCCCTCGAAGATGGAAGGGGCAGAGATGGGGACCGACTTTTACCATAAAGCGTCATATGCCAAGTCTTGCACGAGCTGCTTTCCCTCTCATGATCTCGGTCATCCCTAACCAAAGTGGCAAGCAAAGTTGTATCCTCTCGCTTTATTATTATTATTTTTTAACAGAGGAGGAAACAGAGGTTTAGAGAGGTTAAGTGATTTGCTGGAGGCCTTTGGGCTGAAGTGAGATTTCAACTTTGAAGCGCCCGATCAGGGAGTCCCTATCCTCCACTATACAGTGCTGCCTGCATTTCTCCCTCGCAGTATTTAGAACTGTTATTCATTATCCACTTGTCCATTACTTGTTTGCCTCTTTTCTTAGCCCTGTTGCCGGCTTTACGGGGGTAAGGTGTCACTGTCTTTCATATTCGGCACTGTATTGCCCGTGTCTACCTTGGTGCTGAATGAATGACTGGCTTCCTCTGGGGCCATGAAACACTAGAAGTGACCAATGTAAGATCATCTGGTGGTCAATCAACATCTTTATTAAAAGAAATTGTCATTGGGAGCAGTAGATTGGGTCCAGACTAATCCAGCTAGATGTGGCTTTTGTCCTGCAGGAACCCACCCTGGAAACTAAGATCCGAAACCCATCTCTAGAATTCTTTTGTTGACAGGCTGAGCATCCATCAGGAGAAAACAGCATCCTCTTGCCTTGGCTATATCATAATATCCTCAGATGCAGTTCTGCCTCCCTAAAATCCTCTTCTCCACCTGTTTCCTGTCTGAGATGGAGGGAGGGGCCACTTTCTGGGAACCACAGTCTCTCCACCTGCCTGGAGAGCAGGGACGCTCCAGCGGATTCCCTGGGCAGAGAACCAGGGCAGGCTCTCTCATTTATGGCTCGGCTCTCATCTCTTCTAGACTACTATAACCTGCCAGAGCAGGTTTGATGAAATCTCCAAGTGTTAGTTGGGAGGAAAGATGTACTACAAATTAAAAACAAAAAAAACATGGTAAGATTTTGGGTAGGGGGGGTTCAGGAAGAATGCCAATTCTTTCTTGGTCTTTTTTTTTCTTTTTGCAAGAGTAGACCCTCAAAATTGAGGCTGCTAAGACCGTTTCCGAGCTAGAGAACAAGTATGCAGATGAAGCATCAAGCACCATGCCTTGCAGGGATGGCTTGTAATTTGAAGAAGAGGTTTAGGAGGAGGAAGCTTCAGGCACTCAGGTAGGTAGGAAAGAGCAAAGGGGAAGGGCAAGTTGCTAAATGATTTTATTTGTTTTTCAAAAGGCACATATCCCCTTTGCACACATCCTCAGCCCCTCAATGCTTCCGTCTGGCCAGCATTTCTAAGTGTGTCCACAGACCACCCATGATGAAGTCACCTGGGGGTTCCTTAATGGAGCACCTTCCTGGGGTGCAGTCATGGTGCTTCCTGACATCTCCTGCCCTGGGGTGTTTCTTCTCAGGTCTCAAGTAGCTACTTCCTTGCTGGTCAGGTTTTAAGGTCCAGGACCCCAGTGTCCATGCCACAGCTAATGAATCAGGATCAGGGCTGGGAGTCTGCTTACTGAAGACTCCCCAGATGATTCTCACAAACATTAGAACTGGGCCACTGAGCTAAGTTATGTCCTGAGGTTCTGTCATGTGGAGTAAGCTAGGGAATCATTTGGTGGCATCAGGGATCTTGGGCAAACCACTAATGGTATCTTGGTTCTCTGGAAAGTTCCAACAAGGAAGGACTGCTTGCATCTCATTTACCAGAGCTGTTAGACTCCTAAACTACTAGAAATGAAGGAATCTTTGAAATCACTGCAATTCAGTTTCCTGATAGGACAGGGCTGTGAAGGTTAACTTCATATGTCAACTTGGCTAGGCCATGGTGCCCAGATTTTTTGGTCAAACATATTCTGGGTGTTTCTGTGAAGATATTTTAGGATGAGATTAGCATTTAAGTTGGTGGACTTGGAGTAAAGCAGAATGGCCTCCAATGTGCTCTACCTGTGGTGGCCTTCATCCAATCTGTTGAAGGCCTGGGTTGAACTAACACTGACATCCCCCGAGCAAGAGGGAGTCCTGCCAGCAGGCCACCTTTGGACTTGAGTCCAAGTCCAACTCTTCCAGGGCCTCCAGCCCTGCAGACTTTAGATTTGCCACATTCTGCAATCGTGTATGCCAATTCCTTAAAATAAATCTATCTCTCTCTATACACACACATCCTGTCGATTCTCTTTCTCTGAAGAACCCTGATGAATGCAAAGCCCAATGAGATATGCAAGCAAAACCTGGGTCTAGAACCTAGGTCAGGGCAGAAATGCAGAAGTCATGGAAACAACTCACAGTTCTCCTTAGAGGGAGAGCACTAACTTTTGTCATAGGAAGAGTGTTAAGCCGTGTGTATGTGTGTTCACATGTGCCTGTGTGTGTTTTCCTGCGAGCTCTCTGGAGCCCAGGACCTGCATGCTTTATTCATCTCTACAGTCTTAGTCCCTAACACTGAACTTGACAGAGAGTAAGTATTTAGCGGGTGATTGACGAAAAGCGAAAACTTTTGTGACTCTAAATTATCTGGATACTTCTGGGGACTTTCCAAAGCTTCAGCAGCAGGACACATTCTAGTCCACTCCCTACACTCCCTGTCTCCTGCGCCCCCAAATATCTTGACAGACAGGAAAGAGACCAGGGGAGAGGGGTTGTAGGGCCTCTGAGCAGAGGCAGGAGTGATGGGGGTCCTGGAGGTAACAGAGCGAACACCAAAGCCCCTACACCAAATGCCTTCTCTGCGGCGGGCTCTCTGTTCGGTACTTATGTACAGGCTCCTACATGAAGATATGAAGTAGATACTAATGTTTTTTTAGAAGCAAATGAAGAAGGGGTAGGAAGTAGAGATGGGGGTTTGGGATGAGGGCCCTAAAACCTAACCCTAATCCCTACAGAAAATAGGCCCTAGGAAGGAATACTCGTGTATATGAGGAGGGAGAAGGAACTTGGATCCCATGCTAATGGTCACACCTCAGTCGCCTCCAGCTGGTGCCCAGAACCTGTGCACTGGGTCCCTTGGGCAGCAGAGTGGGGCCTCCGTGGCCTTTGGGATGGGCTTTGCCCTCAGATACAGTGGTGGAGGAGGCCTTGGAAGCGGTTAGGATCGACTTCAATGATGGCATTTTGCTTTGGCCTTCAGAGCTCTGGGCTACCCATACCCAGGACACTATGTGTGCCCTCCCTCAAGCCAAGTGTAGTGTGCATGTCTGCAGTGTGCAAATGGGGGTGGGGGGCTGAGGGTGGATTTGGGTTGCACACTCCTATACCCCAATACGGCATTTGTACGACCTGGGTCTCCCCTCTAGGCAGAATGGGGCTCCCGTCAAGTTCTTTTAGTTCCAGTTGGAACAATTCTGCTTTGGACAGCTGAGCCCTTGGGCTGGGTGGATCTCTCCAGGGCAGGGCGCTCTCCCAGACGCTGACCTATCTTCTGAGCCAATTGGATCTGCCTCGTCACTGGGAAGCAAGCTGACAAGCCAGCTCCAGCTGCAGCCTGGCTTCACACTCTGCAGGGCTTCTATTTTTCAAGGTGCTGCTCTATACCAAGTCCTGGACACAGTTTGTAAGCTTCCCAACCCCCATAGCACCCCGGGATGGGCCCCCAGCTGGGCCCCAGCACTCCACAATGTGGTTCATCTTCATAAAAACAATGACCGAGTCCCTCAAGATGCTATTGATAACCAGTTGTCCAGGACACTGGAGTATTTCTAAGCAGCTCGGGCACACAACATACCCAACTCTCAGGTCCCAGAACAGCTACTCATTCTTAGAAATCACGCATTCACCTCCATTTGTTCTCCAAAAAAAATATGCAAAACCATGAGAGGCAAGCAAAAGAAGGTGCTTGCCAGATGCATTCACTTAAGGAGTCAATCGGTTTAAAAATTCAGATGGATTGGACATTGGGGCCCGACAGCAAAATGGAGTTCTCCCCAGTCCCACTGAGTTAAGCACCAAGTCACATAATCTTTCCCAGCAGCACGGACACTTCTGATAGAGTAAACTTGGTATAAGGGAGGCAGGCCTCCACCTTGATGGAGGTGCCCATCTTCCCTCCCTAGGAGATAAATACGAGTCCTGGGACAGTGTCACTTCCCTTTTCCTCCCATGACAGCCGTGCCCCTCCTCTGAGCTTCCCCAATCCATCCCTCTAAGCTAGTCTGAGCGGCCCAGTCGGGCCCAGCCCCGTCTCCAGGCCATGGAGGCAGCACTGAGCTCGTCTTATTCACCCTGCTGCATAGGAAGTGCTCAAGAAATATTTCCTAATAAAAAAAATTGCCTTTTGTGGACCAGCTACTGGAAAATATATTTGGTGGATGTGATTTTTAAATTTTTATGTTTAGGTCGGATACCTTGGAGGGGCAAATGCTCTTATTTGCTTCTTCTAGATGAGGGAGCTGAGCTGGGGGAGCCAGGCTGGGATTCCAATTGTCTTCTTTTCAAGGAAAGTTTGGGGCTCTCTCACACACCACACTGGCCATGTCCCTGTTCTTTTTACCTGCAGAACTTGAAGAAACAGGCTGCCTCAAGACCCCTGACTTCTGTGGCTTGATGAACACCAGCCCTTCCTGCGGGTTTGGGGGCCAGGCTCCTGAGGCAGCATGGTAGGGGCCTGGGGAAGCCCCCCTCGAGCAGTCAGGCTGGCTTGGGGGCTTGTGGAATACCCTTCACTTCGGGGGCTTTTCTGTGTCTCTGCCAGCTCTGTGGGGGCCGGGCCTCTGGAAGCTGGCCCAGCCTTGTGTACAGGGGATCCCCCCACCCTCCATGCCCACTGCAGGAGCGGCTCTGGTCTCTCCATGGCTCTTTTCATACTCTGCACAGGGAGGGGTGAAGAGCCTGGGGAAGGGAATGTGTGTTCCAGATGGAGCTTCCTGAGATGCCAGGCAGCACCCATGGAAAGAGTCAGAAGATCTGGGCTTTGGGTCCTGGCTTCTGAGCCATCTTTAGCAAGCGATGAAACCTCGCAGAACCACTGGCTGAATGAAGTCACTGTCACCTTCTCAGGGGGTTTGTGAGAATCAGATGAGAGGATGTACAAGAGCCATAACAATATATCTTAGGAGATCTCCAGCTGCGAGACCGGGTCCACCTTGGCTTTCAATACCAGGTGAGCAAACACTAGGGTCAACCCAGGTCCCTTGAGAGGGACTGAGTCCTTTCTTAATAATAGGCCCTCGCTTGACCCAATGCAGGGCATCCTTCTGAAGCTTGGGGGAAAACCCTGGCATGAGCTGAACCAGTCTCTGGGACAAACCAAGGATTTTGGAGTTGCAAAAGTAAACTATTAAAATTTTGTAATCATCCAAAGAGAATCCCAGGATTGCTTAGTGGAATGCCATGCTGTTTTTCCCCAGCGGAAGCATTTTTGGACGGGCCTCGGGGATGGGGGCTCGCACTCAGCCAGCAGTGGCCCAGCCCTCCCGGCCCCGCCTGGAGAGGGCCAACTGAAGCCCGGGAGAGCCACGTCCACGTGAGGCCTGTGGGGAGGTCTCGGAAATTTGGATTTGCAACCATAGATGCCGCATGGGGCTTCTTGAGAGACCTTAGCGCTGCCGTCTGTGAGTGTTACCACACCTCAAATGTCAAGAGAGAAACTGTCTCCTCTCCACACGACCCTGGAACAGCATCATCAGGGGGAATGCCGGGTGGGAATGCTCGGGGCCTCGGAGCCGGACTCCACGCACACACTGCAGTCCAAGGCTTGTTCGTTGTCTGATAAATACAGGTTTTGTTTCCCCAGCAACTTGAGAGACGAGGAACAAGATGTCTTCCAGTGCCCCCTTCATCCACAGCGTGATGCTGAGCATGTGGCAGGAGCCCAGCAAACGCTGACAGAACTTCGGTCGGCCAGAACCACAGCGATGTATGGAGCTTCCGTCTACTTTTAAGGGCCAGCTTTCGGGATGAGGGCTCAGGCTCAGGGATGGCAACTGACCTTTCCAAGGTCACGTGGTCAGTGACTGCAGTGCTTCTCAACCTGGGACAGTTTTGCTCCCCAGGGGACATTTGACACAGTCTGGAGGCATTTTTGATTGTCATGACTGGAGGGACGTTCCTGCATCCAATGAGTGGAGGCCAGGGATGATGCAAACGTCCTCCGATGCACAGGCACCGGACAGACCCCCACATCCAAGAATTATCTGGCCCCAAATGCCAGTGTTGTCGAGAGGTGGAAAAACCCTGGGTTGGAGGTAAAGAGAACAATATGTTTAAAGGCACCAAGTTGTTCAGGGGTCTAGAAGGTCTAAAGGAGTGACAGTTCAGGTGTGAAGCAGGAATGTGGAGTTAATGAAGGCAACCGTACAGGTGAGGCTGGAAATGTAGGTGGGGTCAAAGAAAGATCTTTTACACCCACCACAGTTTTGCTCCACAGACAACAAAGACTTTCTGGGTGAGCTGAAGGGCCAGGCTAGAGCTGACTCCCAGCACAGTGCTCTCCCCCCAAAACTCCCCTACCTCCAACACCATGCTGCCTCTTTCCCAGCCACTCTCAGACCAGACCAGGATAGAGGCGTGGAGAGCAGAACTATAGCAACCCAACGCAAGTCATTTTTTACCACCTACAAGATAAACCCAGACTCATCTGTGAGCCCATAAAACCATGTAAATATTTCTACCTATCATGCCGTTGTAACATGTAAAATAGGTTATAACATTGTAACTATTCACCTATTAATCAATCTCCTTGTTAGATTGTGAGTTCCCAGAGGACAAGACCCATGGTTAATTATCCTTGTATCCCTGGTACATCCCAGGATGCCTAAAAGTAGTTGGTACATCAAGCATGATGGGCGAATAAACGAAACAATGGGGGAAGGTAGACTGACCCACTGCTCATCTGTACGGACTGTGATGGGCTTCCTTCCCCCATTCTCCTCCTTTTTTTTTTTTAATGTAAGAAATACATGCTCATTGTATAAAAACATTAAAAAAATCCTAGAGACAACCCAAAAGATTAAATTAAAATTGCCTAACCCCCTATGATTCTCCACAGTGATAAACACAGAGAACGTTTCAGTAGATATCCCGCCGCCCTTTCTAGGGCTGTATATTTATGAGATTCACATGTGCATATTTTTCTTTGTAATTAAAATGGTATCATACTATATATGTTGTTCTGTATCTTGCTTCTTCACTTAAAAATACATTGGAAACTAGTGCAAGGAGTTTGTCTTGAAGCCGTGTTTGCATAGTGATCACCCATTTTCATTTAGACTGCATCTTTGAAGAGGGGCCAAATCGATGTGAATGTCTTTCCATGTCTCTGAATATACTTCCACACCATGGCATTTCGTGGCTGAAGACTATGCCACCGTACAGTTCTGCTAGAATGTATTAAGCCACGCCTCAGTTGTTGCAATTTGTATTTTACTATGACAACAAAGCTGCCATAAATATCCTTTTAGCTAAATCTTTGCACACATCCCTAATTTCTCGTTAGTCTGAATTTCTAGAATAGAAATGGCTGGAACAAAAGTTTCATATTTCACAGCTTTTGAGAAGTACGGCCATGATGTTTTCCAGAAAGGCTGTGCCAACACAGATTCCCACAAGCGGGGTATGAAGAGTGCCATGTTAGCTCTTTTTGAACAAAAGCTATCACTTAGTCTGGGTAAACACCAAGACAAGCTATTTCAATTCCATTAAAGGACCCATCTATATCATTTCAGCGGAGAAGAACTGTCATTCTTAGTATTCGATAGTCTACCAGATGTCTGTGCTCAGTGTTGCTGTGATGAGCTATGCAGTTGTTTACGTGCTTCTGAACATACACGACGTGATACGTATGGAAGCACCTAGCCCAGTGGCCAGTGCTCCGCAAATGCCCCTGCCATCTGTGTATAGCCCTATCACTCCTTATCTGGACAGTTGTCTCCAGCCAATCTATACACCTGCCAGAGGGATTTATCAAAAATTGCAAGATGGACCATGTCATTCCCTTGCTTCTGTCTTTGGTTGCTTCCCACTGACTGTACGCTGAAGTCTGGACTCTTTGGTAAGGCTTCTAAGGCTCCATGACCTGCTCCTGAGACCCTGTGGCTTCATCACCCACTCTACTCTGTCCCCACCCTTCTCTACCAGCGGGTATCTTAACAGAACTCAGCCCTTTATTCCTCTGTGTCTTGAACAGGGCTATTCTTCCTCTTCCTATTCTCTTCCTTGTTTTCCTTTCCTACCTTGTTTGTCTGCAGAAGTGTCTCCGGGAAACCTATTTTCACACTCTCTTCTATCTACCCGACCCAAGCAATGTTATCATCTCCTTCCATAGACCTCGAATCTTGCGCAACCACTACTTGCAACAAGTCTCCCGTTTTGTTGTAACGCTTGTTTGCATGTGTATCTCCCCAACTAGACTGGTGAAAAGCAGAACCATGTTTTATTTTAGGCCCATATTCTCAACACCTGGCACGAAGCTTAGAGTACAACAGGTGCTTAATAAATGCTTTTGGAATGAATATAAGAATGGACTGATCGTCTTCTTCCTTCCTTTCTTCTTCCCTTCCTTCCATCTGTCCATCCACAGGACTCCAGCTACAACAGTCAATACGGTAGCAAGCTACAGTCAGCATAACGTGGTCTCTTACTCAGATGGCGTTCCGGGTGCCACGAACTAGTCACATGCCATACCACTCCCTTCTTAGGATCAAGTGCAATCAATTGAACCAAGGGCTCTGCCATCATGTGTACCTTCAGGAGGAGACAGGGCTGGCAGGGATGGAGAGAACAAGTTGAACAAGTTCTAGGTCATTCACCAGAGGCAGAGCTGGGGGGTGGGGGTGGAGCTGACCTGAGTCTGGCATCAAGGCACCGACAGGAAAAGCCATGTTATGGGTGCGAGGGAGGACTGTGCTTCCGGGACCAGACACAGGAGTCACAGTGAAGCGCAGAGAGAGAAAGGGATTAGGAGAGGGACCATGGGCTGGAAGCACAGAGAGAGAGACAGGGAGGGATTCAGATTTAAAGGAAAACAGGGACAGGCTGCAGACAAGAAGGAAGAGAGTGAGGAAGAAACGCGGACCCAAGTTAGCGCGGGCGTGTGTACGATTGTGTAAGCACAGCATCTTCTGCTGAAAACCTTGGAGAAGGGGTGTGCAGGAGAGAGCCTGAGCTCTTTACTCAATGTAATTAATTACTCTGTGGCTTTAAATAAAACCCAGCTATTCGGGGGAAGCCTGACAGGGTTTCTTTTAACTTAATGTTTGCTGAACCATCCCTTCTATCTCACTTACCTGATGTGGAACATATGCTGGGATCAGAATGACAGAGAATAAATCACCAGATTTGCTTGGTTTCTTTGAAAAATGAATTTGAGGGCTGAGATTTCTCATCAGTATATATCTTCCCCGAGCAGCCTTCTGACAGGGCATCAAGCTTGGGGGATGTCCTGTACAAAGGTAAATGGGTACCCAGAAGTGGCCAGATGTCCACATCTGGCATCATATTTATCACCCTGGGACGCAGGCCAGGCCATCTGTGCTAAGCTGACAGGTGTTTCCAGGGTGAGGTTTGAGAACCTACTGAAATCCCAGGCATAGGACACAATCTGTGGTCTTTACATGTGTTCCACAAATTTATATGGAGCTTTTATTTTATTTTATTTTATTTTATTTTATTTTATTTTATTTTTTAAAAGATTTTATTTATTTGAGAGAGAGAGAGAGAGAGTGACAGCGAGGACACGAGAGAGTGCGCATGAGCAGGGGGTGCGGGGCAGAGGGAGAAGCAGACTCCCCTCTGAGCGGGGAGCCAGAGGTGGGGCTCCATCCCAGGACCCTGAGATCATGACTTGGGCCAAAGGCAGATGCTTAAGGATTGAGCCACCCAGGCGCCCCTATATGGAGCTTTTAATAGGCACCTGAAACATGGTACAACAGTGAAACTTAGTGGTAATGATGTTCCCACGAGGACCTTGGGCCAGAAAGCCTGGGATGAGTCTGCATCCTAGCTCTGCCGCTGGTGGTCTTGAGTGTGCCTCAGTTTCTTCATCTATAAAATGGGGATGAAGCAGCCTTATGGCTTAGTTTGTTTTGAGTTCAAATGTTAGTCATTCTCTCTGGACCTTCCTTTTCCCACTCTTCTTATTGGGTCTCAGTGAGTTATAAACTTCCAGCACAGTACCTGCCTATCTCAGATGCTAACTAAAAGTTCCTTTCCCCTTATTAGAGACTGCAAGAGCCCGCAGGCCTCTGGGTTAAAATAGAGGGAGGGTCCAGAAGCGTTTTTTTAACTCTGCAAGTTTGGGACAGGAGTGAACAGGGGTGTGTGTGGATGTGTGTGTGGCGTGGGTGTGAGTTCCCCCAGGGCTGAGCCTACATTTGCTAAACTCTCTGATAGGAGCCGTGGAGAAGAACAAGATCTATGCTAGCATTTTGGCTCCTGATCTCTCAATTTAATATCTGAGTGATGTTGAACAAATCGTTTAGTCTCTCTGTGCCTTGGTTTCCCCATACCATGATGGGGAAGGGAGTTGGATTGGGCATCTTTAAAATTTTTTCTAAGCATTCTTTTCATATTCTAAGGGTCATGTATACTCAGTATAGAAAACTTGGAAAATAGGTAATGAATCATGGAACACCACATCAAAAACTAATGATGTAGTGTATGGTGATTAACATAACATAATAAAATAAAAAAAAAAAGAAAAAAGTCTAAATGAGATTATTAAAAACACCTATTACTCCACCACCCAGCAAAAACCGTTGTCACTATTTTGGTATATTCTGCTTTCTCTGTACATAGTATATCGCAGAGTGAAATCATACTGTGTGTACAGTTTTGTCTCATACTTTTTCTCCCCCTTAATGTTAGATTATCATAAGCATTCCATGTCCTTAAAAATTATTTAGGCCTCGGGGCGCCTGGGTGGCTCAGTCATTAAGCGTCTGCCTTCGGCTCAGGTCATGATCCCGGGGTCCTGGGATCGAGCCCTGCATCGGGCTCCCTGCTCAGCGGGAAGCCTGCTTCTCCCTCTTCCACTACCCCTGCTTGTGTTCCCTCTCTCGCTGTGTCTCTCTCTGTCAAATAAATAAATAAAGTCTTAAAAAAAAACTTAAAAAAAAAAATTATTTAGGCCTCATTTTTAAGGTTTCTTCTGGGACTCAAATTTTATGAAGAATGGGGCTCACTTCCTTTCTGTTAAAAGCTTGTGTTATTCTACAACACACCAGAAATTGTGTGAAGGAAGGTGCCCTTGAGTGGTGCCCCCCAACTCCCTCTGGCTCCCGTATCATGCAAGGACACCAAAAGGCTCCACGACCCACCTGGCCCACCCGCTTTCATTTCCCACCTTCGCTCTGGAGAATAAAAGCGGGTTGTAGAGCTGCTTTGGATGAGTCATCAATATGTGATAGAGCTTTTAAAAAAATCAAATATCATCAAGAAGTTTGACTTTATGTATTGGGAGAAAAAAAAAATCTGCCTATATGATAGATTTTTTAGGGGATGGGGCACTAAAAAGATTTCCTAAACTACCCCTTCTCTTCTCCCTTATTTAAAATTCCTTTATTATAAACAAGTTCTTTTTCGTTACAAAGTTAAAATAAGACTTAAAGTAAAACTGTTTGGAAGGAGTGAACACATTGACCAAAATTCACACAGAGATTAAGGCAGAGATGCTGCAATGTGCTCAGTGATGGATTCCTTTTTCCTGAGCTTGCAGGGAGACTCCCACGGCCCGGCCTTCCCAAACTAGCTTCAGGCCATGAGACAGTTCTGGTCATAGGCATGTGGGCTGAAGGAAGGTAGGTGACTTCCAGGTCTGGGTTTTTTAAAATGTCCTGATCTTTCCATGCTCTCTTCTTCTCCTGTCCCCACTTTGCAGGCCACAAGTTCAAAATGATAAAGCTAGAGGTGGAGGAAGGTGCCCAAACTGAATCAGAATCTGATGTGAATAAGAAATAAAGCTTTGTCGTGTTCAGCAAAGCTGAGATTTTGATGTTCATTTCTTCTTGTACTTAGCCTTGCTTATCCTGACTAATGCGAAGGTTAAATAACCAGTAACAGCAGATCCTTTTGAGACAAGGTTTGATATTAGAGAAGATGAGGGTGGGGAGAGAGTACCGAGGTTGCAGGGAGGAAATGCAGTTTGGGCGGATGCAGAGATGCTACCAGTCTATATAGAATTTTTGTGTGAATTTAAAAAGGAATCCCCGGGTTAACAATTCTGATCTGCTGTATTTGTACACTGGAGTTGAACAATTCAGTAAGTGGTGGATGGATGGTAGAAACGAGGTTTCTCACTGTTGGAGTAAAAGTTACAGATAAGCAAAAGGAGGTGGCTAGAAAGTCCTTGGGAAGGCCTAAAAGCAACAACACTCCAGTGGCAAAAGCACCCCTAGCATCCAAATTCTGGTTTCTAATACCATTACTAATAGAAGGAGCCAGGAATCCTTGGAAGAAGTGGCTGATTCTAGGACTGAGGGAAGTCACATACAAGATGAGCCTAGAACACCTTGTACTACTGGAAAATAAGGGAGTGCTCTGGGTTAGTTTCCTAGAGCTACCATAATAATCGACTACTAATTGGGTGGCTTAAAACAACAGGAATTGATCGTCCCATAGTTCTAGAGGGCAGAAGTCCAAAATCAAGGTGTTAGCAGGGCCATGCTGCCTTTGAAACCTGTAAGGGAGAATCCTTCCCTGCCTCTTCCTAGTTGCTAGTGTTTATGGGCAATCTTTGGTGTTCCTTGGCTTGTAGCTACATCACTCCAATCTTCGTCTCTGTCACCACATGTACACCTTCTCCCTGTGTCTCTCTCCTCCTCCTCTTCTTCTTTTCTCTTAAAGATTATTAATTTATTTATTTTAAAGAGAGAGACAGAGAGTGTGGGGAGGAGCAGAGGGAGAGGGACAAGCAGGCTCCAAGCTCACTGTGGAGCCCAACGAGGGGCTCGATCCCAGGACCCAGAGATCATGACCTGATCAAGAGTCAGATACTTAACAGACGGAGCCACCCAGGTGCCCCTCTCTCCTCTTCTTATAAGTACATTAGTCACACTGGATTAATTGGCTACCCTACTCCAGTCTAGCTTCATCTTAACTGGTTACATCTGCAACAACCCTATTTTAAACCAAGGTTATACTCTGAGGTATTAGGGGTTAGGACTTCAGCATATTTTGTTTGGGGGACACAATACAATATAGTTCAAAAAAACCACAATGATTGGGCATATACCAAAGGGACAGAAGCCAACTGAAAGACCTCCTGATGTCCAAAGATTTAACAATACGAGCAACAAAATAAAGTAGTGTTAGATTATAACCCACAGTATAAAGTAAATACCCCTAAGTCCATACTGACATGTGGCTACAGTATGGAATCATATTGTAAATAAATGATTGGACAAATACACAAATAAGTACAAAAATAAGCAGAGGAGAATAGACAAATCTCCAATGCAGAAAATGCCAAATAATTCTTGTAGATACTCTGCCCTTGAGGAGGTGGAGCACAGCTCCCTACTCCTTAAATATGGGCTGCACAGAGTGATGCCCTTTTAAAGCAATAGGCAAAGTGGGGAAAAAAAAAAAAGAATACTTTGTGGTGGAAAACCCCAACAAACATGGCCTCAGCCACGTGATCAACCTTAACCTCAACAGTTTACGGGCCAGACAAATTACAGGACAGAATGTACCCATGGTATGATGAGATCAAAATGGCACTTTACCTCTGGGGTCTTCCCCAAAAGCCATCACCCCAGTCTAAATCATGAGAAAACATCAGACAAATCCCAGGCAAGGGACATTCTACAAGATACCTGACCAGTACTCTTCAAAACGGTCAAGGTCATCAAAAACAAACAAAATCTGAGAAACGATCACAGTCAAGGAGAGCCCAAGGAGACAATGTGGTATCCTGGATGGGATCCTGAGACAGAAAAAGGATGTTAGGTAAAAACTAAGGAAATCTAAATGAAGTATGGACTTTAGTTAATAATAATAATATATCAATATTGATCCATTAATGGTAACAAGTGTACCATACGAATGTAAGATATTAACAATAGAGGAAACTGGGTGTGGGGTATATGGGAATTCCCTGTACTATTCTGCAAATTTTCTGTAAATTTAAAACGGTTCTCAAATAAAAAGTTCATTCTAAAAAATGGTACTCCTAGAATAATAGTAATAAGTGGGCATCGCCTCATGCTAGGGTACATGAATTGAATAGTGGCTGAATATCAATCTTTTTAATAAGCAGAGTCTCAGTTTCAGCTTACTCTATTTCCTTTCTCCCACCAGCCTGGTGCTCTTGTGCAGTGAACAACCTGCACAACTTGGTGTGGCAATCCTAAAGTCAAAATTACCCTCTATCATCATTTTGCCTTGCGCTTATCCTGCATCTGAACATAGCATAATTTGTGCTAAGAACTAAAGAACAGTCAGTTGCATCATAAATGGGTACACTACAGGGATCACCTATGAATTTCCAGGAGAAATATCATGAGCCACCAATGGTCAATGGATTCATCTTCAAGAAAGCACTGCTTTCCCAACCTAGAGAATTACAGCTCTGGCTTTCTAACTCTTTGGAGGTAGAAAAGCCAGGTGTGTCAAGGAAGTTGATGTTCTTATGGAAAAGGCATTCTCAACTTATATTTTGCCCACAAAGATAACTAGGGGGAGACTCTTATACCAAACTCCACTGAACCCCCACGGTGGCAAAGAAGTGTGGGAGATGGGGGGCGGGGTGGTGGGAAGTAGAAGAATCCATCCAGAGCTCTGTCCTCGGAGAGTTGTTTTTCATTATTTACATGTGGTCCTGTGACAGCTAGCCAGGTGTCTCTCTGTAAGAAAATCTCAATACAGCAAAAACAACCATTTTGAGCTATGCATGACAAGTCCAACATTAATTTTCCGCTTTTCACCCTAACAAAGAAATGCACTGATATGTTTCTTCCCAGGGCTGCCTTTGCCTCCAGCATGGCTAGGGGCCCCTTTGTTTCTTCCTTGTCCATCAAGTGCCCTATGGTGTGAAGCATTCTAGTGGAGTAAGAAGGGTCTTTTTGGTAAAGAGGCAAGATAGCCCAGACTGTCACCATACCAGTGCAACGCAGGGGTCGTATGTCCCCCAAAACATAACAGCAACAATGCTGACAAAAAAGCCTGTGGAATATGGTTAGACTGGAACATGAATTAGAAAGCAATTTGGCAGTGTGTATCAGCAGTCAAAAACACATTCAGACCCTCTGACTCCATAATCCTACTTTTGTCGATCTGTTCTAAGAAAATTATTCTATACACCAAAAAAATCTCTAAGCGTAATAGCAAAAACAGCCAAAGTATTCAACAGTTGAGAAATGGTTAAACAAATTATGGTTCATAGCACTTGATGGAATATTATGGAACCCTTAAAATTATTGTTTGAGGATTATAGAATATGAAAATTGCATATGATAGCTATGCTAAGTGAAAAAAGGGGGAAGATAAAAAAATATAAGTAAAGATAATTACCACTATGTTAAAATATGCATAAGAAAAAGACTCAAAGGAAATTCACCAAAATGCTAACAGTGTTTGTATTAGACTGGTGGGATTTGAGTTGATTCTTTTTCCTTTTCTCTACTTTCCAAATTTTCTATGATGTGGTAATATTGCATCTTAATGGAAGAAATTATTTAAAAAATATATCAAGTCCCATTGTCCCCCAATGCGTATGAAGAGTAGAAAGGGGTTCCATTGTATGTGTAGAAAAACATAATAATGGCCATCAGTAATAAAAGAACCTTAATAAAAATTAATAACCTCCCCAGAAACATCCTGTGCAAGAATGATGTAATACTTTCCCAACACAGACATACTGACTTCCTCCAGGATCAGGTTTGGGGGACTTTTTCTTATCAAAGTGAGTGGAGTTTTGTCAAGCTGGGCTGAATGGGGGAAATTGGCCAACTCCAGACTTGCATGCTGCTCACGGCCGGGCAGCCAAGGAACAGATGTCCTGCCTCGCCCCGTGCCAATGTTCCCCACCTCCGGGCTCCTTGGGCCGAAGTGCTGGAGCCCACGTTGGGCTGGTCCAGCTTACAGGGCACCATGGATGAGGCCCTCGCTTGATTCCCTAATTAGGGTGCAGCTCCTGGATGCGCGGCCGGTAGTGAGGGGAGGCTAGTGCGAAAGGAGGGAAGGAAATGGAGCCGGTCGTTCTGAATGAGCAATCAGTAGTAGGTGTTTTTGCAAGTGGCGGTCTGAAGGGAGAGGCGGTGGCTCTTTCTATATCCCCTCATTGGCAGTTAGAGGAAATCTTGGCTGATGGAGCATGGTGGGCTTTGGGCTTTTATCAGCATTAAAAGCAAGGAAAGGGCCAGCACAGGGTGGGGGTGGGGGGCAGTCATGTTATCAGTAGTAGGATGGGCCAGATGTAATTTTAGCTGAGCCAGGGGGCCACTCATGGGAGAGGACAGCTGATGTAATGAATGACAGAATGATGGAATAATGGAGCCAATCAACCCATGTTTTATCGCCCCCCGTTGTTCATGTTCTCAGGACGCCCTTTGATTTGCAATGTGCGGACCACAAGCAAACAGCCTGCTTAATGCGTGGAGAGTTGGCACGATGAGTCATATCGCAAGGGCCAGTGGCCTTATGGTATCTGCTACTCACATAATTTCGATCCTTGCCAAATGCGAAGAACAATAAACCCAAACCAACCCCACCCCAATAAACATAAACGCACCCCAAACACACAACAGAAATTTCCCCACCGGTTTTCTTTCCAAAGCTAAAGAAAGGAGACCCAACTTTTTGTGCCAACTTCTGGAATCTTCCTTTCATGTTTTTCATGAGAGGGGAAGAAGGCTGGTCCTTTTTTCCTGGAAAGATAAATTTTTAATGAATGTAAATGTTCTTTTAGCTTCTCAGTTTGGCGGAAGGGACCCGTACAGCTTGGACAGCCCGTCTCAGGAACACAATCAACTTGCTTCTTGTTATTTCTTTTTCCTTTCACCGCCCAGCGAAGCACAAACGCTCTCGCCTGGGCCTTTGTTTCTGAGCCTGCCATGCGCTCAGCCAGCAGGAACAGCTTGCCTTAGAAGGGAGAGCGCCCGATGAATTGGCCTCACTGGATTGTCTTCTAACAATGGCAACATGTCCGTTCCAACAAATCCTCCTCCCTGCATTTACCCAGGTTTTATTTATTAAATATCTACTGTGTGCCAGGAACTACTCTATTTCCTCCTTTGAACAACCTGATGACATAGCCACTCTTACCATCATCATCATCATCATCATTCCCATTTTACAGATGGGAAACCGAAGTGAGGGGTCAAGAGCTGTCACAGCTGATCTGTGACAAGCTTGGCCATCGGGCCCCAGAGCCCATACTCTCGGCCTTGACAATACTCTGCCTCCCCTAGCACCTAACATCTTGCTAGGCACTGGGGGTGCGGGGCAGTGGGGCATGGAGTTTGGGCTAGGAAAAGTGAAAAATTGCTTTTCCATTTTTTTTTTAAAAGATTTTATTTATTCACTTGAGAGAGAGAGAGAGAGCAGGAGGGAGCACAAGCGGGGGGAGCGGCAGACAGAGGGAAAGGGAGAAGCAGGCTCCCCGCTGAGCAGGGAGCCCGATGTGGGGCTCGATCCCAGGACCCCGAGATCATGACTTGAGCTGAAGGCAGACGCTTAACTGACAGAGCCACCCAGGCGCCCCTCTTTTCCAGTCTTATGGCCACTAGTTCCCTGGGCTGCTCTGTAGATCCTAGTTCTTGAACATCCATTTTGGTCTCACTGGGCTTCCACTCCCACTGGCTGGCCTATGATTGATTCTGCTCACTGCGCTGCCTCAGAGAGGGTGTACAAATTGCAGTCTGCATTTCTTCAGGGTCTGGGGCCCTTGGCTTTGAGACTGAGGTGGGGCTGGGCTCCCTTTCTTGCCTCCCCTGACCTTTCCCTAGCAGAGTGTCAACACTCCTGTCGAAGAGATCCAAGGGGACAGCACAGCCACTTCTCGGGGATGTTGGGCTGGAGGGACACGTGGAGTCCGGCTCACCTAGAGGGGCCTGCTTTAAGGATGGAGGGAGGACCTACGTTCTGCCATGCCACACTGTAATTTCTATGATGTTTGGGTTAAAAGCCAGCCTTAGCCTTACTGGACTCATCATCCCCAATTCTGCACCTTATTGACCCCACAGGATTTACAATCACTATCAAAGGAACTGACTTTTTGGTCTGGAGATGGTCAGAGTTCCATCTGAAGTAGACTGTCAGTGGCATAGGAAGAGGAGGGAGAAATAATGAGCTGTTTTGTAGACTTCAGTTCCCAAAGCATGACCTCCGTTTGTAGAAAATCAGAATTCTAAATAATCGTTATCAACAAAGAATGACATCGATCAAGTGCCTATTAGTGTGTGAGGTTGGGCACCCTATCAGGCAAACCAAATAGCTTTCTTTGACCCTAGGATGGCCTGGGTGGTACCGTTCCCCTGAACTCCACGTCCTGTGAAAAACTTGATCACGTAATGAGGGTGTCATAGAGGTGTCTATCTCCCCCATGTGACCACGACCTCTTTAGGGGCAGAGACTACTCTTCATCTCCTTTGCATCCCAAGGCTAAGCAGGCCCTTCACATAGGTTTGTTAAATGTTGATGACTCTCATACTTTATGGAGAAACGAGATATTTCCGCCATCAGATCTACCAACCTACCTCTGCATTCATCTTTTTCTTCTGTCCGCTTATATTTAGTGTCTCACGGCAAAAGTCAGTTCTTCATCCCGTGCTCTGCGTTTCATCTCCTGCCTTCTCAAGGATTCCTTAAATTATCACCTCCCTCTCTTGCATCCTGAAACTCTTTCTCTCTTCCCTGCATCATCCCCATTAGGCAAAAAGCAAGCCAACCCATACTCAACGATCTCCCACTCTTGAAATCTCCCCGAAACCCCACACCTTATTCTGGTCATCATCCCATTCCTCTGCATCTTTCTCAAGAAAACTTCTGGAAAAAGCTGGGTATACACAGTAGCTCCACTTTGCCTCCTCCCTTTCACACACGAGCCTACCTTTTCTGGTTTATACCCGATGGTACAAAAATGTGTTCTTGTCAAGACCATTGCCAGCCTTTAAGTTGCCAAATCTTGAGGTCTAGCTACCTCTGTCTCCATCTTGTTTAGCCCTAGGAAATGTTTCACACAGTTGCCTCCTCCCAACTTCTCCAAATGCATTTCTCCTCAGGGACAGTGCACTCTGCTGCTTTCCACTCACACCTCTCTCTTGGCTTTTTCTCAGTCTCCCTGGTAGGGTCTTCCTCTTCCCACTCCCGAGATATAGGGCCCTGGCCTTGACCTTTCTCTTCCTATGCTGTGCTTTCTTTAAGAATCTCATCAATTCCATCATATATGGTTGACGATTCCTGTATTTGTATCTCCAGCCCAAACCTTTCCATGATATCCAACTGCCTACTTGACACCCTCCCTTGAATGTCTCACAGGCACCTTACATTGACCTCCTTCCAAACCAACCTCTTTATTCTCTTTGCTTTCCCCAGACCACATCCTTTTCTAGTCTTTTTAATCCTCGCAACTAAAACTTCTGTCTACCTAGCTGCTCAAGCCAGGAAGCTTAGCGCCATGTTTGATTCCTCTCCTTGCCCACTCTGAGGGGTCCTCTCACTGACCCTCTCACTTGTCCACTTGTCTCTCCCCACCTCTCTGATATTGCCAGGCATTGCACCGGGTCTGAGGCAGATGCTGGTTCATTGAACAGACTTGGTCCACATGCTCAGTAAATGTATGTTGAATGATGAATGGATGAAAGAATGGCTGAATAACAGAAGGAAAGGCCCAGAGTCTTAGATTCCCCATCAGAAGTTGTAGCACAATCATGGTCACAGTCATGGCAAGAGGCTCGCCCCTGATTCATCTGGTCCCCTGATCACTGGACTTAATCTTGCAGAGACTCAGTATCTTCCTCTATAAAATGAGTCTAGTAACATCTGACTCATAGGATTATTGTAAGGACCCAATAGCATGACCCCTAGCATACAGTTAGTGCTCAATTCATGCCTTATTAGAAAAAGAAAAACCTATAATACGAACAACCCAACCGTTGGATTAGTTATTTTTTCCTGTTGTTTTGGCATGTGTTACACTCAGCCCGGGGTAAACCTAAAAGGCTTATGAACGAACGGATAAATACAGAGCACACATCATCACCAACGAGTCAGAGGAAAAAAGAGTGATTTCAAACCGGAGCCCAGATGCAGTGGGAACCCTGGGGACGCAGTGCGGGTAGGGGGCGCTCTTCTGCCATCCCCATCTGTCTCCACCACCAGCTGGGCTTTGCTACTGTCTTCCTGTTCCTGCTCCTGCTCCCAGAGGGGCAAGTGATGGATGGAAACATCATAAACAAGAACAATGCCTATTGTGCTCGGCTTAGAAACGGCCTGTGTTCTTTTAAAAATTATGAATAAAATAGCATACTGACTAAATCGGGTGGTGTGGAGGATTCACAAATGAGAATGCAAATGAAAATGAGCTAACTTGTTAGGTTTGGGAGGAAAAAAAAGAGAGGTCCCTGGAACGGCCTCTGTCTATTGCTGGGATGGTGAGGGGAAAGCCATCTCTGTGAACAAAAGATCAGAAATTGCCTCCCGAGCGCTGTCTGCTTCAGAAGAAAGGTCTGTGGTTAGGAAACCTCTCATGGAGGAAAGAGCACATTTTGGGGGTGGGGGGGGAGAGGGAGGCCTGTACTGACAATTTTGTTGTTATTTGTTGACCTGATGAGACGGGAAATAGTTCAGGTATTAAATCCTAAAGGGAGAGCAGAAAGTGTTATAATAAAAATTGCAATTCCTCGTCCCTGGTCCGGGTTGAATATAGCCAGCAACCAACTCACCAGGCTTCTGCTCACGGGAGTTTCATCTGGGCCTTAGCTCATGGGAAATGAAAGCCCAGGCACTCCTGATGTTGATGGGATTTGCAGAAAATTGTACGTATCATGCAGATCTATTTCCTTTTCTTAGCCTTCTTTCAAAAGAAATGAATTCTTAGGGCACTTATGAAAATGAGTGAGTGGGGACAGGAGACTGGAGCCAAGCCTTTTGTAGGCAGAAGGATCTGAGAACAGTGTCCCCTGACCCTCCTGGGCACTGCCACTGGACCCCAGGGCCGGCTGAGGGAGAGTTGACTTTGCCTTTCAAGCCTCCCTGAATCCCCTTGGACATGGATGCTGTATCAAAGATCTGATGAGTGAGCCAGAGGTTGAGGGGGAAAGAGAGAAGGGGAGACAGATGACAGTGAGGAAGACCAGCCCCAGATGTCACCAGGGGACTCAGCAGAAGATGCCTGTGGCACCAGGCACACATCATTGCTCACCAACAGTGACCCCCCCCCCCATGGATGAATCAGTGCAAGGCCAGTGTGAGTTTTTCTCCAGAAAGTGTAAGAGGGAGGAGTTGCAGAAGAGGGCACACTTTGAAAGACTAAACAATTTCACCCAAAGAGACTGAGAATTAAGTAAGAGAAATGTGTAAATGATTACACTGGACTGAGTGTATTGGAGTGGACCAAATGTCTGCTCATGAGAAGTGCAGATAAGGAATAGGTAGATATGAATAACTCCAGTTCCTCTGTATATCTGAGCTCTCCTGTGAATAAATTTGCAATCTGAATGCACATGTTGCTTCTCTTCACTGTCAACCACTACCTGTATTTTAATAGGTGCTTATTGAAAAATCTGGAAAGTTATATAAAGGCCTAAATGAATGCATTTCTAATAACTGAGTTTCCAATGCTGGTGGGAAGGTGAGAGATATCTGCCTATGTTATTTTACAATACAAACAATTCTAAGATATAAAACAAAGGTGAGGAAGTCCGACGATGTTCTGATGTTTGTTGTGACAGCTGGAGTTATATCCAGAAGATGTTTTGGGTGCCCGTAGGACACGTTCAGTCTATCTGCCGGGTAATCTAGTTCTGGCAGAGCCTGGTAGAGTCTCTTGGCCTGGTTCCATAGTTTCCTCCTGGGTACCATCTCCTTGGCTGGGTCAATGGGATAGAAGCAAGAGAACATGGACTTTGGGCTCATAAGACTGGACTCCAACCCCTACCCTTGTCACTTAGCGTGTGACCTTGAGCTTTTCGTACAATCTTTCTGAGTCTCAGTTTTCTTGTCTATAAAATGGGGATAACAAAAGCTTCCTTGTAGAGTGGGAACAAAAATCGAAAAAGGAATACATATGAAAATGTCACAGAATGTTTGTCTGTACGAGTACAAAAAGTATTATCATCGGGATGTTTCTTTTGTTGTTGTTGTTTAAAGATTTTATTTATTTATTTGACAGAGAGAGAGACTAAGCACGAGCAGGGGGAGTGGCAGGGAGAGGGAGAGGGAGAAGCAGAGTCCCTGCCAAGCAGGGAACCCGATATGGGACTCGATTTTAAGACCCTGAGATCATGACCTGAGCCAAAGGCAGACACTTAACTGACTGAGCCACCCAGGCACCCCCATCTAGATGTTTCTAAAAGTAAATTACAACCAAATGCTAGTGAGGATGCAGAGGAACGGGAACTCTCATTCACTGCTGGTGGGAATGCAAAATGGTGCACCCACTTTGGAAGACAGCGTGGCAGTTTCTTATAAAGCTAAACATAGTTATACCATTTGATCCAACAATTGCACTTCTTAGGTATTTACTGCAATGAGTTGAAATGTTATGTCCACACAAAAACCTGCACATGAATGTTGATAGCAGCCTTTTTTTCCCCCATAATTGTCAAACACTGAAATCAACCAAGATGTCCTTCAATAGGTGAATGGATAAACAAACAGTGGTATATCTAGATAACGGAGTATTATTCAGCACTGAAAACAAATGAGCTCTCAAGTCATAAAAGATCATGGAGGAGCTTAACCGTATATTGCTAATGGAAAGAAGCCAATCTGAAAAGGTTATACGTTGTATGATTCCGACTACACGATGTTCTGGAAAACTAAAACTACAGAGATGGTACAAAGATTAGCAGTTGCCAGCACGTGGGGGTTTGGAGGGAGGAATGAATAGGTAGAGCACAGGGGATTTTTTTAGGGCAGTGAAGCTATTCTGTGCGATACAGTAATGGTGAATATATGACATTACACATTTGGCAAAACCCATAGAACTGTATGACACAAAGAGTAAACCCTAATATAAACCAGGGACTTTATAATTAATCCAGTATCAGTATTGGATTATCAGTAGTAAGAAATATACCCTACTAATGCAAGATGCTAATAATGGGAAATATGGGAATATCTGTACTTTCTGTTCCATTTTCTCATAAATCTAAAACTGCTCTAAGAAACAAAGCCTATTAATTAAAAAAAAATTAATTACAGTGCTGCTTGAACCACTGACTCTTCTTCCCTACCCTGTATCCCAAGAGAAACAACTCTTCGGAGGGAGGGTGTCAGCTCTCCCAGCGTAGCCTCAGTAATGCCAGGCTCGTTCCCACCCTGGGTAAAGGCTTACACAGGCATCGGGAAAAGCATGAATCAAAAATGACAGCACATTTTTCATGCTGAACTATTACCTTGTCTGGTTATTTGCTATTCATACAGCCAATAATAAGCCACTCTGCTATCATGTCTTCACTTAATTTGTTATTTAGACTAACCTTTCCCTGGGACACTTTTGTTTCCACGGGGGGACCTAGGCTTTATTTTATTTTTGCTTATGCAATAAAGTTGGAATCTGGAACACACACTTCGGTTTCTAGAGGTGACCAGGGGAGCGGCCAGGGGAAGGAAAACTAAAAGGCCAGACACAAAACAAGACCTCCCTGATTATATATTAAAATGGTGAACAAAAACCCAAAGACCTGGTTAATTGGATAAACAGGGAGGGACGCCATCCCTGTTCGCTTCCCGGTTTCCTGGTCCCAGGCTGAAGATTCTCTTGGATGGAGAGATGCCCATTCTCCTGGCCCTGTCCTGTTGCACAGGGTGTGGGCATTGCTCAATCTAGAGGAAAGGAGGAAGCACAGAGACGGCGGGTTCCTAACGGCTGAAGGAGGGATTTCGCAAGCGCACCAGCAGAGCTGGCCTTCGCCTTAAAAAAAGCAGGTTGCATAGGCGGTGTGATCTGAAAAGCCCCAGTGTCTCTGCCACTGAAACCTAAATTCTCCTTCTTCCTGTGGGAAGCGTGAGCAGGCACCCACTGGGTAACGGGGCACTAGAGACATCACACACGTTCCTTCCTGTGTTAGGCGAGGCTCTCTCCCCTGCTCATTTTCAGTGATGCTGCTCCCGAGCCCATCTGCAGCTTAGAACCCTCGAGAGTCTGATGGAGCTCTGGGACTCAGAAAACGACCTGCTTGATAGTGGGGGAGAGTAGCACAGAGCTGGGAGGGGGACAGATACCAAAGACGATGCTTCCTATCACGGCTGGGGTCAGAAAGGCTGATACCCTGCAGCCTTTCTGCATCCCGTCTGGGGTAGGACTTGGTGCCTGTGGGAAAAGGGGAAGGGGAAAGAGTCAGTTAGACTCCCTGAAGCCCACACTCAGGACCGCCCGGAATCAGCAAACCAGAACTCTGGGGTGTTACTGTAGTTTTCTGAACCTCGTGTCGCCAGATTTGGGAGATGCGGCATTGTGTGGGAATCACCAGCCCAGGCTCTGAATATCTGACCGATTGAGACTTAACCCCTGCCTCTGCCCCTTATTGAACCTCTCTGAGACTCAGTTTCTCATCCATAAAATCGACTAATAATAGTCTTATTTTATAGAGCCTTTGTGAGCATAAAACATGTCAAGTTTTTAGCACAATACCTGGCCCAGAGGAGTACTCAATCTACTAGGGTTTTTTTGCTTTTGTTTTTAGATTTTATTTATTTCTTTGTCAGAGAGAGAGAGCACGAGCAGGGAGAGGGACAGAGGGAGAAGCAGGCTTCCTGCTGAGCAGGGAGCCTGATGCGGGACTCAAACCCAGGCCCCGGGGACCATGACCTGAGCCGAAGGCAGACTGTTAATGGACTGAGCCACCCAGGTGCCCCTCGATCTACTAATTTTGATGGCATGGCTCTTGCTGGTTGGAAGTCGGAATCTGCTGCTCAGTGTCCAGGGCCCTCCAGCTTCTGGTTGCAGAGTGGCCCCATTCATCTGTTCCCTGTGAACTCAGCCACGCCCTCTTCCCTGTGGACCCCGGGAGGTAAGCCCTGATGGGCACTCCAGTTTTATTACAGGCTGACTGTGGAGCTCAGTCCTAATCCACCCAGTGGCCTGTGGCAGCTAGGGCTGTGTGACTGGGCCGCTGATGGGTCCGTGGCAGCAACAGCCTCCACCCACCTCCCCCCCGCCCCACCCCCCCGCCCCAAGCATGGCCAGCTCTGGGCTGATGTATATGAGGAAAGCACAGAATCATATGGTTGAAGAGAACTGTAATTGTAATGGAAATTCAAATCACTCCACTGAACCTGTTTTCCGCATTCGCATTTTGTCCTTGTAAATCAGAAGCACCAGGAGCAATTTATTTCTAAACATCAACAATTTGGAATGGGAAGGAAAATGAAATAATTGCATTCTGACTCACTTGAAACAATTCATCTGCATGTACATGCAAATCCTGAGGGCATGTGGACACTGCAAAGTAATGCACTGGCTGGATTTTGTGTTTTCCTCCTCCCGTGTGTGCCTGGAAAGGAGGAGGAAGGCGGCTATCTTGGAGCCAGGTGGATTTCCACTCCCCACTGTGCGAAACTGATGACCGTGGCCGCTGCCACGGCTCATTGCACCCACCACAGCCAGGTGGAAACATTTCCCTGGGCTGGGGGCCCCAGGCAGGCATCTGTGCGCCCCCCCACCCCTTCCCTAATTCATGCCCCTCCAAGGGGGGCCTGGAGAGATGCACGGAGGCCCCGCTCTTAGGTCCCAGGCATGCAGCCCCTTTCTCTCTGAAAATACATCCTTCCTTCCCCGCCCCAGCCTTTCCTTTGCTAGAACCCGAGCTTATTGCCCACCGGGATTCCCAACCTGCTGACTAGTGTCCAGGGAACCTCCTGTGAGGTCCGCCCAGGGCTGGGCGTCTAAGCGAGCCACAGAAACAGATACTCTGGGTCCCAGAAAAGCAGGGGTAGCTTAAAAAATTAGGAAAACATCTTTTGGGGGAAAGAATTTGCCACTTGATGTTTCATTAAAAGAACTGAGGAGAGGAAAAGCAGAGCATTTCAGGTCTTCTTTTTTGACGTCATGGATTAGTGTTATAGAGAAGTCTACACTGGCCTGGGGCTGGGGGGTGGGGTGGGCATCATACAGCCCTGTTTAACTCGTAGTCTCTAAATATCTGGCTCTAGTCCTGCCAGATTCCATAGGTCCAGGATCCCATAGGTTCTTTTGGTTACTATGATCCTAACTGGCTGTGTGGATATGTCTTCAGGGTTAGCCCAGGGGATCTCTTCTAGAGAAACGATGTGGAGTAGCAGTAGCCTAAGAAATGCTTTTTGATTGAGGAGGCAAATGGTCTAAGAGGAGAGAGCATAGGTTTGGGGTCTAAAGCTGGGTTCAAATCCTCCATGGTTCTGTAGTTCTATCATCCTGCACCTCAGTTTCTCTGTCTGTAAAATGAAGAGGACAGTAAGGCCTGCCACAGAGGGGTCCCTGTGTGTATATAAAGACTTACATGACAGTGTCTTGTGAACTGCAAAGGGTGTGTGTGTGTGTTGTGTGTATGTGTGTGTGTAAGAGGAAGAAACGTTATTTTAACAGCTGCCCTCAAGGTTTCTATTGGATGTGCATGGTTTTTGTTGGAAAAAACCAGATGATAAGACCTAGGGGAACCAGGGGACTTCTAGGAAGGTGGGCCTACCAGTCAGCAGAAAGCTAGGGGAGAAGCTGGTGCTGTTCCAGAGCAAGAGGGGACCCAGAAGGAAGGATGGGGGCATCGGACAGGAGGAAGGGGGAGAGCTGATGAGAGGGCAGAAACTCTCCCTCGTTTCTGGAAAGCCCTCTGCCCCTGATTTGGATGAACTTCCAGTAGAATGACGGAATGCTTGCCCTGAGAGATTTCTGAGGGGAACTCCCAAAGGAGCTGAGCCTGCCCTGGGTGAGGGGGTGGGAATAGGGCAAAGGGCGCCTACGAGCGCAGGAGCCGAGCCTGAGAGTGAGCTGGGTCTTGGGCAGGCTCCAGAGGAGTGTCCCCTATCTGCTCTTCTTTAGAATCACATGAGGAGTTAAAACAAATAATTGCCAGGCCCACTCCAGACCAACTCCACAGAGTCTCTGTGGGAGGGGCTCCAAGCTCTGGAGTGACTCTGAAACTCCCCTGTGATCTGAATGTGAGCCAGGACTGAGGACCATTCTTTTTTTTTTTCAAATGTTTCCACTTTTTTTAAAAATTTAAATTCAATTAATTAACGTATAGCGTATTACTAGTTTCAGAGGTACTGTTCAGTGATGCATCAGTTGCATAGAACACCCAGTGCTCATTACATCCCGTGCCCTCTTAATGCCCAACCCTCCACCCCCTCCCCTCCAGCAACCCTCAGTTTATTTCCTATGATTACGAGCCTCTTACGGTTTGTCTCCCCCTCTGATTTTGTCTTGTTTTATTTTTCTCTCCCTTCCTCTATGCTCCTCTGTTTTGTTTCTTAAAGTCCATTCTTTACACGGCCCCAGGTCATCTGTCACCAGATCTCAAGGGACTGGCAGGCAGGGCACATCTGCTGTGCCCACGGGCTTGGCATCATTAAGGATCTCCCAGGAGAGGTCAGGGAAATGGCCTAAGCTAACAGGAAACTGGGCTGGGCCATTTGGAACCTGCCCCAAGTGGGACCGAGAGCCTATATCTCTGTCTACCAGAAACTTGACCTGTCCCTGTGTCCCATGCCTGAGCTCTTACAATAAAGCAGGGGCTTGCGCTGCGGTAACGCGGGCAGGAGGGGCTCGGGGACCTAGAGAAGTAAAGCCTCACTAGGTCTAATTGTAAATGGTACATATGGCAGGTACAGAGATCTCCAGGGAGGGATTTCTCTGTTGATTAAGATTCAACTGCAGTGGAATCTCAGAAACCTTATACCTTTTGTATGTGCAAAAAAAAAAAAAAAAGTGCCAGGATTCTCAGATATCTTAAATATGCTCCTCTCCTGCCTTTTCTGCCTGCAGACAGCATTTGCGGGATTGTGACCTTCAGGATTACCTCAAGAATAATGAGCCCCAGGCACCTTTCCAGCTCCATTAGTGACTGAGATGCGGCACTCTGTCCCCAGCACACAAACAGGCCACTCTGAGGGCCAGGTGTGAACCCCAGGCTTTCTGGCTGAACAAAACTCTAACCGCTGGACAATGAAGGAGCGAACAGGAAGCCAGGTATCATTATACAGGGGATGCGGCTATGACAGGGGATAATGGGATGGCAGAGCATAGTGGCTCGGTTCTGAGCCGTGGCTGAGGAAGCTCTAGTTAATAGGATGTCTGCTGGCTCTCGGGGGCTGGTGGGGCACAAGGCCATCTAGGAGTGGGAACATCGGGCACACTGCTTTAGCACCTAATATCTCTGGGGCATGCATGCCCATAGACCTGACCTTTGCAAAACTTCAATCTTATTGGGCTTTCTGATTTTTAGTAAAACTCTGATTAACTTGAATGCTTGAAAAAAATACGGGTTTATGGTAACAAAGTTTATTTTGCCTAACTGAGGATTAACTAGAAACTGCACCCCTTTTCAGTTTCAATTTTTATAGAAGATGTTTTTTAACAACCGTACTTGCTTTATTTTCTACCCTAAGTATTAGCGGATAGTTAACTTTAATGAATGATTTCAGGGTCTTTGGGGACTTCAGACAATACACCATTTCTCATCAAACGTTTCTTGAATTTCCACTCTAAGTCAAACACCACGCCAGGTGCTGGGCTATCCTGCTCCAGACACCAGCATGGACGTGGATGACAGAGCCCCTGAGCACACAGCCCCAAATGACCTCCATGATTCATGGGGTTTTCTGTGCAGGGTATCTATCCCCAAATCTCTAACACGTGGAAATCAAAGGACAGAACAATTCACTTCCAATATGAGCCATGTTGGCACTGGGATGAAGTGCAAAGAGCGTAAGGCTCTGAGTCAGGGGGCCTGGGTTCAAATCCTCACTCTGCCACTCACCAAGCTATAGGACCTCGGCCAGCACTTTATCTCCATTGCCTGTAAGATGGAATCAAAGCACATATCCTACAACACAGGACAGGGATAAGAGACACTCGGGCCTGCGTAGTGCCTGTCATGGGCTACCTTCTTAGGGAACATTAGTTTAAAATAAAAAGTTACATCATTCTAAAATCTAAGAGAGGCAAAAATAAAACCAGATTCCACTCCACCGGCCCCCAAAGCCCTCAAATCCCTATCAGTTGATTACAGCCCGATGAGATGCTATTCCACAGGCAAACGATACCACCAGCCTGTTGTTTGTGGCCACGATGCAGAAGAATAGCAAAGCCAGTAGACATTCAGAAATTGTTGCAATGTCACAGTTACTACTCACCTTTTACCTCCTGCCTTAATCATCTGTTTGTGGTTTCTCTTGCTTTCTTTGTTGGCCCTGCCTCAACTGGAGAAGCTAATCAAGGAGAGGTTAAATATCCTACACACAGAGTGGGCACGGTGCAGGCAGGTGGGAGCCGAAACAGAGGGAGATCAGCCTCGGGAGAGAGCATCAGTCCTAGAGCTCATCATTCACAAGGCGCAGAGAAAGTTTCTATATATACGGGAGCTGTCTTCCGCAGGAGCTTCCTAAATGGGTATCACAGAATTACCTAATTGATTCCTTCATTCATCAATTCCGAAGCACTGAGTATGTGAGAATAAAGTGCCAGCCCATACAGGATGCCAGGTGCTATCCTGCAGAGAGGAGCAGAGAGGGGTCTGAGGAGCACACCTGGCCCTCTGAGTCCGGGGTAAACTGACTAAATGTAGCCTAAGTTCCCCTGGTGGCATGTTCCTCGTGCAGTGGGACTGCCTAAAAAAGTGTGACGCATCCATTCTGTGTAGGGGGACGTGTCAAGGCTGCAGAGAGATGAACCCAATGGAGCTGGGCCCTGCCAATGAGAAACAGAGACCACCTCGGGCGGAATTGAAGGAACAGCACTGCTCGCAGAGGGAATAGTTTACGCAAAGGCACAGAGGTACGAAAGCCCCTGATTCACTCTAGGAGGGGCAGCTAGTCCCATGAGTGTTAACAGAGGATTAAGGTGGGGAGGGTATCTTCTCCCAACGGGCTGGAAGAATATATATTATAAACTCACTGTTAGTTAAATTTATGATATGTGCAATTGATAATATTTGGCTACTATGAAATTCTCCTGTAAATTACGGAGTCCCCAGGAATAGACAGCCTCCTCATCAAAGGAGGCCTTCCATCCCACTAGGATCAGAGGTAACTTTCTACACACGCTCTTTGGGCAATTGCTGGCTGTGAACTGTGCTAGCCCTGGGACAGCACGTGGGGCTTGTACCTCTTTTCTCATCTGCTTGTTTTATGTTCATTTTGTCTCAGCTATCCACTAGATACTCTCAAGGGTAAGAGCTCCGTAGGGACCCGGGATCACACCCCTGTACATGCTGCCAAGGTGATGGCTAATAACAACACCTCGGAAGAGGGCCCTCTGCAGCGGGACAGAGCTGAGTGGTACATTGAAAAGTTATCGGCGCTGAAAAGAGCGACAGCAAGTTGTACATGAACTTGCATGCATGTCTGTGTTTATGTGCATGCATGTGTGTGTGTGTCCGAGTTTATAAGTATGTATTATGTATGTGTGTTTGCCTGGGAGCATATCTATATGCCTGTGTGTTTGTGTGTGCACGTGCACACGTGTGATTATGCATGTGTATGTTTCAGACACTCGGGCTGTATTTCACTAAGGGCACATGAGGTACAATTTACAGCCTGCTCAATAGCCAGCAATATGCTTGGAAATAAACTTGCTGATACCAAAAACCTGTGACCGCTGAGGTCTTAATCCATGAAGGAAATTACAGTTTAGGAGTGTGTGATTTCTCTACTTGCTGTCAAGAATCTCTGAGTTCTGCGGAGTGCAAAAGTCTGAGGATGACCTTTTCCTGGCAGAGGCAAGAGTGGAGAAGCCTATTATGGAGCATAAGCCAATTTACTTTGTACAAATAAGTGGCAATTTTCTTCCTTAAATACATAAGGGTGGAAGGGAAATGTCTATAAACTGAAAAATGCTCTCCTATGGCAAATCTCCTCTTGTTTGTGGGAAGCAGAAGATAGCCATTCATTTAGGGGCTTATGGGAAGACGTCAGAGGCAGTGAATCTGAGTCCTCTGATGAACTTCACCTTGAGAAATCCGTCTGAAACTGGTTTCTGGTTGGGGAGGAGGGGGAGGAGGTGATAGATGGGTAAATATCCTTTGACAAAAAAAAAATTTAGTGAAGGAGAAAGAAACTGTGTAATATATCTCTCTGCTTAAATTAGTCACTTCTTTTTGTTTAAAAAAATACATGGGCATTCGTAGGCTGAACAAAACTAAGTCATAGATCACATTTATAACATTTACTAATAGAAGTTAGGAAGTCACTGGGATATACCAATCTCTTCTCCAAGCAGGGGTTCCCCCCTAGAAATGCTCAGATTCCTAAGAGTGGATCAACTATCTAGAACCATCTGCAAATGTCGGGTGCATTTTTCTAGGGAGTGAGCTTCAGGATTTAATTAGGTTTTCAAAGGGACTGCTAATACAAAAAAGGTCAAGGATCACATTCTAGTGACTGACTGGACACTTTTTGGCTCAGGGTTGAGATCAGAGGGTGGGTGAATTTGGGATGGATGTGTGGTTGTGGGAGGGCTTACAGGGGATTGAGATTTTAAAAGGTGGGGCTTATTTAAGGAGCACAGTTCAAAGGTTTGATGAGTTTTAGTACATGAGTCTTAACTTGAAAGAGTTGTCTATGTGTATATGTATATATTTATATATCAATGTACTAAAACAGTGTATTTGTTTTCAGATTAATTCCTTCATAAATGAATATATAAAACAATGCAATGATGACAAGTGTTCTAAAAACCATTAAAAGACCTCTTTATAAATTTAGGTCTCATACTGCAGGTCTGATGAAGGGCTACTTCTCATTAATAAGCAGGTCTGGAGGGGAAAAGAGATTAACCCATTAGAAGCCATACTGGATGGAGGGGCTTTAATTACTCAAATGTTCTGGCCATCTACCTTAAAGGTCCTAGTGCACTATTTGGACAACTTTCTTCACCAGCCACCACCCACACCATTTGGTTTCGCTTTGAACTCCAACATTTGGTGTGGTGTCTCATCAGAAGAGACCTTGATTGGATTGCAAACTGTCATCTCTACGTCGCCATCCATTAATTAATGAATAAATGAAACGATACTTCCTCACCCTGTCATCTTGACATCTGGAGAACGTTTATTTTTTGGGTGATTGCTAATCTCCATACTACAAAGTATACAATAGCCATTAAATATTTATTTAGTATGTAAATGAAAGAAAGACTGAAGGAAGGAAGAGGGAGGGAGGGAGGAAAGCAAGGAAGAAAAACCAGGGAAGGAAAGGAGGAAGGAGGGAGAAAGGAAAGAAGGAAGGAAGGAAGGGAGTCTTGAAAGAGGAAGGAAGGAAGGAAGGAAGGAAGGAAGGGAGGAAAGAAGGAAGGAAGGAGGGAGAGAGTCTTAAAAGAGGAAGGAAGGAAGGAAGGAAGGGAGTCTTGAAAGAGGAAGGAAGGACGGAAGAAAGGAAGGAAGGAATCTTGAAAGAGGAAGGAAGGAAGGAGTCTTGAAAGAGGAAGGAAGGAAGGAAGAAAGGAGGGAAGGAAGGAAGGAAGGAGGGAGAGAGGAAGGGAAGTGAGGGAGGGAGGGAGGAAGGAAAGGAGGAGTTAATGTTATCTCTGAGTTTCTCAGCTCCGCTTCTCCTTCTAAGCCCCTGCCCCCACCTCCAGGGGACCAGAGGCTCGAACCCAACCCTCTGGGCAGTGGTGAGTTGAGTGGTCTGGGGGTCTTAGCACCGCCTGCTCCTTCCCTGTCCCCTTCACGTGCCTGAGTCCCCAACTCCTCCCTTCTACTATTGCAACACATTTAAAAAAATCCACATCCAACGTGTCACATGCTAAATTAAATGCCTGAACAGCCACAAGCCTAGCTGTCATACAAACATCCAGACCTCGAATCTCCCAATTTGAGTTCAAACTTCCAAAAGACAAAAGAGAGGCTGGGGCATGAGTAAGAGGAAAACCGAGCTAAGATCTTCAGGGAAAGCTATTGTCTTGATCTTCAGCAGTGATGAGCCTCATGGAGGTAATAAAAAAGATGAATAATATTCTCCCTCATGTACTCACAACAACAATGTGAGTACTAACGGTGGTGGTAATAAAAAAGAATCTATTGCCTTTAAATACAATTCCTCGACTAGCATCGCCCCTGAGTAGCCCTGGGGCCTTGGGCAAACAGTCACTTTTTCCTGCAGATCTCGGGGTATACACAAGGGGGTTGGTGAGAGAATAAGTCCTTTACAGTCCTAAGATTCTATAATTCCATGACAGGAAGCTCCCTCCCATGGTTGTAGTAATTAGAGAAGTCTTTTATTCAGCCAGAAATGGAGCTCTGTGTAGCGGATGCTTTTTGTGGGCTTTGGAGTGTCTTTCCCTGAGTCGAACTCCTCGTTCCATGGTGTGTATAACTTCAGGCAAGTTACATGATCTCCCTCATGCCTCAGACTCCTAACCTGTAAGTTAGGGATGATAAGGATCAGACATTAACTGCGTTTTCTGCAGAGGGGGTGTCCCTGAGATGAGAAAGTCCTGACCTTTTCCTGCACGTGGCATGCCTGTGAGCGGGATGTAGGGACAGTGGAAGGAGGGACTGCCCACACCCCACCCCCTGCCGAGTTGTAGTTCTTCTGACCACACTGACTGCCATGGATAAAACCTTACACTGTCATCTAATGAAGGAACTTCTCACGCTGAGATATTAGAGGGCAGCACAGGAACCTGTCAGAGTGCTTGGGTGAATGCAGGTTGCATTTCTATGCAGTGGGAAAGACATGAGAAGAAAGGATGGTTCTGGAAAATGAGGCTGCTCAGCCCTGCCACCCTATGCTCGGCAATGTACAGATATTCCTTTTTTTTTTTTTTTAACAATTGTATTTATTTATTTGACAGAGACATAACGAGAGCAGGAACACAAGCAGGGGGCAGAGGGAGAGGGAGAAGCAGGCTTCCCGCCGAGCAGGGAGTCCGATGCCGGGCTCCATCCCAGGACCCTGGGATCATGACCTGAGCCGAAGGCAGACACTTAAGGACTGAGCCACCCAGGCATCCCTGCAAAGTACAGATATTCCCACTGGCAGGCAGTGCTCACACTGACCCTAAGCCTCTAGGTTTTGAGACCTTCTCGTTAGCGACAGGTCTAACCATTCAAATACATATGTAACTATGAAAAATTTTTAAATGGGTTTCGATGAAAAAGTTGAAATGGTCACCTCGACCCCCGCTGCGGTGAAATGGTGGCCATTTCTAGAAGGCATTTGGGATTGTCCCACATGCCTATTCGGAGATGTGGGCAGGGGCCATGTTAGGGGGTCCCACGGTTCTTTATTGGGACAGATATGGCTACCATTTATTTTGGGTTTACTAAGTGCCAGACACTCTGTTAGCTGGTTCATGTATAGTGTCTCCAATAATACCCATTTCACAGCTCTCTGAGGAAGATGATGGAAGGAAACTCAAGGTAGGCATGTAACCTGCCCAAAGACACAGAAGCTCTGTGTATCAGTCAGAATCAGAATCAAGTTCTGATTCCAAGGTTCCCATTCCCAGACTCTAGCTGGGTGTTATCACTGCCTATTGACCAGCCTCCCACTTTAGAGCTTGAGGGCATGGGCTGTGTGTGTGTGTGTGTGTGTGTGTGTGTGTGTGTCCCTTAGTGCCTCGGAAGGCGCATGCCCCGAGTCAGCACCAAGCACATGTGCAGTGAATAGAGGTCCTGACCTTCAGATCAGTGGAAGGATGAGCAAGGAGGGTTCCCCGCAAACGGTGGGAGCCTCCACTCCATGCTCCTGCCCTGGGGGTGAGGGACAAGGGCCTGCGGTTTGGAGGAGCTTCCTCCTGAGCCTGAGAGGGTAAAGGAAGTAAGTGGAGGAGGCATTCGCAAAGGAGATGATGCGTTTAAAAATTAAATGTCCTAAATTCTATTCCTTGATCTGCTTTTGGCAAGCTGTGATCAGGAGCAACTTCCACGGAGGGACTCTGGCAACTTCTCCTGGCCCCAGGCTGACTGGCCACCCTCTCATGCTGTGGGGAAGCCTCTGTCAGGCTGTAACGGAGTTATTAAAGCCTTAAAATAAAGGCGGTTTTTCACGGGGTTTGTGTTTTTTTTTTTTCTAGTGACCTCCTGAGGCCGCCGACTCCCCAGGTTCATGGCGGTGCAACTCAAGGAGGTATTTTGCGTCCTTAGCGTTATAAATCAATTTTAATTGTAACAACAGAAACATCAGCAGCGAACCTGAGCCAAACTGGCTGGGGGCCTTTTCTGCACTCTCTAACCAGCTCAAATTAAATGCTGAATTGTATTTTGGGGCCTGAGTTTTGTCATGCAAACGAAGAAAAACAACTTGCTTTCCAATTTCCACATGCAAATATAGAGTGAATTGTTGAGACAGAGAATATATTTTGCCATCTCAGTGGTTCTAGAAAAGATAAGGGGCTCTTGCAAAAAGTTCCGCAATTTGTCAGCTGGCAGCTTATTAAATACTGAAAACAAATGTTTATATAGCATTAGAGGGACACTGTCAAGGTCGGGAGGTTCCAAAATGGACCAATTCTGCTTTTTTCATAACTGTTTGCAAAGTCTCTTGTTCTTTTTTCCCCTCAAAACAAATGCAACTCTTCTGTTTTCAGCTGCCTTAGGAAAAAAAAAAAAAAAAAACAGGCAAGGAGCCAGCCCTTGTGTACAGGCCTCTAATAATAAACCCAAATGCATGGCTAGCCGCTCAGCAGCCCCAAGTAAGACTACAATAACAGTTTTCACAACACGGAGCCTTTGGCTTCAGCAGAACCTTCATTAAGGGGCAGCGGAGAAGAAGAGGATCACCCAGTCTTGAAAACGAGCCCTGACTCACATGCCCCAGGAGCAAATGAAATTAAGCAAGAAGCTGAAGGGAAAAAGCAATATTCTCTGTACTCAAGAAGGGGCACTATAAAGCCGTCCGCCCTGTTATCAGGTGGGACCCTAATTCAATCCTGTAGCCACTTACTGAGGTGTGTACGAAGTGCATCTGTGTGTTGGGTGACAGAAGACAAGTAAGGCCCTGACCGTGGCCTGTGTGGGGCGGAGTAACACAGGTTCTATGCAGTTGTAAAAATAAAGGGAGAGGCAGGAGTAGAAAATTCAATTGTCCCATTCTTTGTCTTTGGAATGACGATCTATTGGTAGCCCTATTTGAGAGATTTGTTTGCTAATTAATTAATTAACTCAATAGCACTTGGATAACTGGAGAGGCTAGAGGCTTCACAGTGTCCTCAGCTGCTTAGAGGTCAAAGACAAAGAGCCTCAGGTCCTGCCTCCTACAAGGCTTTGCCCTCATGCCCGCTTGCTTCTAGGGAATAGCTGTGTTCTCCCCAACATCTAAGTGACCAGCCAAGGCAGAAGAGAGGAAAAAAAAAAACCCATCCCTGACATTACCTCCCATCTCATTGCATATCCCCCACCCCTCCCTTCCCCACCCAACCTCAGAATCCTTTCTCACATCCACTTAACTTGAGATGGTCTCTATTTTGGCAAAGAAGTTTCTCCTGGGGGCTCTGGGGGCCTAGGTGTCAAAAAGTTATCTTTCTGTGATGACACGTCAGTCGCCTCAGCTTGCTTCATAGCTAGAAATAGATTTCTGTCATTCTTAATAATGGCCCCATTGGGTCTGGGAAGGGCAGCATGTTGAGTCACTGATCATATAGGGCATTGAGTGGCAAAGTGAAGGATGATGGGGAGAGGAGAGCTGTCAGCCCCTGGCTCACACTGGACTAAAAGCATGTAATTCACAACTTCTGTAGGCTTGGAAAGTTATCATTTGAAAGTTGTTGCTCTAGAGTGCCTTGACAGTCTAACAATACAAAATAAATCTTCTATTCACGCCTCTCCAGCAAGCAAGGATTCCAGGAATATGCAGCAACATCGGAAAACAGCGATAAGTTCCTTGTTACGTTGTCGAAAACTCACAGCCGCACCACACTGCCCTGATTACCATATATTAGCTTTCTGCACACATGTGAAGCCTTTCTGGGAGGCCTTCTTTCTGGACAGCACTTAAAAAAATAGGCTGTGTAAACCCCCAAGTCCCGTAGGGTCCCTCCAGAATCTCTGGTTTTCACAGGTTTCCAAGCTGTAACGGGCTTTCTCTCGTTAGGTTGAGTAGCTTGCAAACATCCCATGAATGGGAGTGGGGAACCACAAGGAAAAACGATAAGCCCTGGGATCTTCTCTGTGCTCAGCCCTACACCTGGTCATCTCTAGCATTTTGGAGGCTGGTTTTTGCCAGAGAGGCATTGATGCGGAGGAGGGGAAATTGGCTCCCAAGGAAAGGCTCAGAAATGGCTCATAAAACGGACATCTGTTTGGAGGAGTAACTGAAAGAGATGAAGACCTCATGGGCTACTGGGTCTGAAACACCAAATTAATCAGGGAGGTTGAGCAAGAGAGAGCAGTTTCCACCTTTTGTTGCCGTCCTGGCTGCAAACCCGAGAGTGGGATCGCTGTTTTGGAGGTTGTCTTAAGCCCCCCAAGCCCTGGGCTCTATCCCCGACAGCTGGGGGTGTCTGCGAGCACGTCGGAGCCTGTGTGGAAAGGAGGGTGCACACTAATGAGCCATGCAGCCCTTTGGACAAACCCCATCTGCTCCATTCTGTTGGCCACCTCGGCTCTCCGCCTGCTCAGGCTGCACCCCTGGGCATGGCGCCGGTCCCTGCCGAGGGTTGAACGCGAATGTTTACATCGCCGATTCTAGGCTCCTGCTGTGGTCAGGCTCTGAGAGGCCAGCAAGGAATCCCATGCCTGGGGTACCACCAGGGCCCACTGACACCATCACCTCTTTTGTCCTGCTTCTGTCAAGGAGGTGCTCCCTACCCTCCTTCTCCCTTCCCTTCCCTAATCCCTCTTCTCCAGGGAGAACTTTGATCCAGAAAACGGATGACTTTGTTATGGAGTCATGCGGTCCTTGTCTGGACTTCCCTGTGGGGGTTGCTGGCTTGTAAACTCCAAAAGGGTAAGGGGATTGTGTCTAGGGGATTGCTGACTGCTATGCCCCTAGAACCTTGCAAAGTGCCTGGTACATAGAGAATTCTCAATAAATAGTTGTTTGACTGAATGCATGGGTGGATGGAGAATGAATAAGTGACTAGGAACCAGTGCACACTGGATAGGAACGGGGCCAGCTAGAGCTAAGCCTTCTTCTATAACTACTCAGAGTTAGCAATGAACTTCTTTAGGCCTAAAAGAAATTAGACCAAGCTGTCAAAACATTAATTAAAAGTCAAGAGACTATTTCTGAATCCAGTCCTCCCACTAGCCCAGCATTGATATTGACACGCTACAGACCTTCTATTAAGGCACTTGCAGAACTGGAGAATTTTCAACCTCAATTTACATGCGAACCATTTATCCTGATGACCAGATATAATAGATTCTACCTATTAAGCACATGGTTTGTCATTTTCTAGCACTTAACCTATTTTTTTCTATTGCAATCATAATAGAAGACCAAAGACCTTGGCCGTCCAGCCCTTGGATCTTTCAGGCATTGATGATAAAGCTATGTATCTAGTAGGCTCTCATTAATATTGTTTTGAAGATGCAGCTGATATGGATAGTGGCAACAAGTCGGGATGTGGCGTGCCCCTAGGCCAAATATTTTTGGCTGTAATCAGCAGGACTCCTTTCGGAACTTCTTCACACTTTATGACATCATTTCTTGATGGCCTCTGACAGCACTCCATGATGAATACTGCCCAGCAGATGGAACGATCCATTTCTAGTGGGAAGTGTCCTACCCACCAGAAAGGTAAGGCAGCACATCTGCGTGAGCCCATTGTGCATCTCTAGTACTCAGGACAGCATCCGGCATACGGGAGACGTTGTACAAACACTAGCGACTGTTTGATGACTAGATTCTAACCTGTCCGATCTCAGGCTGAGCGGTCATGGTTAGTAATCAGGCTCTCTTAGTTTGCTCTCACTTTGGGCTCTTGTGCTGGATGTTCAGGTCCTTCTCGTTGAGATGAGCACTGTTTCCCTGAGACCTCAGCTCAAGCAATCAGCCAATGCATTTTAGTCAACCTGTGCTCTAATCCACATTCTGGGCGTGGCACTGTCTCTCTGGTCCTGTGTGAACAATCGCCATTCACCTGCCTGAGAACATGGAATGTCCTTAGAGAGCTATGAGAGCCTGCTCACCTGTGCTCTGACAGGAAGCTGGGCTCCCCCTGGAGCTCATGGCCAGGTGGGACCACACTGAGCACCTAATGAGCAGATCAAAGCAATGATACCTCCTCTCCATTTCATTTGCCCCAGCTCACTATGTGTCACGTCCCGTTTTCCCCAGTTCAGCCGCATAAACTGACTTCCATCATTGAAATAGGACTTGCCTCTCCTTGTAATAACTGCAAGACATTAGGGAGGTGGTGGAAATTTAGATGAAATGATTCAGCAATGCATTCGAGCTGAAAATAACTTGATTCAAGGACTATGCTTTCAGATACCCAGGGCTCAGGGAGATGAAGGCATTTTTAGACTTATTTCCCTTTGTGACTGGAGTATTAACAAGGCTTTGGGATTCACTTCAAAATCACTAAAAACATGTTCATTAGTCCAAAGCACCTCTCACCACCTGTGTATGAAGCAAATAAATTGGTGGGACCTCTGATCCCTGTTGCTTGCAGCTCCTCGGGTTGCTCCTCATTTATCCCCTTATCATACATCCACACTGCCAAGATGATATTTTTGGTTAAAAAGTTATAAATATTCTGAACCAAAATATTACCTAGGGATTTTGCCCACCTGACTTCCACTGCAGTGTGTGGGACTTCTGCCCAAAAAATGACTGAAGAACGGATTCCCTAGCTCATTTAGAGCTTAGTATCTTTATAACCATCTTGACTACCATTAACCCTTTTGCCATTAGGACCCATAAGGACAGATAATTGGTACTGAGGTTTACATAGATGATGAACTTCAAGCAAAGAGGTCTCAATCATGAGTGAGTGAACAGGTCCCTAACTTAGAGCTTAATATTCAGAATCTACAAAGTGCTAAAACAAAGCCAAAGCCCAAACAAAAGAGCGGATTCTTTGAGGTCACTTTCCTGCAATTTTACCCTAAATCCAGAGGACTAATCAGTGACACGGAAGCACCTACACCTGTTGACCCATTCTTTGGGCTCCAAAGACTTATGAAAAGGGAAGTCTACTCTCACGGTGTTGGCTTACTCAAAATAGACAACGCAAGTCTCTGGACACTTTCATCATTCTCTAGGACCATAAGGAGCAAGTAGCCCTTATGAGTTCATGTCCATAAGAACCCTTAGCAACTATAGCTCCCAACTGAGTCAAGTTTGGGTGCATCAAGCTTCCAGCTCAGCCACTGAGATGACTTGGGTGTATTCTAGATTCCCATGGAAGGGACAAGGCTGTGGAACCAGACAGACCCTGCTTCTGTTGTTGGCTCTCACTCCCAGAACTGTGTGACCTCAGGCATGTTACTAACTTCTCTGAATCCCCAGTCTACTTCTCTGTAACATGGGGGAAGGACAGTGCCTATTTTTTGTAAAGACATCAAGGAAATGAAGAGGACAATTTCTGAAATCACACAATACCTGACACATAAGTATTCAATAAATGTGAGCTATTATTTTTATTATAAGATATATTTCTTGTTCTACTTCCCCTTTGATACAGCTCTTATCAACTCCCAATAAACAAAAGCCACAGGATAGCAGAGTTTTTTAACTGGCTTATGTAAAGTTCTTACAAAACCCAAAGCTGAGCTCATCCACCAAAGAAAAGGGAGAATTAGTGTGTGTTTTGAATATTAATGAAAAAGTGACCTCCTTCCTTATTATGTATCTGTATTCAAAATGCCACAGTGAGTTCTAGTGATAATTACTGAATTTTCAACATTTACAGAAAAACAGCACATACAGTATGGAGATAATTGCCCCATTGGATTCTTAAGAAAGAGTCAGTTTTCTATAAATATAGACTTTGGTAATTATCACTAGTGCTATGTGTTAAAATGAGAAAGTAGGTAAATAACAAATAAGAATAGTATTTATTCATTATCATTCAAATGCATGTCAGCTCAATTATCCTAAAATTGCACAGACAATAGGCAAATTGTTTTTCTTCTCTTGGGGAAGACTTCTTTTTGAGTTTACTGTTTTCTGAGGTTGAGTGAAGAATCCATTGTTTGACAAGCCAATGTTATTATAATGGCCCCTATCTTTAGGAGTGGGCTGATGGCAGGTTTTCTCTCTCTGGGCTCTGGGTTCTTTGCCTCAGTTCTGAATTAATTGTGTTAGAACTGCTTAGAATTGTAAAGTTAGAGACCCACTATGGAAAAAGAAAGTCCTGGCACAGTTTTATTTATAATGCCCAATGCTGAATGTTAAGGTCAGACCCAGGTACAAATCTCTAAACCAGGGATCTGCCAAGTGCTCACATACAGAGTTTCAGGGATGCTCATCCATCTTCTCCCTTTCACCCTCACCCGCCCAAGCTGGGAGGTCAGTGGCTACATGAAAGCAAAATCTACAGCTCTTCTTTGCTCCAAGTCTTGCTCTCCATGTTGGGATTGACTGAAGCCACTCTAGGAGCTGTGGGAGGCTCACCACAATCAGTAATTGTCCAGGAAACAAACTCAGAGAAGAGAAATAACTGATTTATTGAAAAGGCACCTGGAAATGGCACGAGCATGACATTCCTTCTAATCATAAGCTGAGCACCCAAGAGGAGCAGCTGAGCAGAGCCTCATTAAACAAATGCAAATATACTGGGCACAATCAAAAGTAGTTATAGGGAACATGTTACTTGATGAAAGGGAGAATCTGCTGCATTAAAAACAGGGCTAATGTAGGAGCATGTAGTTGTGGGGGTGCAGGGGAAAAAGACAAAACAGGAAAAAGCCAACTTTATTCACATTAACAAGAAAGAGAAAAAATATAAATATCTGGACCATAGATACATAGCCAAAGAACCAAGTGTATAAATCAGCCCATCTGAGACCAGAGGAGGTAGAGGAAATCAACAAGTCACACTATGTTCAATATGTTTACTGCTGCATCTGGCAACTTGAAAACGTAGGAAATGAGGATTTGCCTGAGTCACAACGGGTTTCCAAGGAGAGAGGATGCGGCATGCTGAGGGCGGTGGCAATGTCGGAGCCGGTGAGCAAAAGCTGATGGCGACTTAGATGACATTGCTAGCCAAGGATGGCAGGTGATGAAGGCCTTCTTTCTGCCTCCTGGTCTCCAGAGGCAGAAGAGGATGGGGTAGCCATGCTGCTTGCTGGTTCACTCAATGGAAGGGCCAGAGGGAGGGATGGGCCAACTCTGCCCACTCCTCTGACCAATCAGGCGCCCACATCACCAAGACTACCCTAGTGAAGGAACCCTTGCATTAGTTACCACCCAATCGCCAAACCAGGAGTGGCCTTGCCTTTTCATGCCTTCTAGTCCAAGAGACAACAAAATGGCACTCGTGAAATGACATGCAGAAGTGCAAACAGATCCAATGTCAAATGTCAGGTCTCAGAGAGATCTGAAAGCTACATGGAGCTCTGTGTTCGGAGCTCCCCAAACTTGATCACGTCTTGACACCCACAGAAAATAATATTACTATGGCACATGGAGTAGCAGGTGATGGACTCATACCTGGATTTAACTCTCTGGGGCACTGGTTGCCCCAGCTCCACCCTGATCTGAGGGCTGAGGGGATCACTATGTTGACCCACTGGTCACCCAGAGGGGAGAAGCTCTGACTTGTTCACCAGCAACAATCCAAGGGTGCAGATTCTGGGTCTCGGTGCCCCTTCTGCTTGGCTCCGGGATGGTTCCCTTCACAAGAGCCTCTGGTGAGCCAGTCAGCTTTCTAATCACTACCTTCAGCGGGAGGAGGGCCTCGAAAGGGCTCAAGCTGATTAAGGCACTGTGCTCTCCCCAAGTGTGGATCAATCTTGAGGAGACTATCAGGAACATTTCGAGGATGTGGAGACTCCACAGGGAGCGGCACAGTGGCTCTGTCTCAGGTGGGCAAGAGTATCTGTCAAAGATCAGCTTGTGAGGCGAGTCTCCATGTCAAGGCCGGACACACTGCACAGCTGGGAGGTGGCGGGGTGGGGGGGCGGCGCAAGCAGCTAGGTGCCAGACGAAGTGTATTCCTAGTTGGGGAGGTCAGGGGGTGGCTCCAGTAGGAAGGAAAGGCACAGGCCAGCTCTTTGCAGTTGCTTCTGACTCATTAAAAAGGCCAAACAGGACTTAGGAAGAGTGAACAGTGAACAAAGTCAGTGTTTTTAGGGAGAGGCAGTATGGCAGAGTATGATGACCTTTACCGGCTTCGGAGTAAAGCAGAGGACACTTGAATCTTGCCTCTGCCATTTACTGGCTGTGTGGCTTCAAGCCAATTCCCTAACCTCTCTGAGTCTCAGTTTCCTCACTTAATTATGGTGACATCTGTCTTGCAGAGCTGTTGCATATATTAAATAAAAGCACGTATACAAAGCACCTAGAATGCTATAGGGATCAATAAAATATTAACCACCCTGCTTTACTATGTGTGTTGTGTGTTGCGTAAAGTAGAAATTGAAGTGTGTGTGTGTGTGTGTGTGTGTGAGCGTTTCCCTAGACTTATCTGGAAGCTTAGGAACTACCACAGAGAAACAAGTCCTTGGTGACTGGCAGGACTTCCCCCCCAACCCACCTTGTATAGACTTCACAAAGTCATTGCATTTGTTGATTTCAGGTCGGCCTCAACCTGGGGTCCAACCCTTGGCCTCTGGTTCCCAAATTCTGCTGGGATTTCACAGCCATTCCACTTCCTTAGATATGAGACATTTATGGGAAGGTGAATTTCCCACCCCCACTTCTACCCCCGTGGCCGGGAATGTGTCCCTACATCCCTACCCTGGCCCAGAGCCTGGTCCATGGTGAACCCTCAATACCTTTTGTTGAACTGAACCTCCTTGGCGGGCCCAGGAAAATGAGCAGGAAGATGGCCCAGTTCCTGGTGAAGAGGTGTAAGCATCTTTAGGTGTCTGGACTCCCACCAGCCCGGTGCAAGAAGAGGAAGGATGGGGAGAGAGAGGCAGGGCCTCCAGGAGATCCCATCAAGAGATGGGCGGCGAGCAAAGATGGGAGCTTTCACATGCCGAGAGCTTCCTGCGTACAGGTCCAGCCCCATGTGCCCCTCAGGCCACATGCAGCAAGAGGACAAAGAATGAAGAAGCAACTACCTGACATTGCTCCACCCTGCTTGTCAAGACAAAGCAACGTGAATATTAATTTCTCAGGCATGATGAGGTGTGGACGAGCAAGAGTGGGCAGGCCCATTGTGTGGGAGGCTGCTCCTTCCTGCCATTTGTCACTGGCAGAATTGATAGATGGTTCTTCCACACAGCCTCCCAATTAGACATGTGCAGCTGCCCCAATTAAGAGCACTTCACGGGAGCTCCTCTTGGCAGCTCCAACAGTACCAAGCCTTTTGGGTGGGACTCCGGTCCAACTCTGGGAGACTGCCCGGAGGCTGCAGTCCCCTGGATGCTTCTCTGAGCATAAGGGCAAAAGCGTCAAAGAGTCAGTTTGGCCTGACCCTTTGCAGAAGGATTTTACCTGCAGACAAGTGATCAGTGTGACTTACAGCCCTTTGCCAGGCTCAGAACCCACAATGAACGATCTGCTAATAAGCAATGATTCTTAAACTTTAGAACATATCACAATTATCCAGGAAGGGTATTAAGAATATCATTACTTAGACCCCACTCCAAACACTCAGAGTTGGACTCTGCACTTGCTTGGAGTCCAGAACACCTGGATTCCATCTGATCAGGGATAATTAAGTTAATTGTCTAATTAATAACTAATTGAAGTACTCATCTGGAATTTGTATTCAAAATATTTTCAACAATTTTCATGTATCTAACAATATTTTTAGAGCTCTTCCCATGGGCCAGGCACTGTTCTGGATACACCAATGAACAAAACATACAACAATCCCTGTCCCATTTTAGCCGTGTGGTAATTACCTTTAAGAAAAAAGATGACAGCTAGCCCGTGGGGTAGAGAGAAAGTCACAGCCGGAGTAGGGATACGGGATACGTGAGCTACATGTTAAACCCAACAATAAGCTGGCCATGGATGCAAGATGTGCTTCTTAATTTTTTTGACTGAAACTTTATAGTAAGCCTCTTTAAACTAATAATGAAGACGTTCTGAAGACAAAGGCAGTCGATCGGCAGGTCAAGGATACTTATCAAACAACTGCAGCGAATCCTATGATGGGTTCCATGATGATCTCAAGTGAGATACTGTGTAAGGTATGTATTCTGTCCTAGAGGAGCTCCCAATGTGTGCTGGGAAAATGAGTAAAACCCAGGGATACAGATGAATAAAGACCATTAGGTATGGGCTACCACATTGTAAGAGGTATAGGATTTTGGTTAAAGCAGGGAGCAAAGTTGGGGCAGTGGTAGAAGGGCCAGGAGTTCTGAGAGATGACAGATGTGGGGAGAGCCCTCTGGAAGGACAAGTGATGAGCAGGCAGAGCACACAGGTTAGAGGCAGAATGGAAAGTGGCCCCGGCCAAACAGACCTGGGTTCAAACCCTACCTTTGCCACTTATTGGCTGTGGACAGCTTACTTATCCCCATTTTTCAGATGTGGAAACTAAGGGTAAGACAGGTTAACACCCACCTTGAGGGATTTTTGTGAGGATTTAAGGTCCTACATCTCAAGTACCTGGCTTGCTGCTAGTGCTCAGTGAATGGCCGCCATTTTATGAGGGGCATGAGCAGAGCAGCTTGGCGAGAGCGAAGCCTTGCGTTTGGGGCAGGGCTCGCGAAGTACAGTGTGGGGCATATTTTGAGCTTTTTAGTTCTGTGATACCATGGGCACATAAAATGTTTTGAAAGAACTCCAAAACATCGCCTCTTTATCTCTCTTGGGACTGGAAGGGTTGATGCACTACAACGATCTGTGGCTTCACTATGAATGGAGGCTCCTTATCACAGAGTTCATTATCAGAAGGCTTTACTGGATATGAGAAATGTTGTTTCTTCAATTCTCGGGGACAGATAAGCAAGCAATCTCAGAGGGGTTTTCCCAGACAAGGCTTCTCTTTCTTTTGTTAGGGCTGGACAAGCTGGTAGGGGGAAAACCCCCAATCACACTTTTCACCACTATAAAGCTGACAGAAAATTCTATTTCCATGAGTTGGTGAAAAGGCATACTGATCTTTTTAGTTGACTCCCAAACAACATCCCTGCCTCTGGGAAGGGCTTATCTGCCCATTTTCCAGAATGCTTTTTAGCCGGAGACCCTACAGTTTTTTCAGGTGAAATGGCATTTTTTTGTGTGTGACCTTGGGAAAATTCTTCAACTACCATGATCCTCAGCTCCCGCATTTACAACAGGGGAGATGTTCTTATAGGGGATGGTAGGCAGAATAATGCCGCCCCCCCCCAAAAGAAAGATGTTTGTATCTTAATTCCCAGACCATGTGACTATGTTATGTTACAGGGCAAGGAGGGGGTTAAGGTTGCAGATGGAATGAAGGTTGCTAATCAACTGGATGGGGAGATTATCCTGTGTTATCCAGATGGCCCAATGTAATCACCAGGGTCTTTATAAGTGAAAGGGGAAGGCAGGAGAGTTCTTTCAAGAATGGTGCAGCATGAGAAAGTCTTGACTGGTCATTCAGTGTTGGCTTTGAAGGTGAAGTTGGGGAGCCACATACCAAGCCACATACCACGTCCATCGACGTGGACAGCCCCTAGAAGCTGGAAAAGGCAAGAAACCTAATTCTCTGCTAGGGCCTCCAGAAGGATCACCTTCCTGCCAGCATCTTGTATTGAGCCCAGTGAGACACATTTTAGGCTTCTGACCTCTAGAACCGTAAGATAATAAATTTGTGTTGTTTCATTCAAGCCACTAAGTTTCTGGTAATTTGTTATAGCAACAATAGGAAAGTAATATAGAGAGTTAATGGGGGAATTAAATATTATAAGGTACCTCTAGATCTATAGCCTTGGACAAGACTCTTGACTTCTCTGTTCCTCAGTTTTCTCAAGTGTAAAATGGGGGTGATAATAATAGTCCCCCTGTGGGATTGTTATCAGGAATCCGCGGCTAATATGTGTGAAGGATCAGAATGTTGCCTGACACGTGGGGAAGGCCACCTGAGTGTTGGCTAATGGCATTACTATTATATAAAGCACGTGGCCTGGTCAAGGAGCAGGTTCGAAAACATAACAACAATGACTATTCTTGTTTCGTGGGAAGGAGAAGGGAGAGGAGACACAGCTGCTGCTTTGGGACCTTTTCTTTCCCTAACTGCAGGGACCCCAGCTACAAGCCAGGCACAGATCACAAGGTCCAGGGGCTCCTGCCCTTAGACACTTTACCCTGTTCCTGTTTTAATCTAATTTTAATATATGTCTCCTTAAGGAAAGTGGTCTGACTCCGGCTGATTTTGTAACTCATGCAACACTGAGGTTTTTATTGTTGTACAACAAACTAACTTAAAATCCCCACCACTTTGTTATAGCTCATGATTCATGAGTCAGGAATTCAGACAGGGAGGGCTTGGTCAAGTGGATCTTTTGCTCCATAGAGTTATTCAGCTGGTCCAAGTGGAGGGGCCCAGCTAGCTTTACTCGTGTACCTGGGGCCTGGGTTGGGCTGGCTGAAAGAGCTGGGGGCTGGGCGGCATGGCTCTTTCTCCACGGCCTCTGCAGGTGGCTGACTTGGACTTCTTCAGAACAGGGCTTCTAGAGAGAATGTTCGCAGAAACAGTCTCTTAACGGTCGGGCCAGGAAATACAGAGCATTACATCCACCATTTCTTAGAGATCAGGGCAGTCAGAGGTCCCAGCCAGACTCCATGAATCCAGTGATCGCACCTCTCAATGGGAAGAATGTCAAGGGCTCTGCGGCCCTCTCCAAACCCGCCACATGTCTCCAGTGTTCACTAGAGACAACGCAGAGACAGAAAAATGGGGGATGGATGTAGGGGACAAAGCTGTCTCACCTCAGCAACACAGCAAGCACTGAATTCTTTGGCTCACACCACTCTAAACAGTTTGGATTCAACTAACATTTATTGAGTATCTACTATTGGCAACTCATTGTGCTAGGTGCTTTCGAAATATTCATGATTTATTTTGATCTTCTGAAAAGAAAGCGTTATGCTTCAGCCTAGGCCCAAACCAAAGGCTGGAGGCCATGGGGCGCCAATTGAAAGTCGCTCATCTAACCTCCAGGGCACTTGCTTTTCATTATAGGCTCATCGGCCTTGGGCTTTATGCCTCCATTTTTCTGACTCTAGGCAGACAGAATGGCCTCAGCAGGAACGCAGGCTGTCTTAGACAGCTGTGTCCTGGGAGGATCCTGGGGCACATTGAATCCAGGTCAGAATGGACCCCAAATGAGCTCATGTTTCTAAAGTGTTTTGAGCTCCTCAGAGAACAGAAGCTATTTAACTCTAGAGCCTGGCTGGTCTCATTGGTGGGTCCCTGCTATGGAGAACACGCTTTGTCATTGCTAGCACCGGGCCAGTGCCTTGGATAAATGGGGGGGAAATCAGTCTCCAGGGTTCTCTGTCTGCTGTCTTTTCAGTCACGATAAATTATTTTTCAGAAAAATGGAACTCAACAAAAAAAAAAAAAAGAAAAAGAGAGAGAGAGAAAAAAAAAAACCAACCTACCTGACAAGCCTGAAAGGGAAAACAGAATTTCTGTTGCCATGCTGTCCCCAGCTGAAGCCATGGAGGAGGATGCTAACAGCTGAGTCTAGAATAGCAGTCCGGACACCCCGGTGCCCAGTGGCCTTCTGGAGGGCAGGGAGGAATGGGAAGGGACCAGGTGGGGAGCCAGGGTGTTTGGCCAGAGCTACCTGTAGATATTCTGGACTCGTTAGCATCCCTCAAAATAAGATCAAGTTGATGCTGATTAAAGCTGAAAAACCCCCACAAGCCTGGCATGCTGAGTGTCTGACTCTAGGGTCCCTGAACAAATTGTTTTCCCTTTTCATGCTGATCTTTGTGAACTCCTTGGCTCAGCGTGGTTCGCCCATGGGGACAGGGCTGGAAATGGAAGCACAGGTTTCCTCTTGGCACCTAGCTGTCAAAGCCATCCCCAAGCATCCCAGGGGGTCCCCAGTCCCCACAGGAGGGAGATAGAAAAGCATTCTCATCTTACAAGCTGATGTCTGCATATGCAAATGCCCTGAAAAGCCCGAAGCCTTGAATCAGATCCAAAGAATGTTTATGGAGGGCCTACCTATGCCAAGTGCTTTCACAGAAATACCCTCATTTCATACTCATGACAACTCTGTGAGACAGATACTATATTACCTAAGATTTGATATGAAGACACTTACATTCAGAGAGGGTCAATAACTTGCCCAAAGTCACACATGTAGCCACAGGGAGTGTCCAGGTCTAAATATGGGCCTTCTGACTCTGAGTCTAGTCTGCTTTCTGCCATCCAGTGGCTACATACGCTGTGGCTCTAGGTTGGAAAATAAAGATGGGGCTCTTGAGGATGAAATCCCCTCAAAATTATGCTTAGGAGCTCAACACTTGACCCAGAACAGGAATTCTTAAACTTTTGGCGGACTGGTGACACTGTGGATACCTTCTCAGAATAATGTTTTCAAATATAAGACAAAATATACAGGATTACAAAAAAAAGCAATTACGTTGAAATACGATTATGAAAATATTAGAAAACAGATGTGTGGTAAAGTATGTGCTTCTTTATCAATACAATGACCAATGAGATCTAGTAAAGGCTTAATATCTACTGTAATTTCCAGTAGTAATAAGCATAAATGATATTTTGAGATTCTGCAAAAACAGTCATGTGTCATGAAAATATCTGAGGTTTTAATCCATGATAATGTCACAGGTAACTGCGGTTACTACTGTGACTTTTGTCTATACTTGTTAAAGGCAGAGTAAATTTCTGTTAGAATTGAGTGAAAATAGAAATACTTTTTCCCCCATCCAAGTTCACTGGCTCCCTTGAATTCCCCTGACTAAGCACACCACATATAGTTACACATTTAATCCCCACAATAACTCAAAGAGGTAGGTACTCCTACCATCCCCATTTTACAGATTAAAAAACTGGGCCACAGAGAAATTAAGACCTTGCCCAAGATCACTGAGTTGACATGGGTCATCAGTTTCTCTTCCTCTCTCCAATGGTGGACTTTGGAGCCCTCTTGGGAAATAGCATATGAAAAAGAATCTTCCTTCTGGGTTCTCCCTAATTGGGTTCAGCCTGACAGGTACATTTTGGGGTCTTAGCCTGCCAGTCTTTCTCTGTCCAGTTCATCAGCGCCGGAAACCACAGGGAGAATGGTGGGGTGGACTCCAATGGTCCCCTCCACATTCGAGGTGGATTTGCCTCTTGCTCTTCCTCCCTCCCAAGGTCTTTTCTGTTCTTTATCTTCTTTACTAGTCATTCCCCTCCTGCAGATTTTTTTGAGTGCTGTTCCCTCCCTAGAGCTGGTTAACTCCTAGTCATTCTTCAGATCTCCCCTCTTCAGAGAAGTCTTTCTTGAATAGACACACACCCATTATATTCATCCATAGCTCTGGATGTCTCTTCCTCCCAGGACTTAGCAGCCTTGCAAGTGAACTTCTATTTGTGGGATCCTTCCATTAACATGGGTTTCTCTTGCTAGATAGTGAGTGCCACGAGGTGGGGACTCTACCTGAGTTTGATGACCCTTATATCCCCAACCCCTAACCTGTGTGCCTGGGCACAGTGGAGATGCTCAGTAACTGTGCACAGAAGGAATGGATGGTGAATGAATGCAGCATTAGTCCTAGAGGTATCACTCTTTCCTTGCTATGATTACTGACTTACTTGACCCCTGCCCCCACATTACCATGTAACCAATCATAAGATTCTTTGATGGCTATTCATGAAATGGGTCCTTTTGTCTCTCAGGCCTTTGGATCATCATTCTTTCTCTTCTCTGAATCTCCTCCAATTTTTTCAAACGTTATTTCTGCTTTGAACTTCCAGGATTCGGATGTTCTGGGAAATATCTGTTTGAGGTGTCAGGAGACATCACTCAATGCAGATGCTGGCTCTCTTCCAAAGGTACGTGTTCTGCTCTGCCGGAAGCCGGGGGCCTGTGGGGTTTCAACCTGATGCTACCATTGTTACTTGCCTCTAGGAATGTAGCTCTAAGACAGGAAGGCAACAAACAGATATCTATCATCATGCCTAAGGTGCTTCCCCCCAAAACACTATGTTTGCATGAGGACATTTCATTTCTGACCCAGGAAGAGAGAGTTTCTGCCACAGCTTCTTTGTGGCTATGTTGAAACAAAGTGGCAGAAGCAGGGACCACCCTCCTTTCCCAGTCTGTTAGGATGATTGTAGGAATATAAGGGCTTTCTTTAGTCCCTCTTGGGGTGCTCACCACCCAAGCTGCCTTTGGCTTAGTTTGGATTTTCCTGTTTTACTGCTTGGTACAGTGTTTAGATAAACAATAGAGAAGAACCAAATGCCACCCACCTCTCCGTGCTCCCAAATATTAAGAACTGATTTGAGGAAACAGTCCATTGAAAGTCTTCCCAGATTCAGTTGCTTCATTAAATTTCTTGCCTTGAACAGTCTGGACTGCTTTTTTTTAAAGATTTATTTATTTATTTTGAGGACAGAGAGAGAGGGCATGTGAGTGGGGCGAGGGGCTGAGGGGGGGCATTGATCTCAGGACCCTAAGATCATAACTTGAGCAGAAATCAAGAGTCAGATGCTTAACCGACTGAACCTCCCAGGTGCCCCCAGTCTGGACTGTCTTAAAGGTAATGGTGTCTCTTCTGGGGGTGAGGTAAATAGTAATGTACTTTAGAGGATATTCATTTGAACCAGTTTTTAAAATAATGGTAAAAGGTTTCTGAAACTGTAAGGGCATAGCCTCCACCATTGAATAGGAAGGCACATCTCAAGTGATTGCTCTAGAGAGGATGCATGACTTCTGGTGCATGCTATTTTCTTTGACTTGCGTCTGTATAAGGTAAAGGGGTGCCAGGTGTGGGAAGGAGAGCGTCAAGTCACAGGTGGGAGAGAGCAATTTTCTTCCTGCCTGTACCTGACCTACTCCAAAAGAGGAGCTGGTACCACCTTGTCATATGGTCTTCCCTGGATAAAATTCCAACAAATGACATAATGTTAAGAGCATTGGACTTTAGAATCAGACTGATTTGGGTCCAATCTCAGCTGACATGTCACCTTGGCGGGGCGGGGGGGGATGGTTTCTCTGATTTAGTTTCTCATCTGTAAAATGGGGATACTATTACTTACCGTAGAGGATTATTATGGGCATTGAGTGGAATAAAGTATGCAAAGTATTTAGTACAGTGCATAACACATGGTAAACATTCATGAAATGATGGCATTTTTAAAAATGAGTAACTCATCCAGTGCTTTATCATGTATCCTGGTTTACTACTTACAGTCTATGAGTGCTTTACCTTATAGGCTCCTGGTCAATCCATACACCCACCCTATTGATTGGACATAGTTTTCCCAACTGGAATTGGTGGCATGACTGAGGCTGCATAGTTAGTGAGTGGAGGGCACTTCTAGAAGGCAGCTCTTCTGGCCTCTGGCCTCTGGGATGCCTGTCCCCGCATGTGCGCTTGCTCTCTACTACGAAGGCATCTTGGAAGTCATTGCATAAAGGCTCTGGATTTCTTAGAGTGCAACAGTTTAAAATAAAATGAGATTCTAAGAGCAGTTGTCTAATGTGCTTTGTAAATAGCAAGGACAAGGGGAGGCATGAGAGCACCTAAGGAGAGCTCCCCACCACCCCTGAGCACCCCGGATCTGCACTTAGATCCGGCATCCTAGGTGCCTCAGGGCTTCACCCTTGCCCAGCCCCATAAAGAGCCTCTGCCAGTACTCTCAGGAATGCCTAGGCCAATGGCATTTTGTGGAATGAGTGCATAGCTTTTAAAGGTGGTGACTTTGAAGGGCATCCTCCAGGGGATGTTTAGGTTCTGGGACTTTTAATTAATTTATTTATATTTCTTTCTTTCTTTCTTTTTTTTCATTTAAGGTCAGAGCTGAGCCGCATTGAGTAGTTTGTTTCCTCTGGAAGCAGCGTCTGCGACCAGGGCTTGAGTGTAGGTAGTTGACCAGGAGGGCATCCTTGGAGCAGGTATGAAGGAGTGGGAACATGAGATAGGGAAGAGGAAAGTCAGTAGGAGAGCACATTACTGAGGCTACTACCATGAGTGCTGATCTGGGACCTCCTAAGAAATGCCTCCCAGAAAGAGCCAAGATGTCCATCGACAGATGAATGGATAAAGAAGATGTGGTATATATATACAATGGAATATTATGCAGCCATCAAAAGGAATGAGATCTTGCCATTTGCAACAACGTGGATGGAACTGGAGGATGTTATGCTGAGCAAAATAAGTCAATCAGAGAAAGACATGTATCATATGACCTCACTGATATGAGGAATTCTTAATCTCAGGAAACAAACTGAGGGTTGCTGGAGTGGTGGGGAGGTGGGAGGGATGGGGTGGCTGGGTGATAGACATTGGGGAGGGTATGTGCTATGGTGAGCGCTGTGAATTGTGCAAGACTGTTGAATCTCAGATCTGTACCTCTGAAACAAATAATGCAATATATGTTAAGAAAAAAAAAAGAAGAAGATAGCAGGAGGGGAAGAATGAAGGGGGGGAATCGGAGGGGGAGACGAACCATGAGAGATGATGGACTCTGAAAAACAAACTGAGGGTTCTAGAGGGGAGGGGGGTGGGAGGATGGGTTAGCCTGGTGATGGGTATTAAAGAGGGCACGTTCTGCATGGAGCACTGGGTGTTATATGCAAACCATGAATCACGGAACATTACATCAAAAACGAATGATGTAATGTATGGTGATTAACATAACAATAAAAAAGTAAAAAAAAAAAAGAAAGAAAGAAATGCCTCCCAGATTTGTCCCCAAAGGAAAGGAGGCTGGAGGGGTGTTCCCCATCTGCTCCTGTCTCCCTTTGGTTGAGGGTGTCCCCAGGAGTGGTGACTTCCTGTCACTTCCAGGCCCGCTTGTATGCAGCTGAGGAGACTCCCATGATTTTGGTGAAAGCTCTGAGGTCTCCTCTATCCTGAAAAGTCACCTAGTAGGATGGAAGCAGGAGGGGACTCTGAGCAACCACGGACCTGTCCAGATCAGTTGGGGCTAAAAATCCGAGCTAGGACTATGGGATGTGTCACGGGGCGCTAATGGCAAGCTAAGAGAATTTTCTTCCACCCTAGAAAAGACAAAGAGTAAAAGTCTCAAGATGTAGAAATGGATGTGAAAAGAAATCAATTTGTGTGTAAGTCATTCATGAATTAATAGCCTTTGTTAATCACTCCTGGGTGATTAAAAAGATCTTGGCCAATCTTTTTGACGAAGAGTCACCCCCTAGATTCTATAAGCATTAAAATAAAGGTCAGAGGTAAGCTATTTGCCTTCCAGGTGTGATTTCAAGGGCTTCATGGTTCAAACTACTTAAAAAAATTATTATGAAAGTACAGTTGACAGAGAATGTTATGTTCATTTCAGGTATACAACACAGTGATTCAACAATCCTACACATTACACTCACCACCATAGGTATAGTCATCACCTGTCACCAACAACATTACTACGGTATTATTGACTATATTCCCTAGCTGTCAAACCACTTTCTTGCCTTTCCTGGAGTTACTTAAAATCCTTGGCTGGGGGGTGCCTGGGTGGCTCAGTCGTTAAGCATCTGCCTTCTGCTCAGGTCATGATCCCAGGGTCCTGGGTTCAAGCCCCGCATCGGGCTCTCTGCTCAGCAGGAAGCCTGCTTCTCCCTCTCCCACTCCCCGACTTGTGTTCCCTCTCTCGCTGTGTCTCTGTCAAATAAATAAAATCTTAAAAAAAAAAAAAATCCTTGGCTGGTAGGGGCACCTGGCTGGCTCAGTCAATAGAGCATGTAACTCTTGATCTCGTGAGTTCGTTGAGTTCCATGTTGGGTATAGAGATTACTTAAAAATAAAATCTTTAAAAAAAATCCTTGGCTTGCAGGTCAGCTTGGCTTGGAAAGACTACTTGTTCATGTGTTTATTCACATAGCTATTCATTTAAGAAATATTTAATGAGGATGCTAGGTGCCAGGGACTAAGGGTGAGGGCTACGGTGGGTCAAGACGATGGCAGGAAAGAGGTAAGAGAACCTTAAGAACCTGCAGTATATATAGGAAGATAAGAAATGCACAAGTGAAAGCCTTCACCATAAAAAGGCAAACTACGATTCAATGCTAAATGAATAGAACAGAGTCAGATGAGTGCAGTGGGAACTTGTTCGGAAGGTTCCAGAAGGTTGAAGTTGCTGAAAAGGCTGCTGGGAAGAAACGAGTTTTGACCTGAGCCTTGACGTATGTGCACGGTCTCGCCACAGTTCATTTCCTAAACACCCAGACACTTCTTTTATTTTCTTCTTCCAGACTCAACCTCTCAAGGTACAAAGAGAAAGCCAAGAGTGTGGCCATGGTGGCCATGTTATGATCTTAAGCCTCTGGTCGCCTCGCAAAAAAAAACCTCAAAAAAAACAAACAAAAAAATACATCCCGTTACTGATGGCAATCAAATTTTGCTTGCAAGTCATTCATGAATGAACAACCTTTGCTAATCACTCCTAGTTGATATTTATCATAGGTACATTTTACAAGATGAATTCTGTCATCGATGCTGGCAGCTACTCACCAAGTCCCACCAGCAGCTGCAAATATTCATTAATAATATTTTGTTTGGGTTCCCACTTGCCATCCTCCTGCTTCGTAAGTATGAACAGCATCATTACCAAGTGGCGCCCGCAGAATAGAACACAAAGGCAACTTAGAAATTTTAAATGAAAACAGATGTTGAGAAATGCCATTATCCCATGCATGCTGCAATAAATAGCATTAACATTTCTAAGTGACGGCCCTCTGAATTGGACTGCAAGGAGCTCACATTTACAATTAAATGAAGGACTTATCCTTTTGCATTGCTGGATTCTACAGGTGGCTCGGTGACAGTCACCGCTTAGTGTTTCGATTTTAGTGCTGCTGTTAAGAGCCAGTGAGGCAGGGATTGGACAGGCAGGCATTTAGAAAGGTGTTGGTGCCAGATGCATGCATCGTCTGACTGCCTGGATGCAAAACTAACTTAGCATAGCAGCTGAAGTGTGAGAGCTCTTGAAATGATTTCTTCCAAAACAGTTCATCTCCCTGTGCCAAGAAGTGGTATTATTGTTTATGTCACCCATGCCTGGATTCTGAAGCCTCCATCCATTTTGTCATTAGACGGTCCTTCATTAGAACAATCAGAAGAAAGATCACATTATAACTAGTGGAATGCTGCTTTATAGCCAAAGAGCACATCCACATATATCTTTCCATAGGTATTAAAATATTAATTGAAATCTGGGTATTAAAATCACGCAGACTGTACAGATGCTAAGCTTCGGCACAGGAATGAAGAGCTTGGGATTGTGGATCATGCAAAATTGGGGCTGAATCCTGGCACTGCTACTTACTAGCTCTCTGGTCTGAAGCAAATTGTTTATTCTGTATGGGTCACACATTCTGTCTACATCTGTAAAGCATGGACAGTGATATTTACTTTAGGTTTGCTGGGTAAGTATCAGATACCTGGTGTAAGGTATTATCTGATAGCTATCAGGTAAGCTTAATTTTGAGATCGCCACCATCCCATCTATTCACTGGTGCAAGATTACTCTCCCCAAAATAATGTTCTAGGAGGGGAGTGAGGGGGCTAGAGAAATGTGGAGCTCAATAAATTAAGTCAGGGTACAGCTTTCTCAGGAGGTGTGCTCATTATTTATTAAATCTCTCTCTCTCTCCATCCATTCATCCATCCATCCATCCATCCATTCATCCATCCATCCAT
>NW_022589737.1:2450342-2470490 GCF_004348235.1 Phoca vitulina
CATTCATCCATCCATCCATCCATCCATCCATCCATCCATCCATCCATCCATCTTTTTCTATGCTGAATAACCATCTATGCCATCAGGTGACCTCTGCACAGCCTGAAAGCACTCCCTGGAGCCATTGTTTTTTCAAATTGGTCTGCATAAATTTGAGGGTCTCAAGGTACTTCTAGAAGCAACAAAGGCAACCTTCCTTAATTGGCTCAGCAATTCCTGAACATGTCCCTGAATAATTTGCACCCAAAACTTATAAGGTGGGGTTACGCATGACAGAAAATATGTATTTTCTGTTTTTAGTTTTGGTTTTTGAAGTGTACTGGAGCTGGAATATTTCCTGAGGGGATCCTAATGCCTTGTGATTAAAGCAACAACCTCAAGCTCTAAGTTTGCAAAAACTATTCAAGGTGATCGGTAGTCAGTAGTCAGTAGGTGGTCAAAGGACTAATGGCTTACTACTGACCAAGCTTTTGTAAAGTCTTATTATTTGTAAAAAGTATTTAGAAATTGACTCCGTGGCATATAACTGATGGACATGCAGATATTAATTCATCTATCTATCTAAACTGCACAGATAATATACTCCTTAAGTCTTTATGTTTAATTGGTTTCATACTATTTAAACCTTGGGAACTCTGAAAAATCAAACTCTATGTCCCCAACTAATATTTCTGCGTTTTCTTTTAAAATAAGGAAAATGAGCCACGTGTCTCTGATTCCACAGCAAGTGAGGGTCAAATGGAACAACAGGGTCAAGTTATTCACGTGCTTGATGGTATGTTCAGAATGAACTTAGGTATGTACCTAGAGTGAAGAAATGTTTCTCCCCTGGCTCAGTGCTGCATCAGATGAGAATTAACAGCATCTACTAATGTAAGGCCTAGGGGTCAATGTATATTTGTTTTTAAAGTGAAGCTCACAGCATGATTATATGTTGGGGAGATAAATGTGATGGAGAAAATAAATAAATGAACATGTGAAAAGTCTATTTGCTTTAAAATAAACCTGTTCCTATAAGGAGATCCCTGGATGAGCATGTACATAAAGGCAACCCTCCTCCCCCCTCCCAGTAGCTGAAATTATCCTAAGGAAAGCTTGAGGCAGGAGTGTATTTCAAGACAGCAGATCCCTTGCACATTCAAAATTACTCCGAGCCAGGGCTGTATATCTCATTAGGGTAGAACCGGATTGAGAGAGAAATTTGTGGTCCGGCAATATTATCCTTGCAAATGTATGCTCCTAAAGGGTTTTCATTTTGAAGGGTCCTTCTCTCCGGGCTGGTGTTGGGCTTGCATGCTGGGAATGTCTTAATGAGCAGATGTGGGCTCTGAAAGGGTCCGCGTGGCCCAGGACTCGGCAATGGGGAAAACAGAAAACCTCTTCCTTTTGAGTCTGGACCCCTTCCCTGCACCCTTACTTCTCAAGGACCTCACAGTGCTTGTTTTTGTGTTACTGTTTGGTGCACAGATGGTGCCTTCCTTTTAACGTGGATTTGTTCAAGTCGACTTCACCGTGGCACACAGATCAAGCTATGTTAGAATAATGTTAAAGGTCTGCACTGAAGCAGTCCAAAGCAGAGAATTCAAGTCTCAGGCTGCCAGACCACCTTTAAATCAACCGAATGCGCCCATGTACACTGTCCATAGATTCTTCTCGCTGCTGTTATCCTTATAATAGGATCATTCAAGTTCTCTTATCTAGTCTCCCCGATGCTTGGCTCTGACTATTTCAAACAGAAGTGATTTGTCACACGGTTCCACCCTTCTTCCTGAAAACAGCACAAGGATAAAGCAAGCTTGCTTTAATGTGGGGCCCCCATCTTCCCTTTTTCTGTGAAGTATTTTACTTCCAGAGGTAAGGAGCCCTTGAAAGTGTGAAACAAGCGCACCTACACGTTACAAAACGGCACACACAAGGGCCGGCTAAAAGAATCTGTGACGAATGGGCTTCACTGGTGTGGTCCAGAGGCCAGCTTGTTCACTGCAGGTCTGTCCACACGGCCCCTTCCCTATTGCCAGAGAAATGCATCTGATTACGCTACCTGCGCATTCGCTGTATTAGCTCAATTCTGTCTCATTAACCACTCATCTGTGGCTCCTACTCATGAAGCAACATTTCGTGGATCAGCAGCATTCCGTGAGGAGAGCCATGGAATGAGTTGCAAAGTGTTCCCTTACACTGAAACATGCAGATTGGAATCCTCGGTGAAGACAGGTGGTGACACACTCGCGTGTCTGAAGGATGTACGCCCTCACGCCTTTAGCCCCCTGAGCAAGCCGCAACTCCAGGTAGACGAACAGGCTGCTGATACACGGAGCTCTCTGCCGAGTCCCACAAACCCTGATCTGAAATCATTACACACATCACCCCATCTTCCTGAGTTCCACATTTCTCTTTGCTCCTGGTTTTTACAGGTTGGATGAAGTCTTACACTTTCAAAAATGATGTTCAGCCTACATCTGACACCAGACTTTCGAGGAAGAACAAATACCCTGTCGCTTCCTGGGGTTTTATTTCATTGGATGTCCTCATTTTGTTTCAGTCTTTGGGGCCCATCACATCTTTTCTTTCAAATTCTATGCAACCAAGTTCCGCATCTGCTCCCCTGAATGCATCTACCCACATGTACGAGTGTTTGGGAGAAAGTTTGTCTTCTGTCTATATAAGATTTTTTTTTTTTTATGTTATAATTTTGTATCAGGGGTAGCTGAAATGCACCCGTTACATCTATGGCAATATATATACATATAGAATTTCAGATTGTTATTTGAGGTAAGATCACCTATAATTCTTGGAGCCCATCATTATCACCTTCTACGGCAGGCTGGGTGCTGAGGCTGCCATAGCTCACACTACCTGGAATTCGGGTGGGGCAGGGTTTCTTTCAAGAGTTGACCTTCCAGAGCAGGTCAAAACCAGGGTGAAACTACTCATCGGTACAACAGCGAACACCTGATCCAATTCGGGGCTAAGAGAAAAGCCTGAGTCACAGACACAATGTGGGAGTTACTTTCCTTTTAGAAGCCCCAAGAATCTCCTCTATCAGACTCTGGCTCTTGGCAGGAGAGAGAACAAGCCAATGACACTGCAGATCATCTCAGCAGCTCACTATTGAGGAAAGATTAGAAGTTAGATTACTCAGGGGCACTCTGAATGCCATTACCAAATTTTATTTTGAGATGCCGTCAGTTTGAAATTCTGCCATCTCAGAGTCTTGCCCTATCCCAACGTATAGAGAAAAGATTTCTCCTGACAGGAGTCTGGGCAACCATGGGCTCGCAGTCCTTGCTCGCTGACACATTTGGGGACAGGCTGCATGCTCTGCCAGCAGCCCTCCTGGATGCACAGCTAGCAGACTGGCCCCTAATCTGTGCACCCTTCCAGACAGGTGAGGGACACTCCACGGCTGGCACATAATTAGAAGCTCAGTGCAAGCAAATCATTGCTTTTTGGGTGAGTGTTCCTCCTACTGATCATGCTCAGAACATAGCAGCTCCACCCACCTGACAACAAACATATGACAATAAACAGATATCAGCGGAAAAGAACAACAACAACAACAACAACCCAGGTGCATCCAATTGTGCATTTCTCGGCAGCTTCCCTGCCACTTCTCTATTTTTTACATTTTGCTTGCAATTTTCTGTTTCTACCCTGGCGGAATTTTCTCCCCAAAATCCTGTGATTGATTCTCAGTGGGCTGAATTCTCCTGCCGACTTATCTTTAATAATGTCACCACATGAAGAAATAACACAAAGCAAGGAACAGCTGCTTTGGACTCTGTATCTCGCAGGGTTTGGAAATAATTTTCTCTCGTAGACATCATCGACATGCCCAGGAAGCTACACGGCACTTGCTCAGGCTTAAGAAGGTTCTGTGACCATTAGTGGAAGCTAAAATGCAGCCATGGGTTTTACCGGCTGATAGAAACTTAAAAAAAATGTGTGATGTCCCACACTTGGATGTAAGGGAAGAATTACATCTAAAATAAAGGTAAAAGTTCAGCCAGAGAGCTAAAGGAAAGCAGCCAGAAAGAGCCAAACTCCTTGGATCCATGCAAAGATGGGTTTGCTCATAAAATAGAAAAATTCGACCCAACTAAAATATATTAAACACCTAGTCTGTGCTTGACTGTATAGGTGTTGAGTGTGGACACAGAGTGAGTGTTCAGACCTGGCCTCCAGCCCCGAGGAGTTTATAGTATACTCAGTGCAAACAGAGGCATTGGCGAAGCACTGTGGGACTCCGAGGAGAAAAGCAGAGTTTACGTGGAGGGGTGCCCCTGGGAGTTGAGTGCTGAGGACTGTGTTGTAAAGAGCGGAACCTTGCCCCCAAAGAGTCTGGCCTTTGTCAGTGTCTCTGCCAGTGTCTCTAGTGTCTTGATTTGCGTGGGGGCTTTGGTTCACATTGTAGAGTCTAACGATGTGATTGAAGTCAGGGGCTTTGGGTCGCATGGCATCAGTGAACCTACAGACTGAGATTAACCATGAGAATGATCAACCAACCAACCAATCAATCAATCATGTCTCTGTCATGGAGCCCCAATAAAAACCTTAGACACTGATGCTCAGGTGAGTTCCCCTGGTTGGTAATACTCCCTGTGTATTGTTAGACATCGATACCAGGAAGGTAATGCATCCTGACTCCATAGGAAGAGGGTGATTGAAGCTCTGCATTTAGTACTTCCCCAGATTCTGCCTTGAGCTCCTCTTCCATTGGCTGATTTGAGTCTTTTCCTTGCAGAAAACCTTAATTATGAGTATAATAGCTTCCAGTGAGTTCTGTATGTTGCTTTAAGAAATTGATCAAACCTAAGGGTAGTTTTGGGAACACTCCTGAACTTGCAGGTGATGTTGGAGGTGCGGTGGTCTCTTGGGGGGACTGTTTCCTCTAACTATGCGGTTGGTCTAACTCACACAGGGATGAATGTGCGTTTGGTAGGCAGAGAATAAAGGTGGCTCAGAATAACTATTAAACCTGTTATCTTTAAGGCTCTCGCCTGGTATAAGTCCTGACTCCAACAAAGCCTTGATAAATAGCCTTTGTTCTCCTTACCAGGATTCTGAGGTAAATGATAAGGATCTGAGCCAAGCAGATATAAGGAAGATGAACAGACTGCCTGAACTTAAGTTAAACCAAACAGTTCAAAAGGTCTTTACTGTATTGACAATTCAGTTAAAGATGCCTGTCTCAGACTCCCAGAGGATGGAGCTGTTTTTTTTTTTTTTCTTTTCTCCCTCCCTCCCTTCTTCCCCTTCCTTCCTTCCTGCCTGCCTTCCTTCCTCTCTCTTTGCCTCCCTCCTTCCTTCTTCCCTTATTTTCTTTCCTTTTTTACCTCATGAAAGAACATGATAGCAAGACAGCCAACTGCCTCTTTGTGTATATGACTTGTATAGATAAGAGAAAACATGCAGAGATTTTTTTCCTTGACTCCTCACTGCAGAGTGGGTCAATAGACCTCCTAGTTAGGAATTATAACCTCTAAGTGCACAAATAGGCCCCCCCCTTCCGGAAGCTCTCCCTGAACCTTGTGGTCATGAAGACCTCAGATATGCTCTCATGACACCCTGTGCTTGCCCCAGCTACAGCTCTTCTAATGACACAGCAAACTTACCTGTGAACTACTCCCTGACAAAACCTGAGATCCCTAATAGCAGGGTCAGTGGGCCCTTGCTTAGATCTTAGGCACCTTGGACATTGATGTGCCTGACATATAGAAGATATTGACTAAGTATTTTTGGTTAAATTAGTGAATGAACAGGGGCACCTGGATGGCTCAGTTGGTTAGGCGTCTGACTCTTGCTTTCGGCTCAGGTCCTGATCTCAGGGTTGTAGGACTGAGCTCTGTGCTGAGTGTGGAGCCTGTTTGAGATTCTCTCTCTCTCCCTCTCCCTCTGCCCCTTTCCACCCCAGCTTGTGTGCACTCTCTCTCTCTAAAAAACCAAACCAAACAAAACCAAAAACTTTAAAAAAAATTAATGAATAAACAAAACAACAGCTTCAGACTAGTGCAGTACAGAGGAAAGAATACAAGTTTTGGAATACAAAACCACTTGGTTGAATCCCAATCTCAGTGTTTAACGAGTGTGTGACTTTGGGTAAATAGCAATTGTCTAACACTCAGTTTCTTCAACTGCAAAATGGGTTTAAACCACCCAGCCTTGTGAGACTGAGGGAGACAACATAGGTGAAAACACTTACTCAGTGTGCAGAAAAGACTTCCAAATACAGCTCAGAAAACTTTTCAAAACCTGGAATGAAAACCCGTGGTCCTGATCCATCAGGATGCTCCAAGACTCAGAGTAGGAACAGAAACTTAGTGAACTGGTGGGTTGGATTCTCTATCATTGGTACTCACATAATAATTACAAGGGACCCAGATCTCATCAACAACACAGGTCCAGAATGGAAAGCCCCCTCTCTACACTTACCCATCCTCTGACAGTCACAGAATCGCTCTGGTATGAAAATATCAAAGCTACATGGGGAATGATGGCTCCCCATGCTCAGAACTGAAGTACGGGTAGGCCGGTTAAAAGTAATTTTACAAAAGATGTCAGCAGTCTGGCAGTTGAGATTAAAGGTGATTTTGTCAAAGCACAATGCAACCTCTCACACTGGCAGTTTTGTTTATTTCACATGGGACAGCAACGTGCTATCCGTTCCCAACAACTTGTAGTCTATGGCCAGAATCATGTCCTATCTCTATACACTTCTGAAGCCTGAAAGAACTGCCATTTACAGAAACACATCTAGGATATAATCTATAGTTAAATGCACAGTTGATTTATCATTACCTTGGGTTATTTGGAATTTGCATTCTTTATGGTACTAATCCTGTCCCCAGACCTCTAAATCATTGCCCATCATTCCTTTAACAAATAATAATAATAAAAAAAAATCATACTCAACATTATATTTGGACATCATCTGTCTGGAAGGTAATAAGATACAGCAACTACAATGATTGAAATGAAGGGAAAAGATTGTTAATATAATAGAGGTTTCTACTGGGCATGCTTTAAATCAATGTGCAGAAGCAATTTAAACAACCCATCCTGTCATCATGTTTAAAGCACATTGATTTCTCTCTTTTTCCCCCTTGTGGTTTTTATCTCTTAGGCTGTTTCTCCCTTCCCGCTGATCTGGATTGCGAGCCAAAGGAAAAGAAACTTCAAGGGGACTGGCTGAAATACGCTGAGTGACAGACTGCTCCTCTTAGAACATTTCTAATAAATCACGGGGAAAAACAAACCTCCTCCATAGCGCCATGTTTGACAAATTGAAATTAAATTGCACCAACTCTGGGAAACCAAGATGGCCTGGTCTGATATTTCTTCCCCAAGTTAATAGTTAACAGGTAAGAGAGGATGTTGGAGCATTATGTTTTTAAAAAGAATCCCTCTGAACTCTGATCAACATGTGATTCTCAACCCCAGATCCATCTTCAGTGTGGACTGTGGGTTCCGGGGCTGAAAATAAACATGGATATTTTTGCAGATAGATGTATATGTATTTTTTTTCTTTAATTTAAAAATTATTATCTTGGGGGAGAGTGGCAAATGGAATTTTTTGCTAGCAGTGGATTTTTGGTGTTATCAGCTGTCAGGCTGGAAAAATGTATGGCAGTAATAAAGAGGGGAAATATATGATCCATAAATAAAGAAAAACGGGACTTGTTTGGCATTATAAAGTTTTAATGCCTTTAGGTAGCAAAGACTCCAATCAAATCCCCTTCCTTTAAATCTTCTTATGCTCTCTTCAGATTGTGTCTCTCCAATTCCTTCTTCAAAGCCTGTAAATGGTGCTCCAGCTGGAGAGACCCTGCATACCAAGAAGGAAAGGCCACTCCCTTGGCTGGCTCTATGTTAGGATCGGGCTGTTCTTCTTCTGTAGGGTCAGGATGAAGGGCATGTCAGGCTCATAGCCAATGAGAAGCCATGGGGAAGTTTTTCATGGAGAAAACCTTGGTGGAAATTTCTTTTTTTCTCTATTTCTAAGAATTTCCATATGCTGCTGAAAATAATGACCAAGATCATTGACAACATTGATCAATCACCTACAATATGCCAAGGTCAGGGCTGGCCGCTGTCCTACCTGGGTGAACGAGACACAGCACCTGCTTTGGGAGAGCTCATTGTTGGGTGGGGGAGACAGATGAGGTCCTCTATAGGCTGCTGAAATAGTCTAGAATTGTCTTGGTATGCAACAAGTGAACAACGGATTTTAGTAATGAATGGACAAGTGAGTGTGAAGGTAAAGTTGTCATTAAATAACTGGAAATGTAGAGGGCATGGTAGTTTGTTGTTTTATTTTGTCTGGGGACTGGTGGAGGAGAAGGGGTTGGCTATAGAACAATGGCGGAAGTGACTCCTGACCAGGAAGAAGACAGCACAGCACTGGTTCCCAAAAGTTGGTCTTCAACGTTACACCGTAGTTTGGACAGTTCAGTTTTTAATGAGAAGTTTGCCTTGTGTGAAAAGATAATGATGAGTCAGCATATTACCGGCAAGCAATCCCAGGCCATTGTGATGGTCTCTGCTCTGGTGGAAATGTGTTATCTCCCTCAAACATCCAGGCAGGTTCTCTGGCTGTCACTGTACTATTTGCATGCTTCAGTAATGTTTTATGTATTATGCTACTTATATGCAAAAATGTACATGCACGCTCCTGCAAATTTAGGTAAATTACGAATAAATTAAATCTTATCTAAATAAACAAGTGTCTTTTTGAACCAAAATGCAAGCTGTCGTGAATGTTTAAGTGGACAAGGATGAATCCTCTTTCAGCTGGGTGTCTTACAGAATGCTTTGTATATTCTTGATTTTGGGAAGGAAGAGCCACAAAATCAACATCTCACCGGGGACATGCACATGGAGCAATGTGGCCTGGAAGAGTGACACATTAAAACATAAGATCCACTACGGGGATTAAATTATCTGGGTGTCTTCTGACACCGCTAATCACTCCTTTTCATCCCATTTTGGGGTCCGAGTTTGAGGAGAGAGTTATTATCTTATCCTTCCTATTAGCAGAAAGAGGCAACTTGTGCAAATCTCATCTAGAACTTACTAAAACCCAGATGGTTTCTTCTCAGTTTATGTAAAATTTCTGTAGGAATCTCATGGCCATGAGGACTGGTCCAGGCTAGTCAAAATTTTCAAGAACGTTCCAGTGCCAGGATCAAGTTACAGATGTCAGTGACCATTTTCAGGATGCATCTCAGCAACACAGTCCCACTTCCCATGACTCACAGAATCCAAGGGTCGAGTCGGAAGGGCAGAGGGGCTGGGGTTACAAAATAATAAAGAAGACCATGCTTTTGCACCTCTATGCTCTTGTACTTTCTGTTCCTCTGTCTAGACAGCCCTCATGCTCCTTGTCTGTCTGTGGAACTAAAGCTCTCTTCTGCCAGACTCGGGCCCTCCCTCCTGGAGCCTGGTCTGAGCTCCTCAGGCAGAGTGAGTGGTGTTCATCTGACCGTAAGCCCCCATGAAGGCAAGGCCTGTATCTACTTCTTCACCATGTATCCCCAACATCCAGCACAGTGCCAGGCATGTAGAAGGCATTACAATATGAATCCTGCCTCTGGTGTCCACAGTTTATTGCAGAAATCTACTTATAGCACTTGTAAGATCACTATACTTAATTATTTGCTTACACGTTAGTCTGGCTCGCCAGACAGCTGGGCCCTCAAAGACACAAGTCCTATTCTACTTGGTCCTATTCCTAGGACCAAGCACCATAAGTACTAGATAGATGTTTATTTCTTTTTTTTTTTTTTTTAAGATTTTATTTATTTTTTTGACAGAGAGAAACACAGCGAGAGAGGGAACACAAGCAGGGGGAGTGGAGAGGGAGAAGCAGGCTTCCCGTAGAGCAGGGAGCCTGATGCGGGGCTCGATCCCAGGACACTGGGATCACGACCTGAGCCGAAGGCAGACGCTCAAGGACTGAGCCACCCAGGCGCCCCTAGATGTTTATTTCTTGCAACAAATTTATATCCATTACATTTCAATTAATTGCAGCAATAAACTTGAAACTTACTAGCTCCTTTGTGTCCTACAATATCATCTTTGTCCCTAAGGGAGCCGAGCTCAGTGTCTAGGTACCCTTTTTTATTATTGTTGACAGCAGTCTTTCTGATTCTCTCTCAACTGGCCAGAAAGGTCTTACTCTTATGCATACCTACCCAACAATAGTCTTTTTTCTGCTTAGGCTGCGCAAAAAAAGACAAAGGCCAGGGTCAAGGCAGATCTTTGGGTTGAAACAAGAAGGAATAAGCTGCAGTCCCAGGGACTAAGACTCCCTCCCTCTTTCTTCCCTCAGCTCTGTGACTCCCTGGGGTTTGGGGGCCAGGTAAGGATAGGGCAGGGGGAAGAATGGTTGGGCATGTCCAGCTCCATTGAGCTCTGCCTCAGTGAAGAGACAGGACAGGAAAGAAGAGAGCACTCTCAGGATGGTGTGGTGGGGAGGAGACAAGAGTCACTGAGCCTGCCTTGATGGAGTTGCCGTGGGGTGGCTCAGCTACATCAGGCTCTGTGTCCAGGACAATGGACTAAGACAGCGCATCACACCCATGATGTTGAGTCCAGTCTGACCCCTGCCACATGGACCCATCTGCTCGACCGTCTATGTGTGAACTTCTAAGGAACTTCTATGGACTTGTTTTAGGACCTATCTCTCCCAGTTATGAGAAAACGGTCCCTTGTATCAGGTCTAAATCTCTTAGGGTTCTGTGATGCAAATTCTTTGCTATCTACTCTGCTCCAAGTGGAGAGAGCCAACAGCAGGGCCCCTTCTTCCTTGTGATAAGCACTTATCCACTGGAAGACCATGATTATATTCGGGCTCACTCTCTTCTTTTTCAGACTAAGTCCCCTAACATCCACATGGTCACATTCTAGAATTCTACAAACAGGGCTAGAATGGGACTAGTGGTCCCTCCTCCTCAGGCAGAAGAATCTGCAGAGCTTCATGGTCAGACTTGGCTCTGACCCCCCATGATTGTGTACACAATGAGGTTCAGGAGGTGTCCCGGAGATGGTGCAGCCACAACTGAGAGGCTGTGGAGAGCAAGATATGGGTGAAGAGAACACAGATGTCTTCTCGGAAAGCGGACTACCACCCACCACAGAGCCAGCATCCTTTGAGCCCCTGCTACAGACACTGGATGAACCACGAGTTTGACTCAGTAGGACATCCTCTCAGTCCGATTGAGAGCTGGCCTCTCAGTCAGGAGAGAATACGGGTCAAGTTCAGAAGGACCAAGCATCACAGATACATGTATTTTTTTTTTTTTTCTTTCTGCAAAGGCAAGGCCTTTACTTGGTGCTCTGAAGAACTTGAGAGTTCTGAGTTCATCTGATCCACGGGCTCCCTGCCTAACTGCACACAATCCGAAGCCAAATGGAGAGGCCGGTCCCTATTTCTGTACAACAGCTTCCTCGTTCTCTCCTGCCCTTGAGGACAATATCCTGCACAATCAGACCAGCAAGAGATGACACAGAACAGCTCTCCAGGAAGAATACACGGTCTCTGAGCAAGACAAAATAAACAAGAAAAAAACACTAATGGAAAACCCACTGGTGCAGATAAACTGTGTCCCCACCCTATGAAAAGCAAGCGTGCAGGTCTAGAGATAGGATTTGATCTTGCCTCAAAGTCACAGGGAATTTGGAAGATCTCCAAGTGTAAAGGTCCTTGTGAAATCCTTACCGGGGGAGAGATTTCAAGGTAGGTGTTGGAGAGGGTGAGCCCATTCACTTTATTATTTATTACAGCAGGGAGCAATTCCAGCTCCCAATTCCTGCATTTAGTTTGGATCTGCCCAGTCTCGTCCCTCAGGGACTCTTCACAGCCTAACCAGTTGTACTATGAACCCCCAGATGAGCCAAATTGATAACCCTAGTACTGACTACTATGAGTAAGGTCATAAAGTCTGGCAAAGAAATAGGGTCTCAAGGGGAGCCTGTTCAGGTAGGGTCTTCCTAGTCACCCCGTTCCTCCTGACAGGTAACCAACAGGTGAAGAAGAGACAGGCTTGGAAATCCTAGAGGTGTTTCTAGTCACATACCCTTGACTAAAGGGGGGTGTCTGAGGGAGAAATGGTATGGGGTGGGGTGGGGAGCATTGACGAGAAGGGAAGGGACCAGAGGCGGAGGGGCGAGGGGGAGGGGGCAGCACCCACCAAGCTGGCGAGACCGTCTTCATGTGCGTGCTGCCTTTTCCATGGCGGCCTCTCTTGAAGACCGAGGGGCTGGGACGCATGATCGTCACGAGGCAGTCAGCTGTGAGGCCCATCCATTATCAGGAGACTGACAGCACACCAGCAGCCTGTCTCAGAACTTTACTTAATAAATCAAAGCTGACAACTCCTCCCAAATTGATATGAAAAGGCTCTTTAGTGTCCATGACCTGCATACGTTTTATTCATTTCACTTTCTAAAATAAGAGGTGAATGGTAATCACAAACAATCTGGTCCTGTCAGGTAGCAACAGTCCATCTTCCCTCAGCCACCAGGAAAAGGTGAGGCCCCCACAGTCTGGCCCGGCCTGGGCTGCAGGAGTCAAAGCGACACAGCCAACGACAGAATTTACGACAGGCCGCTGTGGGATCTCGGAAATTTCACCCACATTAGCTCATGGGAGCCGCACCGCCACCCTGTCAGGCAGACTGTATTCTCTCCACTTCTCAGAAGAGGGAGTGGAGGCAGAGAGAGGACACGGCTGGGGTCCTGCACGGGTGGCAGCCGTCACCCAGGGTGGCGCCCTGCAGCAAGGGAGACTGGCCTCCAGCAGGCCTGCCCTCCTGACCGGACCGAACCCCCAGGGGGAGGCTCCCTTGGCTAGGGAGGCAAAGCGGACCCAGGCCTGTCCCCTCCTCCGCCCAAACTGCTGCCTCTTCTTGCATCTCCTTGTTCCGGGGTCATGTTCTCTGCACCTTCCATAGTGACCACGAGCAAACCCTTCTAAGCTGATAAGGATGAAAGGGGCGGGAGTGGCCTGCCCCTGCTTAGCATCACTGCTGCTAACAGAGAATATTTTTTTGCCCGGAACTCCAGAGAACAGTATTTCAGCCCATGTTTATCACCAAAATCGAAGGGAGGACATAACCGGTGGAAATGTCGGACCTGGGAATCTAGCCGATGAGGGGCCCTAGGTGTTTGGAGAGGCTAAGGCTGATTGACTAGGGCCCTGGAGGAGAGACCTCCATCTGGCTCACTAGGAGACCCCACAGAACAGCCAGGCCAAAGAGGCAGTGAGAATAGAAGGCAAGGGGATAAAACAGACCCTGAGTCACATAAACACGAACGGAGTCAACGGCAGAGCAGGATTCGCTCTTGGAAGTTCAGATAACTCATATGGCTGGCCCACGTGGGTCCCGCCTGCCCCTCTCTGAAGGTGACAGGGCCTTGGGCTGTCCCGGTAGGCCTTCCAAGGTTTGGGAAGGGCAAGGATTCTGAACAGAGAAGACTTTGATCTCAGACCATTTGCCTACGTGCAATTATACACAGGACCAGACTGCCTGTGTGTGTGTGTGTGTGTGTGTGTGTGTGTGTGTGTTGCATTTTTAGGTGGCCTACTGAATGAAAGGGCTGTGTTTGGGACCTGAGTGTGTGGGTCATGGGGCTGTGGTGCCCTCAATGACATGCTGCTATGCACTGGGAAAAGTCCCGGACCAGGGATCAGGCTGTCACTCACACACTTGGGGGAGGCACTGCCCTAGATGGTTTCATGGAAGCTTCCTTAGCAATATCGCATATAGATACTAATGGCCAAATTAGAGAAAGCAAGTAATTGCTGAAACGATTTTGGAGCACGCTATGGTCGGTATCTACCCCTTCCCCAGTCCTCCAACCCCACAGAGAGAGCAAACCCCCTCCCACCCTATCGCCTAGAGTGTTCCCCTCTCTTTTCTGGTCTGCAGGACACGAGCGGTAGACTCTGGCCCCCGGTGAGAGAGAGCGAGACATCCTGGCAGGGAGGCAAGCTCTTTATTTGCTCATTTTTGGCAGGACAGCAGAAAGCTGGATTGTTCCTCTGGGCTCCCCAGGGCCCTCAAAGTCCACATAGGCAGGTGGCTCCAAGAAATAGGCCGGGAACCTCGCAAGCCACTATAAAGCAGGCCACAGCCTCGGCCACGGAGAAGGTGGCCGGCAGAGGCCTTGGCGGCTACCACCTCCTTGCTTGCCTGCACTGGTTTTCCACTTGCCAATCTTTTTTTTTTTTTTTTTTAATTTTTTTATTGTTATGTTAATCCCCATACATTACATCATTAGTTTTAGATATAGTGTTCCATGATTCATTGTTTGTGCATAACACCCAGTGCTCCATGCAGAACGTGCCCTCCTCAATACCCATCACCAGGCTAACCCATTCCACTTGCCAATCTTTCTCGAGGCATGACTTTCCTGAATTTGAGAGGAAAATGCAGGGAGAGAATGAATGGAACCACCACTGGGTTTGGTTGGATTCAGAAGCCTATGGTTCTGGTCCCAGCCCTGCTATTTATTAGCTATCTAGCCTGAGACCAATCATCTAATCCCCCCTATTCAACTGGTGTGGGTTGGGAAGGAGCACATCTACTATGTGCCAGGCATCATACATGTATTTTCTTACTTCTTCCCACAACGAGGAAACTCATTCTTGAGATAAGAAGTCATTGTGGAAGGTCACCCAGCTTTGTGGCTCCAAAGCCTGAGCTCTGTCTGCCTTAATATGACCAGTTGGGGACATCCATGACACGGTGACATGGTGACTAGCAGAGGAAGCACCTTATGGATTCCAAATCCCTCTACAAATTTAAGACATTGCATCTAAGGTCAAAATATCTGTTGTGCTCTTATTATATTAATTGTCGAAGAAGAAGCTGAAGCATGGGGGTCAAGGAACTGTGCTCAAGGTCCCACAGCAAAGCAGCGGCAGGCTCTGAACCTGGTCCCCATGCCCTTAGCTTCTTGCCCAGTTCTGGAAGGCGGGCAGGCTCCCTGAGCAGAAGCTGTGAGTCCTCAGGCTGGACTGGAACAAAGACACCCTCAGATAATGTCCAGGGAGTGGCAGTTCTTTCCGTGTCCTTTGCCAAATGCACCTGTGGATGGAGGAGGTGAATTCCGCTGGGTGTGTGTGTGTGTGTGTGTGTGTGTGTGTGTGTGTGTGTGTTATTTCTCCCAGAAAGATGTTGTCTCCATTCTAGAGTCCCTAAAAACTCACTTACAACAAAGACTTCATGTAACTCAGGTGAGGCTTTTGTGTTGTTGCTAGTTTTTTTTTTCTTTTCTTCATGGAAAAATATTTCCTTTTCCTAAACGTTATCAACTTCAATCAAATTATGTCTATTGCAAAACCATAAAAGGATGCTTAGATTGCAGTGTGTGGTAGGTTTTTTTTTTCTTTTTCCTTCACTTTCTCTCAATCCCTCCACTCAGCTTCTCGAAGAATTAAGGTTTGGTCCTTTCAAATGTAAATTAAGCAATTTGCAAAATACGTATTTTGGCATATGGGCAACTTGGCTTTCCAAACAGACTGGAGTTTTATTGATTCTGTGAACTGCCATCTCATGAAGTTATCTTGTGGCCATAATTTGAATCTTTAATATGAGGAGACCGGTCTCGTTTATAATAAGCGGTGCCTCTGATTTCACCCTACCCCACTCCCATGTCTGGGCTTTCAAGTGGGGAAGAGAAGCAATGTCAGTCTTAATATGTTCTTCATGCGTTTAGTTTCTCAAACGTTATTGTTACCATTTTGTTAATTTATTATTAAAACAATATTTGACGCTGCAAAAAAAATTAAAACATGGAAAACATCCAGCCGCAGTTCCACCAGCCTAAGACAGCTCTTCTTATTTACCCAGCTTCCTGCAAGTTTTTGTCACCATGCATATGCTTCCTAGGGAGGTGTAACAATAATTCTCAAAATAATTTTTACAAAATTTTTTAAATTTTACAAAATTTTTTAAAGAACCATTTTTTTGGACCTCCTCTGGGCCAATTTTGCAGAAACCTTGATTCTGTTTCATTCCATAGACATGACAGAGACTTTGCATGTCAGACATCAGCAATATATTTCTGGGTCTTTACTTAACGACATTGACAGTGGGGCAGAAAATAAATGCATGGCGATTGATTGCCAAGGTCAATTAGTTCAGTCCTCTGCATCAGCAAATAACGCACAGGAACTGCGTCACACAAGCCTGTTCTGAAACATGGAGGGAGAGAGGGCCCTCCAGTCTCGGGGGAGGGGGGAGTTTTTCCTAGGAGGAGAACCTTCTCCCCACATTTGGCCTCAACTCCTCATGCAGTTGTTTTTTTTTTAAATTCTATTTTTCTCTTTGATGTTGATATTTCTCTTTGTTTTTTTATTGTGGTAAACATTCGTGATATAACATTTACTATTTTAACTATTTTTAAGTGTGCAGTTCAGTGGCATTAGGTACATTCACGATGTGCAAACATGATTACCATCGAGATCCATTTTCTCTGCCTTTTCTCAAACTGAAACTCTGTACCGATTACATAATAACTCCCTATTATCCACTCCCCAGCCCCTGCACTAGGCAACCACTCTTCTCCTTTCTGTCTCTACGGATATGCCTATTCTGGGAAGCTCACATAAGTGAAATCCTATAACCTCTTTTCTTTGGTGTCTGCCTTATGTCCTTATGTCCCTTAGCATAATGTCTCCAAGCATGTGTCAGAAGTTCCTCTTTTTAAGGCTAGATAATATCCCATTGTATAAACATAGACCATTTTGTTAATCCATTCATCAGTTGATGGACACTTGGGCTGTTTCCCCTTTGGGGAAGTTGTTGTGAAGAATGCTGTAGACATGGGTGTGCAAACATCTTTTGAGTTCCCGCTTTCCATTCATTTGGGTAGACACCTAGAAGTGGCATTGCTAAGTCATATGATAATTCTATGTTTTGTATTTGGAGGAACCACCACACCGGCCTCCACGTCGGCTGCACCACTTACATCTCCACTGGTAATGCCCCAGGCTTCCATTTTGTTCCTGGAGGTCATTTCAGTCTCTCTCTCTCTCCACGTGGAATAACTAGCCACAGCCCTAATTAAAATAATCCTCCACAGATGTAGATTCATCTTTGGCTTTAATACCCGTGATACAGATGAGGAGTCCGAGGCAGAGAGGTTCGGCCCCTGCCTGGGAGCGTGGAGCCTGGTGTGGGCAGAGCTCCTCTCCAGGAAGTCTGGCTCTGGAGCTTGGACACATCATCATCATGTTACACCGGCTGTCAGAGAAACTGCCCTTAGGTCAGCCTCTCTGCAACCGTAGTTTACAAATTCGCTATTTTACCACTCAGAACTGCTTTGTCAAAAAGCAGCATTAGGTCCGTAGTTGGTGGCCGGCCTCAGTGAGAGCCAAGGTTCTGCCTCTGTCCTTGGTCCTGTCCCCGGCCTTTCTGGTCCTGCAGGCTCCTCCCTCTCATTTCTCTGGCCCAATTTGGGTGAGGTCTAGCCAGGGACACAAGGAGCCCCACCTCGGGATGACTGCCCATGTTTTCTTCCTTCCTTCCTTCCACCTTTGCTACTGCACCATCTCTAGGCTCATGGCTCACTTGTCAGAGCTTCTCAGGGTTCAGGCCTCCCCTGGACCTGGTCTAGGCTGTGGGCTGAGGCCGAGCCTGTGGACTTGGCAGGCACCAACATGAGGAGATTTGGAGGCACTGAAAGATGATCCTGCCCTAAAAAATTTCCTGAAAGGGCACCTGACAGCTCCGCCTTCCCTTTGCCTTAAGGCTCGTATTTCCCAAAGTTGGTCTCTGGGATAAAATTCCCTCCACTACTCCCCGGGGGCACCTCGTGGGCTATCTCTCCATCTATCCAGAAGAGTCATAACGCATTTTCATACAGTGAAGGCTCAGGGAAACTCCACAGTAAAGAAACCTGTTTAACTTCATTTAAGCCATAGTATCCACCAAAATCTCTATTAAATTGCAAATACATAACTAGGGTAGGAGTTAAAAATCAAAGATAAAAATCTGTCTACCTCACAACTTTGCCTCTGCATCTAAACATAGGAGTTGGGAACAAGTGAAGACAAGATGCCCTTTAAGTTTTTTCTCGCAGTATTTAATTAAACTACTTGATCTTTCTAAGCCTCAGTGTTTTAATGTATCTTTTTTTTTAAATAAAAAATAACACTGGCTTGTGATAGAACAGTCAGGAAAAGTATAAAGATAAAATAAATAACTCATAATTCCAGTACCCAAAGATAATCACTGTGAGCATGCCAAGTATATTCTAATAATATTTCCTGGGTATCTCAGTGTTTTTTATGTTTTATGAAATGGTGAGCATGTCAGAGACACAGTTTTACATCCTGAAATGTTTCCCCACTTAACATTGTATCATGAGCATTCAATTTCTTTTGTTTTTTAAAGATTTTTATTTATTTATTTGTGAGAGAGAGCACAAGCAGGGGTAAGGGGCAGAGGGAGAGGGAGTAGCAGACTCCCCACTGAGCAGGGAGCCCGAGGTGGGGCTTGATCCCACGACCCTGAGATCATGACCTGAGCCTAAGGTAGATGTTTAACTGACTGAGCCACCCAGGTGCCCGAGCATTCAGTTTCTTAACTGTGTGCAACTGTCGAAGGGAGGCGGGAACCCTGATAGGTGTGTGGAAAAGAAGAGAGCTAACATTTATGTGCACCACCAGGTGTGGGATCATTTACGTAAGTAAGTGACCGAGGGCCATGGGGTTCAGTGGGCTTGGGCTTGGGGATGGAAGGCACACAGCTGGTGCTCCACCCAGACGCCTGAGAACTTCTGCTGGCCCCGCGTGCCCATCTCTACCCACTTGTGTGCTTTGCCTCCCCGGGACCCACCTGCAGCTTTGGAATGTGTGTGTGTGTGTGTGTGTGTGTGTGTGTGTGTGCTTTTGCGCCAGTGGAAACACCTTGCCCTGCTGTTTGCCCCAATTTGCAGAGAATGAGAAGTGCCTGAGAGCATTTATGCCCCCTGGGGCCCTCAGCCAACAACTGGTGTGAGGGATGAGTATTTGCCCAGAGTTAGATACACTGTAAAGTGCATTTACATTCCAGAGCATCTCTCTCTGCAGGATCGGCTGAGACAGGGGCTCTGCGGCTCTGCCTAAAATCGCACTCTTGCTTGGCTTCTTCCTGTCTCTATCCTGCTACCCTTTCTCCTTCCTGCTTCTCCTGGGAGCACTTCATCAGGAATCCTTGCCCAGGGACAGCATCTAAGCCTCTGACCTGAGACAGGTACTTCCTCCAAGGTCATATCTCTTGTAAGCAGGATATGTAGGACTTGAATGGTGATCTTCCAGACCCCAGAGCCGACACTGTTTCTATCATAATCCCTTGTCTGATTCCAAAGGAGGCAGCAGACAGGTGTAGAGGAGAGTCCCTGAGCCACCCTGGTCATCAGCTGCAGGGATGAGGCTGGGCCCTCCAGCCCAGCCTGGGATGTGATGGCTGGAGGCAGGGGAATGTTCTGAGGGGGATGCAGGGAAGCCCTCCTCTCCTGCTTCCCCGCCCCCACCTCGGGGAAATTAACCTAATCTAAGTGGGTGCCCCCGCCCCACTCCAGACAGTGGGAGGACACAGAGCTCATGTTGAAAATGAAATAAGCAATAGACGTGCAACTCGATCACACAGGCACCCAGCCAAGGCCCCACTTATAGCACAAACCGCCCCAGCCAAACAGGCCAGGAGGCTCATGTACCAAAGCCCGAGAAATATTACTATGGGTTCATGTTGGGAAGCAATTTGGTCCATCTCAGCTATCATGTAGAGGCAGCAAAATACACAAATATAGACCAGACTCATCCAACGGAGCTTTTCTCTCATTAACCTTGGAGGACAGTGCACGTCCTGGCGAAGGCTGCCATAGAGGAGGCCATCATGAGAGGCTGCTGGGCCAGCAGACATTGCACTTTCCCTCTCAATACCCTAGAGAGCCGCCATAAATGCCGAGAAGGGGTGCGTGGGAGGTAGGGGAAGACTGGCATGATGTGGCAAGGTGCATACTGCTCGCTGCTGGGTGCTGTTTGTCATCAGCTAAAGAGATTAATCTCTCAGTTCTGACTTCCTAAGAGGTTAGCATGTTCCCCCTCTTTCACACACACACACACACACACACACACACACACACACACACACACAC
>NW_022589737.1:2470500-2608952 GCF_004348235.1 Phoca vitulina
CACACACACACACACACACACACACACACACACACACACACACACGCACACAGCACCAGTGTGAATCTTAACCTGCCATCCACAAGGCAGACGCATCTTTTGGCTTTGATCTCCAGGGAGGCCAGGTCAGTAGCAGGGTGTGTGTGTGTGTGTGTGTTTTCTGCCAGGTTCTGAAAAGGAAGAGGGGCAGGATTGCTCATGTTGGAGGACATGCCAGCAGGCCTGTACAGAGGCAACCAATAGGCAGAGTCTTCGGCAAAGCGATGCTGTTGGAAAGACTGTCTTCCAAACCATCTCGGTCATGGTTCTGTTTATGGCTGGAGAGGCCGGCCATTCTTTAGCTGGATGACAGGCTGCTAGAAGGGGCTGTGGTTTTTGCTGGGGAAAAGAATTTGGGAGGGAAGCGAGCCTCCTTTAAACAAGGCTGCTGTTCTGCTCCCAGCGGGGGCTCCTGGAGTTGGCTGAAGGGCTAGTCTCTTAGGACAGAGGTCCCAGCCACTGAGGGATTCTGGTTTCCCTCAAATTTACTTGATGAGCTGCTGGGGCACAAACTGCCTTTTATTTATTTATTTATTTATTTATTTATTTATTTATTTATTATTTAAGATTTTAAAAAAATTATTTGACAGAGAGAGAAGGAGAGAGCACAAGCAGGGGGAGCGGTAGGCAGAGGGAGAGGGAGAAGCAGGCTCCCCGCTAAGCAGGAAGCCCGATGAGGGACTTGATCCCAGGACCCCGGGATCATGACCTGAGCCGAAGGCAGACGCTAAACCAACTGAGCCACCCAGGCGCCCCACAAATTTCCTTTTAAAGAAGTTAGACAAGGACAACAGTTGATGTTTGTCGAGTTACCCCTATAAGCAGAGCCTTGTAAAGGAGACTTTATGCAGTTTCAAAGCCCTTGTCTCTGACCCTCAAGTGGGTGAAAAATAATAATTATACTAATAGCAAATATTTACCCACGGCCATTCTGTGTTAGGTACTGTTCTCAGCACTTTACATATATTAGCTTATTCTAACCTCACAGGGTTAGAGGGACCCATGAAGGGGCTTCCATCCTTATCCCCACTTTTACTCATGAGGAAGCTGAGACATGGAAATTCACCCCAGGCCTTGGAGCTCCATTTAGCTGAGGCTGGAGCCAGGCAATCTGGTTCGAAAGTCTGTGCTTGCAACCACAGTGCTATGTAACCTCTCTGTAAACAGGCAATTGGACTGGACAGTGGACAGTAGTCTCAAAGGATAGGGAAGGAGCCATACCCAGAAGGGCAGGGAAGGGATTGTCCCACAGGGCCTCTCGGGGGGCAGAGGTCATTAATAATCTAACAGAGGAAACCACACACCTAAATACACATGGAAAAGGCTTAAAACATCTATAAATCTAGTTGCCATTAGAGATAAAACTGCTACCCGATCCTGAAAAGAAACACAGCTGTGGAAAGAAGTTTCCTCCCAAGGCACCACCCAGCTTCCCGGAAGAGGAAGCAAGTTCCGAATGAGCCAGGGCAGAGGAGAGGAATGCAGGTGATCCCAGAGGCCCCGAGTTTCCAGACTGCTCATTACAGCACCAACCTCAGCCTGAGTCTTGCTACTTCTGTTTCACCCAATGTAGCACCTCTTGCCAGCTTACCTGTCTTACTCCCCCTCCTTTTTTTTTTTTTAAATCTGTACTTATCTCAGTTGAAAACAAATTTCTTGTCCTTTTGGAATTTTCTTCTTAATTTTGTTCTTCCCAGCTATTATTTAACTTTATGGCTGTGTTGAACTCTGACAGTGGACTACTGTGTGGAAAAGCACAAACCCCCAAAAGTTGTGTCTGGGCCACTGGGGGTTCAGCATTGTCATCCCCCAGCGCCCAGATTCCCAGAGCCCATCACAGTCTGAAAGGGAAGAGGCACTCTTGACCTCTGGCGGAAGTAGGGGGAACTCAGGAAAGGTGTAAGGAGATGAGGAAGAGGAGGGATGACACTGGAATTAATTTCAATGCAACAAACATTTGACAAGCATTTATTATGTGCCAGATGCTTGGCACTCAGTGCTGGGAATGCAGAAGACAGGCTCGCCCTCACCAGGCTGTGAGCTCTATGGTGTACGCATGGACACATACATACACAATGATATGACAATTTGATAACAAATTAATGAAGTGTGAGCAGTGGGTTCTGGGAGCACAGAGAAAGGCGCCTTTATGTTTCAGGCAGAAGTTCCAGGGAGAGTTATAGAAGTGAAATCATTTAAGAGCATTAAATGACGGGAAGGAAATTTGCTGGATGAAGAAGGGCGTTCCAGGCAGAGGGAAGAGTTTGAGCAAAGGGAGAGAAACGCATGACCTGCTCAAGAGTTGGCCATTGTTTCCAGTGTGGCCAGACAGCGGCTGTACAGAGACGAAGAGCCAGATTGTCAAGGGTTTTGGATCAAAGGCCAAATCCTCTAAATAGGGAGTTGACAAAGGTTTCTTGATGGGAGACTGGTTTGGCAGGATGTGTGTTTTAGAGGGACTCCTAACAGTGGGTGGAGAATAGACAGGCAGTCCAGTGAGGAGACCACAGTCTTGATCCAAGTGAGAAAGGATGACCTTGGGAGCCCATCTTGGGAGAAATAGTACCCTCTTCACACCAATTTCAGCATATTCATATTCTACCAGGCCCCAAAGCCACCTCTTCCACAAAGTCTTTACGGAGGCTCCCGGATGTAAACAAATTCTCCATCCTCTCTGCTCCCCTGTTCTGTGTTTGCTTTTCTCTCTGGGTTGCACAGATTTGTATTAATTTGAGTACTCCTTTTCCTTGCCCTCACATGGGTTGGGAAAGGACCAGGTCCTGGAAGCATGAGAACTTGTTTTGTACTAGGGGACACGGCACTTCCTACCTATGTTGCCCTGAGGGCTTGGTTTCATCATTTCTGGAATGTATTGGTCAGGCTGCATCCAGGTAAACAGAGCCCATGCCAGACAGCCCAAAGGGAGAGAGTGAGGACCTCCAAAGGCAGGGTCCAGGCCAGGACTAGAGACACGAGAGGAATATTCCCTCAACTCAGGAGTCACGGCCAGCGGGTGGGACCTGGGACCACCAAAGAGACACACCTGCCATCATTGAGACCACCCAAAGCTGAGACAGCAGGGTGAAATAGCCCGACTGCCCCCTCTCCACCACCCTCTCACCCCTGCTAGAGCCTGCACTGGCTGAACCTGTGTGGAAGTCAGCTGGAAGGGAGTCTGGAAAGTAGAGTTTGCAGGGGAAGGGAAGGGTGGGGAATCTAGCTGAGCTTACAAACAAGACAAATGACGAGCACAGGTGCCCCTTGCTACCTGAAAGAGGAATAGAGCATTCCTAGGAAACCTTAGGAAGCCAAAATGACATGGAGCGAAGAAGCAATTACCATTAATTTATACAGAAAAACTTCTGAACATTCATACATCCCCTTCCCCCAAAATCCTCTCTTAGGTTTTTCTGATACCTTAGGACACATCTTTCTAACGGATGCTCAAAATAAATCGAGATGAATCACAGACACAGTTCAAAGCCCTGGTGGCTGGATGCTGAGATGCTGAGTCCGTGGTTTCTGGGGAAGGAGCCTGACGGGACCACTACTGCTGCACGGGGTACAGCCGCGCCGTCTCTCTAATGCTTCGCAAACAGGTACTAAGGTAGGTCTTCCCTAAAAGTGAAGCGGCATACCACAAACTTCCAAAAGGCGGGGGGTACCTGTATAGCAAATTCACAAAAATCCTCTAGCCTTACTCCCTTCACAGGATACTGGTGAGAACCAAGTGGGATGATCTATGTCAAAGCCCTTGGTAAATTACAGACAGCTCTCCAAATGTAGCTCCGAATTTGTTTGGACTTGTACACTGGAGGGTTGCCTGGCAGTCAAAGAAAGCCCGCACTTAACTGTTCGGTCACTAATTCTCTCCCCGCCCGGATCTGGAGTCGGGAAGGACTGACTGTTTTCCCGGTGCTCGTCCAAGGGACATGTCCGTCCAACAGGCTGTCACTGAGGTCTGGGAGCACTCAGCTCATACCCAGGTGATAAGAAATCTTTCTGCACAAGATGAGACTCGAAATCACGTGTTTTTAAAAAATTATTTATTTTTTGAGAGAGAGCGAGACAGAGAGACAGAGAGAAAGAGCGTGAAGGAGAGGGAGAGAAACCCAAGCAGATTCTGCCCTGAGCATGGAGCTGGATGCGGGGCTCGATCTCAAAACCTTGAGATCATGACCTGAACCAACACCAAGAGTCTGACTCTTAACTGACTGAGCCACCCAGACGCCCCACCTAGTCACATGTTTCTGTACTTTTAGTGTCAGAACTAGTTTAATCTGCATGGGCAGGTGGACATCAGGCTTGGAAAGGGGCCCCTCTAGCCCCCCACCCTCCTTGGCAGTGAGCGGCCCTCAGGAAGAGAGCCACAGCCAAGTGAAGAGGTTCAATGCTATCCAGGTGATGGCGGGGAGAGACAGGAAAAACACCAGAGAATTTCCGGGGATGTCGTCTGCTCCTCATGATAGAAGAGATGCCCAAGTAATAGGGCCAATGCAGTTGAAACCTTTAGTCTCTTCAGCCCCATTAACCCACATCCACCCAAATGGATTCTCAGCCAATCCCATGGAGACATCCTGTCAGAACCATCCCACGTCATTTGCAGAGTGAAGTGAATATCAATAAAATTGTAATGAGTAATTTTCCCAGCTTCACTGACTCTTACTGGAAATCAAGCCCACTCTCTGCTGTGGCTATTGACAAAACTCTGCTCCTCCTGGGAGCTGCTTTCTTCCACTGGGTAAATCTGAACCCATCTGAGCAGATATCAGGTATGCCAGTTTAATGGGCATGGGCACGTGGATGGCAGGCTTGGAAAGGGCACTCTAGTCCCTGCCCCATGATCGCAGTGAGAAGCCCTGACGACTGAACCGGTTCGATGCTCTCCATGCTCAGGCAACAGAAAGAGCACTGCACCAGGAAGGCAGACATCTGACCTCTGGTCCCCAGTTTCTATCAATTACCCCTACCATCTACTCTAACCCCACTGGACCTCATTATTTCATCAGCGATACCAAAGGGCCCTTCCAGTTCTGCATTCTATGATTCTGCGAGAGAGAGAAGGCACAGAGAAATCAACCTGCCAGAGAGTGATGCACTTGATGGTGTAGACCCTTGAGGCTGAGTCTACACTGCCAGGCATTCAAGAAACAGACAGAAAGGGAGTTTTGCTGGCAGTTTCTTGCTGTGGCTCTCTGACCACAGAGAGCGTGGGCATCGCACCTGCTCCGTGGCCGTGACAGCCAGCACTGGGAGACCGAGCTGTGAGTGACAAGGCGTTAATTCAAGGCATAGGAAGTGTGATGGTTAGGGACTGGCCTCGCCCTTTCCTCTTGGCTCCCTATTGTCTGAAAGGCTGTCAGCAACTCCCGCTGATGCCTAGCTGCTCGGGCCTCACTGCCTTCCTCCTCGGCACTGAGGTGTGGAAGAAAGTACGGAGGTGTTTCTGTGGTACCTGGGCTGCTGGTTAGGAATGAGCTACCTGGAGAAAAGACGGGAGGATTGCTCAGCTGCTAGTCTGCTCCGGGGACCAGCTGCGCAGGAAGACAGCTCAGCCCACGTCTGGGTCCCGGAGGTATGAATGGAGGCAGGGGGTGAGGGGGCGGTGCCCGTGCGTGCGTGCGCAGTGTGGGAGCAAGGCATAGAGGCAGTGAGGCTCAGATCCTTGAAGTCACTTAAAGCTGGATTTTTCAGAGGAGATTTTGCTGGCTTTCCCCAAACCCCAAGCAGCTGCCATCCCTCCATCCTGCATCTCTCCTCTGCCAAAGATCGTACAACAAAGGGAGGCTGCAGGTCTGGACTGGTGGCCAAAGCTCTCCCAGAGCCGGCGGGCCACCAGCAAGTTCTATGAGGACTGCTGTTACCTGGCCACCTGTCAGCCCACTGACAGTGGGCTTGGTTCAGAGGCTATATGTCATAAAGTGGGCACTGACTTTGTTTTCCCTCCTCTCTCCCTGGGCATCCTGCTTGAAGCTAAACACTTGGCTGACGAGAGCGTCTGACCAGATAAAGTATATTATAAAGCATAGAGCACACTTCAGTTTGCAGAAAGCCTTTTTCTTACTTATTTCTCTTGGGAAGTCAAGAAGATGGGGTTGTTATTCCCATTTCATGGATGAGGAAATGGAGTCCCAGGAAGGAACTAGGTGCACCTAATTCAAACTCAGTCTCCCACTCCATCCCAGAACCTCTGTCTCCTAAGTGAGAGGAGGGTGGCCTCCAGAATGATCGATCCTAAGAATGCCGATCATGGAGCATCACCCCTCTCCTTTGACCCGTGAAGTTTGGAGAAAGGTGGAAGTGACCCTAGGATGGCCATGTGCCTCTTAAGACAAATGCTTGTCACCGAGACACGTGCGGACACATGGTAGAGGTGAAAGAGGCAGAGTTGCAGAATTCTACATGGCCCTGCTCCTTGTAGATGCAAATACGAGACTCCAGCTCTGTGTGAACTGGCTTTGGGTGGACTCCCCTGCCACTCAGGGTCAGATGGCCCCCTGCTCACTCTTCTCCCCATACGAAGTAGTGACCTATACGCTTCACTGAAGTATATGCTTTGTATTTGTCCCTCACAATAAAGGATGGAGGAACAATGTTGCCCAAGTATCTGGTCCTAAACCTGGTGCATCCAGGAGTCAAGTCCCGGCACTGTGGTTCCAAGGTGAATGCTCCCAGCTTTCTGGACCCTTTTTCCCTGTCACGGCACACACACACACATCTCCCTGGTCACCCACAATTGTCTGCTCACCTGTCTGGTTCCCTCCCAGCCTGCAGGCATGGAGGGAGTGCACACTGTATTCTATTCCACATCCAGTACCTACACAGAGCTCCTCCTCTCCCCTCCTCGCACGTACTTGTGCACAAACCCACCGCACACACCCAGGGGCCGTTCAGAGAAAGCAGAGGCAATTACGTGACTTGCCTCCAGGCACACAGCGGGTCTAGCTCCCACAACTTTCCTGGCTCCCAAGGCCTCTTTCTCTCCTGCCCCCAGGCCACGTTGCTAAATATATCCTGGGATGAACCCTTTTACCATCTATAGCTAAAATGCCTCTTGACTGTTCTGCGCCAAGATTACAAGTCCGTCTAAACATCAATGATTATTTCATCGGCTAAAAGCAAATTGATCAAGCCTGCTCTCCCTGCAGACTAAGGAGGCTCTCAGTCTATTTGTAGCTCAGTCTGAGAGACAAGAGGCTGCCTGTTGCTTTCTGTACTGATGGGGTTCACAGAGTGGGTCACAGACGCGTTTAGCCTGGGATCAGCAGATGCTGGGGTATAGGGCAGGTGGACAATTCCCTCCCTGGCTTCTTAAAGCAGACTCAGGTTGGTGCAGCAGCAACCATCCTGAACGCCCTGCAGGATTCCGGGCGGGAGGGGAGCCGATCTGAGCAGACCCATTATGGATGTCCCTCCCACCTTGACCATCCAGAACTGCTCAGAGGAGTTGAGAAAGGTCATTGAGAAATGAATAGAAATACTATCAATTATAGGGGTGCCTGGGTGGCGCAGCCGGTTAAGCATGGACACTTGATTTCAGCTAAGGTCGTGATCTCAGGGTCGTGAGCTCCAGCCCTGCATTGGGCTCTGTGCTCAGCGGGGAGTCTGCTTAGGATTCTGTCTCCCTCTCCCTCTGTCCCTCCCCCCTCTCGCATACTCTCTGTCTCTCTAAAATACATAAATAAATCTTAAAATGAAAAAAGAAATGTTGTCAATTGTACAGGACTCTGAAGCTGTTAATAACTCTGAAGCTAAGGAATGAGAGTAGGGGTTTGGGTAGGAGAACCATGTACAAGGAAGTAGACAAAAAGTTCTCCTAACCAAAAAGCTTCAGCAGAAATGGTTTTAAAAAGGTGAGGGCCAAGGAGAAAGACTTGTATATGTTTCAGTAGATATTTTTCTTTCCTTTTTTTTTTTTTTTTTTGTTTAATTTAAACTTTGTTTTTCTTTGTGATCCCAGGCTTCTCACCTCCACTGAGTTTCTGGCTGCCTCTGAGCTGAATAATACAGTAGCCAGCCCAGCAGAGACAACCCACTGCTAGGCAGGAGGCTCCCAATACACAGGGAAGGGATTTTTCATTTCATACATCATTTAAAGCCTGCTGCAGTGATTTACCAATGTCAGGCTGTCTTTGGACCACAAAAAAGAGAAGAAAGGGAAATATGTATGCTTCTGTTGTGTATCTGGACTGGGATCCGAGGAGAGTGATTGGGGTAGGGGGCACACTGGGGTTTCTCCCTCGTCTGAGCACTGTGGAAAAGCCACACCTCCCAGCAGCGAGGAGCAAAGAGAACTAGGGGAAAGTGGTTTGTGTCTTACAGGGAGATTCTGATTCCTTTTTCCACCTACCCTGGGCAGGCTGGGTGGGCTCTCCTTTGCCACAACCTGTGTGGTCTCCCTGTTACTCGGTTCTTGAACTTAGAACCATCCTACACCCGCATAAGAATTATCTTCTTAAAACCGCACTACTATCCTGCTATTCGCCTGCCTCGGGACCTAAAACCATTTTCCAGGCCAATCGAGTCACCGCCTTTAGGACCTGAACTCCTGCCTCTCTTCCCACTTACCCTGCAACCCCGTGGCTCCAGGCACCTGGAGATGCTCGCACGCCACCTGCCTTCGCCGTGGAGCTTCTAGGGCAGCTATTCTCCCAGCCTGCAATCGCTCCCACTTCTAAAACTCTTTCAAGGACCAACCTCACACCCACTCCATCCACTACTCTTCCCATGACTAAGCCAGCTTTCTGCTTATTCGCTTCCCCAGACTTCCAAAGACTCGGAGTCAGCAGTGACTTGAACTAGATAAGAGATAACACTAACATTAGGTAACATGACTAATAAATGTCATTGAGCGATTGTTGGGTGCCACGTGATTTCCATGCAATACCTCTATCCGCTCTCACAACAACCCCATCAGGATGTGCTGTTGATATTTCCAGGTGACAGAATGGAGACTAAGCCTGGGTGAGGTCATTACTTGAAGCTACATTCAGCTGGGAGGTAAGTAAGGTGGCCAGAATCTGAACCCAGACTTTCTGCCTTTTTTTTTTTTTTTTTTTTTAATGAGCCTTTAACCACTACTTTTACTGCCTCTCAGTTCGGCATTACTTCTGAGGTAACTGATTTTTAGGTATTCTTTTAGACCCACAATAAAACTGAAATCCCTAAGGAGGCCTTGTGTGCCTTCTAGCTCCGAATCCCTCCAGCACCTAACCTCAGAGCTAGACACGCAATAGACATTCAATATAAACTCGATCATTCATCGATTGGCCAGACAGCTGCCAGAGTTGGGCACTTTTCTCTCTCCTCATTATGGAAAAGCCTAAATAATGCAGAGCTCAAGGAAGACTAGTGGGTGCAGGTCGGAAGGCAGAACCAGCTTCTCTTTAGGGAAGTCTAATACCGGACCACTTCAAACTCATCAACCAGACGTCCATTAAGCACATACTATGACATGGCAGACATATGGAGGACAGGAGAGAATAAAAAACGTTCTTGTCACAGAGGAGGCAAAGCAAACCAGAGAGGCAAAGCCAGGCCACCTTTGGTGAAGGCTGGGGTTGTGTGGCACAGAGCATGGGAAAAGGGAATGAAAGGACCCTGCAGATCAGTGTAGATCATTGGTGTGGTGGGAGACAGCTTCAGGAGAAGGTAGGGCCAGTGGGGCATTGAAGATGGGCAACATTGCCTTGGGTGGCGATAGAGGGAAGAGCATGGTCACGAGAGAGACTGACCCTGATTCATCACCTTTACTCTTTAGTGAAACAAAATGGCAGGGTCGGGATTTGTTTGCACCTTGCCACTATTCATGATGGCTACCAAGCTATGGTGCTTGCTCAGACTTTCTTACAGTTGGTCATGAGGGTAAAGCATGATAAAGTATGGTAGTATAGTGGGTAAGTGAAGGTCCTGTATATATTTAAGGTTGCTTGTGCCCTGCTCTGTCCTCTTAGGAGCATTCAACTCTACATGCAAAGGCTGCTGATGGTGGCACCCTTGGCCTAAGGGACCTTTTCCTACCAGGACAAGGAGGAAGCAGTCCTCAACCAGTGACAGACGCCCCTTGGCTGGGGTGATTTTGAGGTCTGTTCTCTGGCTGCCCCCATGGTGACTTGTTGGATAATAAATTCTATTGGATGCCTTCCCTTCCCCCTCCCTCCTCCTTCCCACCCCCCCACAGTGGGATCACCTCCCAAATGAACTGCTTGCTCTTGAATTGCGGGGTCTATTTCTGGGAGAACCCAAAGTAGGATACCATAGTCTTTATTAATTGCAGAGATATACATATACACTGATAGATAAATTCCCCCAATTGTCCAAGCATAGTAAACCAGGTCGACCCATTCATAATGTCTAGATTCTTAGCTCTGACTGTTTTGCATGCTCATAGGACCCTGACAGTATCTCTCTCATGGTATACTCATCCGAGTGTCTGATTTATCAGCCCCCCACCTCTGCTCACTCCCAACTAGAGTTGTCCAGTCTTTGAAAGCAGGGGCTAAGCCACATCACGTCTTTACTGTAAGTTCCTCTCACAGAACGGATGCTTTAGTCTTTAATTGGATCATGTTACGCAGAAAAAAATACCCCTCTGTCCAAAAGCAAGCTAAGCCCTATGCCTTTCTCTGACTTCCAAAGTGATAAAAGTTCAGTTACCAAAGCCACAGTGGCTCGCAAGTGCCTTGTAATGGGTTCATTATTTTATTTATCCTGTTGTACCAACCCTGAGTGGCCTTTCAAATGGTCTCACCAGTGCCCTTTCCTCAATCAGTTTCAAATGGCCCATCTTGATAAAGCTCATCCAACCCATGTGCAGACTTTGAAACTGGAGCCCAAGAGTGCCGTGATTAAGGAGCGGGGGTGAGTACTGATGAGTGTGTGGCCCTGGTGTTCACTTCCTCGGCAGGGCTCCTGTCCACGGTCCAAGGCCAAGGCTGTGTCCTCTCTGCCCTAGCCTCATATCCTGCCAGAGTGCAGAGTGCATCCTCCTCCTTCCCCAGCAGCACGCTTCCCCCCTCCGCCCGAGATGCCAGGGCTGCCTGTGCCACACACTTGACAGCTGATCCATTAGATGGCTGGCTATTGCCGAGGATATAATCATCAAAGGTGGCAAGCGAGCCAGGCTGGCTTCCAGTGCCGAGGCCGGCTGGAGGCCCCATCTAGTCAAGTGGATCGCTTCTCGGAAATGGCTTGCCATCGCTGGGTCAGAGCCAGAGGGCTAAATCGGAGCTGGAGTGCTCTCCCCAAGGCTTCCGTCCCTAACCCCTAGAGATGCAAGTCCCCTGGAAAGTGAGTCCTTCACGAAAAATCAGACACCGTGTTGTGGGAGGCACACCGCTTACCAGGACGCAGCCTCCTGGCCCAGCCCACGCCACCACCCCACGGTGAGCCCTCCTGGCTCCACCACGCCCTCCTCATGCCAGGCTTGGCAGGCCCCAAATTGGACTGACAGATGCTCCCTTAACCTCGCTTCCAGTTCCACTCATTGCAAAGGCAGCAACAATAATGTGAGCATGACCTCCAGGAGGCCTGGGGCATAGCCACCTCCTGCTATCACCGAGGAGGAGAGCCATGCAGAGCAGAACGAGCGGTGCCCTTGCCATAGCCAATGCTCCGTTCCGGCCTTGGAGCTCTGCCCGCCAAAGGTGAAGCTGCGGGCAGAGACAAAGGAGGGCCTGCAAGCATGGCCCGGTGTGGGCCCCACGGTGCGTTGGTACCCTCTGGGACGTGTACTTTCTGCACAGGGCAATGGGATTTTTCTCCCCTGCCCCAGAGAGAGATTGGATCCAAATCCTTGTACTTGCTCTCAAGAGGCACACAGCCCATTTCTCGAGGCCAGCAGTTCTGCCTCTTTGGTAAAGATGATGCCTGAAACAGTCCAAATAGCTCTTTAGAAGCAATCTCCATCCCTCAAACAGCTGAGCTCTGCCAGCCAGGGTATGCGGAGCATACCACGGTCTGCTCTGATGCCCAGGTTTGGGTTGTATGTGTAAAGAATAAGCAAGAACCGGTGACCCCCCCACCCCCACCATTTATAAAGAACTTCTGAGTCTGAGTGAGAGGTGAACACGCAGGGCCACATTTGACCGCAAAGGAAATCAAGGGGGATGACCCCATGGCACGAATGGTAGGCAAGCTGGGTTGTTTAGGTCCTGTCATGCCACATTATGCTGTGTGACTCTGGGTAAGTCACCTACCCTCTCTGAACCTTCGATTGTCCCAGATACAGATACACCTCATAGGGTTTGGAAGACCATGAAAACGAAGGGAATCAAACCTTACCCAAGGGAAGGGATAAGGGTTCTGAATAAAGCTTAAAATAGTCATTCTCCTGACCTCTCATCAGAAGAGCCGAGTTACCCTTCAGATCTACCTTGTAGACGTGCTATGGGAGAATGTAGATGATCTGAGGAGAAAAGGGCCTTTTTGTCATTTGCACCAGCCTCTCCCTAGAAGGAGAAATCCCCTCTGTGGCATTTGCTTGAGCACATCCATGATAACGAGCTTGTCTCTCTTAGATCAAGAGCCTGGGGGGGGGGGGCGGGGGGAACCAGAGGAGTGCTGTCCTCAGCAAGGAGAGGGAAAGCAGGCCATTGAAAGGAGGCAGGACCTGAGTCTAGAAGAGACCGAGAGCCCTGTGCATCTGGAATGGAAACCAGCTCTGCCTTCTTTTAACACATCTCATCAAGGGCCTGCTACATCCCCCGGGCCTGCCTTCACAGAGCCTGCCCTGCTCAGGCCACCCCAACATCAGGGAGCAAAGGAGGAAGCATGACCTGAGCAATTCAGGATATCTCCCAGTCTGATCGGGCTGCCCAGATGGACCACTGTGGCCCCCTTTGCCCTGCGTGCAGAGAGAAGAGCCACACAGGGACCCAAGCCGCCACTCGAAGGGACCTCAGCCCCTCCTACCTTTGGAAAAGTTTTCTGGAGTCTGGCTTTTCTTTCTCAGTCTCCACCCCACCTCATCCCACCCCAGGCTTATGTCCATCTTCTCTGGGAGTGTGGCCACATTCCTGCTCCGTGCTGCCAGAAAGCTACGGAACAGAAATGAGAAAGCAAATTAGACACCGATCAGCCCTCTATTATCTTGGTGTGCCGAATGATGCCCCTATGACAACTGTGGTCCGGGCAGCCTGGCTCCAGGAGCAGGCCCCGAAGGCATTCAGGGGATGCCTGCGTTCTCCCGCTGAAGCTGAGTCATTCAGCGGCTGGAGATCAGCTGCCGCCTCTGGCCACCGCTGCTGAAGGCCGAGGGTGACGCGCCACCTTTCATAATCACCTGGACGGAAAATTAAAGCAGCCTGCCCCATCACCGGTTACACATTCCAGCGTGTAAATTAACAAATTCTTCCAAAATCCATAACAGATACATCTTTGTTCAGCCAAGGTACTTTGATATAAATTGTAGCTTTTTAGGACGGGTCTGTCAAAAGTGTAATATATCACGGAATAGCGGATACAAGTTCAAAAGTACATATAATAATATAATTAAGATAGCTTGACAAGAATGTATTTTAAAAGTATAAAATACCTGCAGGTATAATAGCTTCATAAAGTCTGTCAGATTTACTTCTGCTGTGAAGAAATTTAAAATGTTTTACTTTAATGTGATGCAAATGAAGGCTGAGGTATGCATATAACACAGCCCTTAAAAAACAGGTAGAGGGAAAAGAATAAAAGTCAGATTCGGGCCAAACAAGACATTCAGCTTTGCAGGTGACTGCATAATAGATCAAGCAAACAGATTGGGGAACGGCGCTGGGCTGTTTGTAGAAAACACCAATTTCCCGTTTCCCTCCCTTGTTGGCTACAGGAAAGTAAGTGTTCTTATTCAAAATTAATGATTCCCTCTGCACATTTTTCTTCTTGCTCAAAAGGTTCGAGCATAATTCTTGTTTAAAGCAAAAGCAATTTTTATATAATTACCAGCCCATAGAAAATTATTTTTCAATGCACCAAAAAGCTAAGGAGAGGAGAAACTCACACCCAGAACAAAGGCCTTCAGACACCTCTGTGTACGCAAGGACCTGGTGCCCCGGGAGAGGGGGGCGTTCCAGGCACCTGTCCAGCCTAACTCAGCTACCTGGGTGCTGGGCAGAAATTGTTCCCAAGCCAAGAGGCACTAACTGTTTACCTAGTATAAAAAGATGCCAAGATATGAAATTATAAGGTTAATCCAATCGACCAGGCCACAGATGGGGACACACAGACCAACTCTCACCCTCCCCTGGCCAAAAATTCCTCCTAAGGAATCCCATCACTCCAGCCTGGTGGTTTGCGCTACCGAGATGAACCCAACAATGTCCGTGGCGTTGCATCTCCCTGCACTGTGCGCTCCTGATATGCCAACAGCACCCACTCCAACTATTACTTAAATGCCTGGTGGCATTTGTCACACCTAGTTCCATCTCTGGTAGGCATCATATAGGGAGGACTCCGACATGAAGCAGCTACGGGCTTTCAGGAGCTCTCCTACCCTTCCCGGGCTCAGGTCATAGGTCAGAATCGGGGCAAAGAAAAGCCTGTATTTCGGATTTCTGACTGCTTCTGAGCAAGGGCAGATGCTGGCCGAAGCAAAAAACTAAAAATAAGAATAAAAATTAAAAAAGGTAAAAAAAAAAATAGAGTGGGGGAAGGAGTTCAGTGAAAGACATCTCTTCTCCAAGGTAAAAATTACATGCTCGAATCACGAAGCAACGTGGTTTAAAAATCAACACTGGCGGCATCTCTGGGGCTGATGACTGCACCCAAAAGAATTTTCAAAGTAAATGTACTTTTCACCATTATCTCCTCATTTGCATTCTGCTCCATTTGGATTCGGGAATTCGAGTAGACACTTTATTTTCAGGGTAGGTCTGCATAATGGCAAACAAGCAGTTTGGGAAGGAATTAGCCATATGGGCCTCGGCATTATTTTCTTAATGTGGGAATTGGGTCAACCTGACAAAATGCTTCCTCAAATACTGAAACTGGCACATTTTCTCCTTGAGAGGGGAAGTTTTCAGAATGGAGCCTCCCGGTTGGCTGTGCTTGGAGTCGTGGCTGCAGAGTCCCGGCCCTCAGAGGCTCGTGAAATGTTAAAAGCGAAGCAATCTCAGAGAACACCCGTCCAGCCTCCCTGTTTTGTAGCTAAGACGCAGAGGCCCAGAGAGGGGGAGTGACCTGGGCAAGATCGCACAGCTGATAGCTCAGTCTACATCACGCTCTCCTGTGACCCCACTGCCCCTCAACTGGCAGAGGTCTGTCTCTGCTTTTGTTTTCTTCTGCGTGTCTTAGGAACGCCCACTGTCCTCTAGGGAACCCAATCTCAATTTCTGGCTCCTTTTCACATTCCCCAGACCCTGCGTGAAGTTACAAGATGTTGTGAATTTACACCAACCCATCAACCGATTTATTCTTCTGCCCGGCTCCTCATGGGACCCTACGTTCGGGGCACAGGACCACTGGCTCACTTTGCCCTCACCCCCTCTCTGCTCTTCAGAATCTAGAAGCAAAGTGAACAAGCACAGATGAGACCCCCAGAGATCACCATTCTCCCCTGGCGACTAGCTGGGAGACATAATCTGGGGAATGGCGCTGTCAGGGTGTCTCGAGTGAAGGATGTAACAATACATGAGACAGACCTTTTAACGGCAACCTATTATTTTTGTAATTTGTTTAAACAAAACCAAGTGATTCTTTAAACTCTAATTCACATCTCCGAAATCCAGTGCTACTATCTCTTGTTTCTTTCTCTGGAGCTGTGGCAATAATTTTAATGCCAGCAGAAGGCATTAGACGTTAGAGGTGAGCAAGGCAGAGGGTTCTGGCTTTTATCAGATAATTAAGATGCTACCAAAGTCAAACCTTTATCAACTTTAGACTAAAAATAAGCTACTTCCATCCAAAGGCCTTTCTACAGAGCATTTAGAATGACAGTGCTCCGGATAAGGGTTAGCTTTTCAAAATGGTTCATTGTTTTTTCAACTTTCATTGGCAATCCATTCTCATTATGCCCAATGCATTTGTCTTCATAATACGTACTTCACAATTACAATATCAAAGAGTTTGTATCTACATAATAAAAATGATCTATAGAATAGTACAGGGAAAACATAATAACAAGGTGTGATCATTAATGCAATGAACACTTTGAGAGAAAACATGGCGTCTCACGGGAGAACTTGTCCCTATATCATAAGATGTTAGAAACAGGCCACAGCTTGGAGGTGAAATGGAAATTAAATCTCCGATTCCCCAGAGGTGGGGAGCACAGCGTGGCAGCAGGGCACCGCTTGACTTTGGCGATGGGAGGGGCACACAGGGGGCGTTGCTAGGGGACCTCGTGTTGCAAATAGTCACTTCAAAAGGTACCCGCTCTATCTAACCTTCAGAACTTTCTGGCCTATATATTATGGGCTCAACAGACAACCGAGATAAGGCTTGAGTCTTTTTTTCCCAAGAATAAGAACTGGCAAGTTCCATTGACAGGACTCTGTTTAGCTGGCCTACAGAGGCGCCGTCCAGGAAGGAATGTATCTGCCAGAGGAAAATCACTGAATCCGTTTCCCAGGCTAAAGGCATTGGCTAGAGAAAAGAAAAATGTGGAAGAAGGGCATCCATGTGGCCATCTGGATGGTTTACTCTCACATTACATTCAGGGAAAAATAGGCGCAGAGCTGGTTGGTTTGCACAGAGCATGTCGCTCTGTTCTTTGCTACTCTATAGCATCTACCACAGTGCTGGTTCCCAGTATCCACTCAGTAAATATTTTTTAATGAATGAAAAGAAGTGGAAGCCTGGGTGGCTCAGTCAGTTAAGTGTCTGCCTTCGGCTCGGGGCATGGTCCCAGGATCCTGGGATCAAGCCCCGCGTTGTGCTCCCTGCTCAGTGGGGAGTCTGTTTCTCCCTCTCCCTCTCCTTCTGTGTGCTCTCTCTCTCTCTCTCTCTCAAATAAATAAATCTAAAAAAAATTTTTTTTAAAAAGTAATGACTTTGTCATTAAGCCAAAATATTTCATAATTGATAACCCGTGCAGTAAATGACAGAACTCTCTAAGATGGACTAACACAGAAACGATGTAAAAGGTCGGATTAGTGAGGACAAAGGAAAAGGAACAACAGATAAGAAATGGGCGGGAGGCTGTTTGAGTTTGCACGAATGTAAAAGTTGGCGTGGCGCTTGGCCAAGCAGGGCTGGTGACCCCTTGCTGGGCAGATAGGAGGCTTGGCAGATGTTCCGAAAGGGAAGTGGGAAGCCAAGCAGATGTCCAGCTCTGTTAAGAGAGAAGGAGCACTGTCATGCTTCTTAGCTGGATCCAATGGAGGAAGAGTTCTCTTCGTGGGATGGACAGCCAGCCGAGAGCTGAATTATACCCAGAACTGGGCTCAGATCTGAACGTTGGATTTCATATATACATGTATTTTCCAAATCCTCCTGAGGCTTCTGTACATTCAGGTCAAATGCAAGTCTGAAGGGACAAGGCTTAGTTGGTAAAGGGCCAGGGAAAGCAGATCATCTGATCTATGAAACTCAAGCCACCTGCCTACGGTCTCCAATCCTGCAAGGGAAAGAATCTCTCTCCTTCACTCACCTCCCTCTTCAACTTCCCAGGCACAGCTACAAGGTCTATCCCAGAGAAATGAAGTAAATTATGCTGAGATCTAAAATAATTTCAGCATCAATTGATTTAGATGAAAGCATTTTTGACTTGGGTATTTGGAAAATTATCCCTATTTATCAACTTGATTTGGCTAGCATAACCTCTATATGTGCAAGGATAACTTCGAACAGGGAGAGAGCTTGGGTGAATTATTGCCAAAATATCTCCAGGCACAGAATGCTATACAAAAATGCAGGGGTGATGGAAAGAATATAACATACAGCAGTATGTGACATACAGCAGATGTAATAACAGAGAGATCTTGAATTCACCATTCACATTTGTTTCTTATGCATGAGAAAGCAAAATATTAACATAGTAGATGAGAAATCGTTACAGTGTCCAGGCTGGATTCCTACTTAGGAATATAGATATAGCCCAAGCTTTTCATTTCACAGATGATGGGGTCCTAGGCTACAAGAAGTCAAGGTGACTTGTCCAAGGTCTTAGAGCCGAGATTCAAACCTGGATGCCCTGGACTCTTAACCCAGTGCTTTTCTACTCTACACACAGTCTTTCAGTCACGGACAGAGAGGTAGGTATGTGGATGGGAGATGATGGATAAATACATATTCTCTAGGTGGTGTAGTTTTTAGACACAGTTATTCTGTCTTCAGATTGAATGTCCCATAGGTACATCAAAAACTCCCTACAGGACATTTAAACTTCCCTGCAGAGTTAAAAACTGTGGCAAGTTAGAAGTCCCCTGGAGCGGAGATGAACCATGGACTCTGAAAAACAAACTGAAGGTTCTAGAGGGGAGGGGGGTGGGAGGATGGGTTAGTCTGGTGATGGGTATTAAAGAGGGCACGTTCTGCATGGAGCACTGGGTGTTATACGCAAACAATGAATCATGGAACACTACATCTAAAACTAATGATGTAATGTATGGGGATTAACATAACAATAAAAAATAAAAAAATAATCTTAAAAAAAATAAAAAAAATAAAAATAAATAAATAAAAGAATTCATCCTATTCTATCCACACACACACAAAAAACTAATGATGTAATGTATGGTGATTAACATAAAATAATAATAAAAAAATAAATGTAAAATAAAATTAAGTTAAATAAAAGTTAAAATTAAAAAAAAAAGAAATCCCCTGTAGCTATTAAAATAGTGTGTAGTGAGAAGAATGGTGTTACATACAGGTGACTGATGGGGTTTCACCCCCTCCCATGTCCTTAGAGAGACAGACTGATAGAGAGATACACACCGTTGGCATTTCTAAGCAAGGTGTCCAGTATTTTCAGTCCTGGGGGAGGCAGCAACTGCTGACTACTTTTCTTTTCCCAAAACTGCATTAAAACTTTCTTTTTTAAGAAAAACGAGAGAAAAAAAATCAATAGAGCATGAAAGGACATGAAAAATGCATTTGAACCCATATATATTTATTTCTAACAGTGCAATTTTTTAAAGTTCTCTAAAAAAAAAAAGAGTAATGTGATGCTCAAGGAAAAAAATGCAACAAAACCCTGAATTTAGAAGCAAAGGCAAGAGCCAAAACAAACCAAAACAAAAAACCCCCAAAATAACGAAGATCTAAAGATCTGACCTAGGAATTTGAGGTACGGATGAAAAATGGTGACAGCCTTGGCCACCTCTGGGATTGGAAGGTCAAAGGCTATATTAAATGTGATGGGGAACAAATTCACTTTTTGGATAATTCAGCATATATCCATATTAAAGCTTTTCAGCCTCCCATCACAGTGAAATTACTCCTGAGGTAGCAAGTGTTCCCTTGTGGACCTCACCGTACTTCTTTTTTTCTCCCTAAAGAGAAGTGGCACAGCAAAGAATGCCAGACATCCTTTCCAGGGCTCAGGTGAAAAGCAAAGGGGAAAAAAAGAGTGCAGGTTAAATGCAATATTAAAAACGATCTCTCCTAATCAGTGTATCTTTCTTCCTTGCAGCTAAGCAATCTTGGTCAATTACGGGGCATTACTCCGCAGGCCAACTGGCAATTACAATGGCATCTTTCTTCCCATCACTGACAGCAGAAGGAGGAAATAGTCCGAGTCCAGCTAAATGTAAAGAGGGAAAGGGGAGCTCATTTTAGAGGTAATGTAGAGGGAACCTATAACCGGGATGCAGATGCTATATGCAGCTGTTATGCAAAGAAGCTCCTGCTCTAAGAGCTGATGTGTTTATTTAGACTAGTGCTAATGCCGAGTTAATGCCAATTTCCAGAGAGGATTAATATACACTAACGTGGAATCATTGAACCGTTACACACATCTGGAACTGGGTATTTTAACTGTTTCTTTTTTGTGGCAGCCAGCTGCACTGGAGAGGCAGCTGAGAAAGTTGCCATCGCTCTTTAGACCCAGCTGAACAGATGTCACGCTGTTGGGACAACTACAGGCCCTTCTGATCGAGACCACTGTCCTCACCCCCTTCTGATCTTTTTGCCATTCCTCTTCGTCTTTGTCCAAACGTGAGTGTCCCACATTCATTTTCAAGATCAGGTTGCAATATCTTCCATTTCTTCCAATTTTCTCACTGCCAAACTACTTTCCATGCAACCACGAGTTCTCCCGAAAGAATGGAGAAATAGCCAGAAAATCGAAAGGCTCTGGATTTTGCCCAGATTTTTGTGGTTCAGTCATTTAATCTTGGCACCTTGTTCCTTGAGTGGATCCTTGGAGAGAGGAATCCTTTGGCAGGGAGACCACTTAGATTAATGGTGAAGGCCACCTCAAGGACTCAGCTGATCTCATGACCCAGAAGATTCTATTTCCAGAGACCTACAACAGCATGCCTCTTCCCGAGTGCTTGGCCCTCTTTGGCACTTCCATCTCAGAACAGACCACTGTCCCTCACTCCCCATCTCAGTCATTCAAGAAGGAAACCATGGTGTTTACTGGGGAGCATCGCGCTGGACAAGAACTCTCAAGGTAGAAAACCTAAAGGGATGAGCTATTATGAGAGTCATCTGGCCAACCCCAATCCTCTCTAACACTTCCTTGTGGCTATCCTTTCTTGGGTGGAGGCTAACCCAGATGTGCACACTATCATTACGCATCCTAGAAAGGTTTTGCTTATTTGACCTTGGTTGCAGCTGTAAGGATTTACTCATCAATAATTACAAAGCACATGACAACTCAAAGTGCCCTACCAATATCAGCCATACAAGCAATTTATATTTTGAGATTCTGTTGGGGGCTTTCAACAACTATTTGCTTCGATCCACTCACTCTCCCACCTTTTGCTCCCTAGACATCCAACTGTTCAGACAGATCCCACCGAGCGAACATCACTCAAACCATCCCTTCAGCTCGGTTTCCCAAGTACCCTGCAATCATTTGTGCTTTCCTCCAGCATACCTTTCAGTGCCACATCAGAAGAGCTCTTTAAACACTAACAAGAACCAATATTTTAGATTCTACTGCTAGGCGCTTCAGCTCAAGTCACTTTATTGTAAAATTAGATGTCATTGTGAAAAGCATGGATATAAATATAAGGGCAAAAGGCCCTTTTCTTAATGTGGAAACCAAGGTAACAATATTCTATTTTTCCTTGTCGTCAAAAAGTTCTTCTTCTTTTTTTTTTTTGATAGCTCAGCCAATATAATGCACTGCATATTTACACTGAGCATTAAATAACTATTATGCAAAAGTACTTCACAGTAATATCTAAGTATATTTATGGAAAGCTAAATTATATCGCCAAGTTTATTTTAGACCACAGAAGCCCCTGGGAAGGGATATTGTGTATTTTAAAGAGTAAATGTAAACTATTAAATAGAGAGAGCCTTTGTGGAATGTAACACATTCTACCTAGGTAAATCACAGAGCAATTACACAGTAAACTTTTCTTTGATGAAGCACTGAAGTGATGACATGTAATTACTTTTCCAATGCTGCACCATGTGTTTATCAAAATGTTAATGCAAGCATAATAACAGGCTGTATGTTTGCGCCGAGAATGTCAGAGCCATCCAGCTGTCAATCACATCTGAAAATAAAATCGCAAATAAGCAGGCAGCTTGATAACAGGAGTGACAGCCAATACTCACTCAGCTGATAAGTACTTTGCTCCCTCCACCAATCCCAGTGACAGTGTAATATACCTAATAGGGGAGTATATCTTTTATTAGTCGGCATGGAACCAAGTGGCATAAATGGGCTGAACCTTGCGTGTGGCTCTCTCCCCCTCCCCTGTGTTCTGCTAATGAGGCCTCTCTCAGGTGCCAGCCGATCCCATTTTCTTTCTCCAGGCTCCTCCAGAGCAGTGCCCTTGTGTTAAAGGCGGCAGAGCCTGCAGACGGGCGGGCAAACTCCATTCAGGCCAGGCTTCCCAGCTAAGGGGCCACGTTCAATCCATTAAGAACAAGCCTTGCTGGGCGCCTGGGTGCCTCAGTCGTTAAGCGTCTGCCTTCGGCTCAGGTCACGGTCCCAGGGTCCTGGGATTGAGCCCCGCATCGGGCTCCCTGCTCCGCGGGAAGCCTGCTTCTCCCTTCCCCACTCCCCCTGCTTGTGTTCCCTCTCTCGCTGTGTCTCTATCTGTCAAATAAATAAATAAAATCTTTAAAAAAAAAAAAGAACAAGCCTTGCTGTCTCTCCTTGGTCATGACCACCCAGACAAAAAGTCCTAGGCTAGGGCCCGCTTAGCAACTGGCTGCTTTTGCCTAAAGCTCTTAATGCAACTTAAAGAAAAAAAAAAGGTGCTCTGTTTTGAAAAACAAGTGACAAAATTGTTAGGGAATCAGGATGAGCTAAGCAGTGCCTGGGGATTAGAAGTCCCACTCGGGAGCTTTCCTGGGGCCAAGTCCTAAATAGGCCCCTGATAAGGTCATTTTCCATATCATTTTTTTGTGCTATGGAACATCTGGGAAATGAGCACTTTAGTTCTGGAAACCTCGTGTTCACCCTGACTCATGCCCTCTTGACATTCTCTGAGAACACTTTTCACTAAAGGATCCTTTCAAATGTATCTAAAAATTGCCAACCACTTGTTGAAGGGTGAGCAGGTGCACACATCATCTTCTCATTCAGATTAGTAATTCCGGACCTTCTTTGCAGTATGGGACACATTTTAGAATTTCATCTTGCTTATGCACAGTAGGGCAGTCTGGTTGTGCATAAATCGAACCTTCTAGTTACGACATTTCCTTCTCCACCTAACTGAACTCGCAATGCAAATCATACCTCCTTATTTGCATTTTGCTATTATAAAATGCCGGCATGGCTTGTCCACTCTGCCCTTTACGTGAGTGTGTGGCTGTAACCAGAGGAAATGTTCTGGTTCTCGGTACAAAAAAGAAACCAGAGAGACATCCCGGCAGAGAATAGAATGAAAGGAGAAGCTATATCCCTACACCCTCTGCTCTTCAGCAATTTTCCTTCCATGATGTTTCATGCTTGCTGGTGATGCTGACAAATGCTTCGACGGCAACAGGCCAACTTTGACATTCCCACCTGCCTGAAGTGCAATGAAGAGCTGACCTCACCCCCCTTCCGGGACCGCAATGACTGCTGGGAAACTTTCTATCATGAGCTTAGACTAATAGGTGTCTTTTGAGTGACAGTTTTTCAATTGCACAGCAACCTTAGAAGTCACCAAAACAAAGAAACCTTTGGAGTTTCCAGGGACCATAGATTCAGAGACCCTCGCCTGCCTTGGTAAGACCCCTTGGACACTCAGTGACTGCAAAGTGGAGACAAGAGCTAAGAGTTTAGACAGACCTCAAGGGTCTTGCTTGCTGAGCCCATCTGCTAAGAGCCCGATTGCAGCAGATATGCATGCTTCTCCCGCTAGAGCAAGTATCATTTCCGTTAAAGGTGATGAATCTCCTTGGGTTTAAGTGAAAGCAGGTAGGATTTGTTACCGTAACGTGCCTTGCTCTTCTCTTCCGAAAAAGGGACGGAGTCAGATACTGACTCAGGGGCCTAAGTCCCTGGAAGTTGAGCAGGAGCCAGGAGGGTCATCACATGCTGTAGAGAGTCCTCGAGAAGCCAGCTACAGTTAAGAGGAAAAGGGACAACAGGAAAGGCCAAGCAGGGGACCCGAGGTGGCAGGAGAGCCATCTTCCAACGGCCCAGTGTTTAAAGCCCTTTGCAGCATGTTCCCGACAAATGCCTCCCGCCTCACTTCCTGCCACCTCCCTCTCCTGTACCCCTGTCTTTCGGGTCCTGTGCACACGGAACTTTGCACTAGTCCCAAGCGCACGGTCACAATCACAATTTCCACGACTCCTCTCATGCTGGCACCTCTGCTTGGAATGCCCTTTACTCATTCTCTCCACCTGGAAAAAAATTCACCACTCTCTTCAAGTTTTGGGAAGGGCGCTTATTCTGTGGCGAATATTCTAGAGTGCCCCAAATTCCGTGGCACTGAATTCCGTGGCACTAATTTGTTGTTCTCACCTTAGCACTCCCGTAGCACCTCGACATTGGCATTTTCTTCCCTAGGCATATAGTTTTCTCTTCCCTGCATCACACTATGAAGATCTCATGGACAAGCATCAGGCCCAAAACTTCGGTTTGGAATTCCCAGGCCTACCACACAGGCTGGTTTACAGATTCATAAAAGGTGCTCAAAAGTGCTCGATAATTTGAATTTATGATCCAGTATTAGAGAGCATGTTGTACAAAAGAAGGACCGTTATGTATTTATTCAGAGTCAAAACTCTAGAACGGAGAGGCAGAGATACAGGTTTTGAATCAGCACAAAGAAGCTTCTGATCATTACAGCAGCTCAACAATGGAAGTCTCTTGACGTCACAAGGTCCCTAGCTCTGCAGGTATTAAAACGGAGGGGTGTCTGGTCACCTCGGGAGATGGCACAAATGACCTGAACGATCCCTAGGAATCCTTATGATACTTTTCGACTTTGAGATACCATGAAGCATTAGGCCTGTGTACATGAATAAATAATTGTTTGGGTCTACTAGTTAGAAAAAGTTCTATAGTAGCATGGGTCTCAGCAGGCCTAAGATTCACTTGCGAAGCCTGTTAGAAATCCTGGACTCCATTCTGAACAAAAACTCTGCACAGGAATGTGGAGGTGGACACTAGAAATCTGCATTTTAAACAATCACTTTAGATATTTTGTGGGAAGTAGCTCCAGGACTATCGTTGGAGAAATACTGTTCTGGAGTGGGCCAATCGATGGACTTAAACCTTGTTATTCGACCAATTTTTCCTTATGTTGACATGAACTCAACTCAACCTGTGGGTATTCCCTGACACGTGTGTGTAAAAAAAGTTTATAATTTGGGCTCAGGTCCAAGTACAGAGAGAAATGTAGGTCTAAAAGCCACATTGCCAGGATGAAGAGCTCCCTCAAAGAAAAGGTGCTTGTGGAGCTCTGAGGAAGCCAGGTGGGCTAGTAATGACACAGCCACAAAAGTGATAGAGAAGTCCTTAGGGTAAAATGACAAATGAGCAAGCAAGCCAAGATCACAACCCAGAAAATGAATTAACTGATCAACTAGATGGCAGATTTTGAGGCATATTCCCAGAGAAATGAGATAAAGAGATTTGCCAAGCTTGTGAAGAGCTCAAAAGCCATGATGTCACCTCTCAGGAGAGGCTAATGAAGTGGAAAAGGTCATCCAGAAAAGCACAACAACCATATTTTAGCACAGAGGTGGAGTGGTCAGTAAGGATCTGAGAAATACAAGAGGCGAAGTGGCTGCTTAGCAATGGGAGAGCTTCCAATTAGACGATCAATACATGACAACGTTTGCCAAGTTTAATGTCGTTTGGAATTGATAGTTCAACCAACCCTACTTATGAATAAACGTTGGTTGAAGGGGCAACAGGTTGAGTCCATTATTTTATTATTATTTTTTAAAGATTTTATTTATTTATTTGAGAGAGAGAGCATGCTCATGAGAGGGCCTGAGGGTGGGGAGGGGCAGAGGGAGAAGCAGGCTCCCCATGAGCAGGGAGCCCAACATGGGGTTGGATCTCAAGACCCTGGGATCATGACCTGAGCCAAAGGCAGATGCTTAACCGACTGAGCCACCCAGGTGCCCCATATTATTTTTAAATGTATAAACCCTTCCACAGACTCAAAATTAATACAGAAATTCTACATTGAGATTGCACATAGTCTTTGTTAAGACCAGGTGGAGTGGGATGGGGCAAGGATGTCCAACTAACCATGAGGAGGAGAGGAATCTGATGTCCATAGGTACTACATTCTTCAGTCTTGGACAACAATTATTTCTTTATTTTTACATTTTAGCAGTGAGGAAGATCTCAAATGCAGAAGTATGTCAAGTTTGGAAAGATTCACCTTCAAGTGCTCTTGGATCCATAGTAGGAAACATAAGGAATCTCAGTATGGTGACATCTGCAGTGTCCATGTTGCCTTTAGTATTATTTTTATTAAGTTTTTAAATTTTTAATTCCAGTGTAGTTAACATCCAGTGTTGTATTAGTTTCAAGTGTACAATATACTGATTCAACAGTTCTATACATGACTCAGTGTTCTTCATTGTAAGGGCACTCTTTACTCCCCATCACCTATTTCACCCATCCCCCCCACCCACCTCCCCACTGATGTGCTTTATTTTAAATGGGTACCCTCAGTTAAAGTTATTATTTCTTTTTTCCACAAGAACATTTTCATGTTGCATTCATTATTGGCATAGCCTTCCTCGATAAATGATGGCAACAGGGAAACTTAAGACTACGTTCCTGAAATGGACATTCTGAGAAATTTTCAGGCTTATTTTTTATCCAATGTATTGAATTTCTTAGGAAAGACCATTCAAGTACAGATCACCCTAGAGTCCTAAAAACCTTAGATCTATTTGAGTTTTGTTTGTGTTGTGGTAAATGCCCATGATCATATTAATCATCTCCATCACTGCCATCATCATCATCATCATCATCATCATAAAGCCTTCTTCTTCCAACTGAGAAAAAGCCAGCACTACTGAGTCTGTTTTTTATTTATTATTTATTTGTTAATTCTTTCGTGGTAACTGGGACTCCTTTCTTTTCTGAATAAGACAGTTGCAATTAGCTGGAGCACAGAGCAGGGGGCAGCCAGTTGGCTCCCAAGCTATCTCAGGTTGTGGGCCCCGGGCCTGCCCCATTGTCTTGTGTAATTCTAGGGTATTCAGGGCTTTGAAAAGAGGTTTCATTTTTCGATTTGGCAACAAATGTTCCATCTAAGAAATTGTGAGGCTCACAGCGTAAGCATGATTTCACCACCATCTGAGTTCACTGATGATGGGTTATAGAAGCAAAATGGTAAAAACAAGGAATAGGACCACGGGAGACTTCCTTTTCTTCCCATGCTCAATCCACTTCTCACCCTGACTCTACACTCTCTCCTCTCTCTTGGCCCTTGCTCTGCTGCTCTTGTCCATCTCTAGATCTTGACTCTTTGATACCCTCTCCTCTTCACGGTTCGTTGGACATCCTTGCCCCCATCCCATTCCATCCGGTCTTAACAAAGACACTAATTGGTGTTGGCCCATCAACAGCCCTTCATGATAAGCACTTTAGATGGTGGGACAAACCCAGGGTTCTGCAGGAGGGAGGAGCCAGATGCGAAGAGTGCAGAAACGTGCAACATTCTGAAATGGAATCTCAGTATGGTGACATCTTCTGCAAAGTCCATGCAGAAGTGCATAGTGAAATGCACTAATCCTGAGCATTGCTTCCGTTGTGACATCAATGTAGTCATTTATATCCATTTGAAGTATTCCCTTTTTTCCCCTTCAGAATCCCTCCTGAGGTCTAAGTGCATGGATATTTCATTTACTGCCTTCATTTGTACTCCATTAGCCCTCATTTGATCCCCTACCAGTGCCAATAAGAGGGTATGGTTCATCGGACAGTAGAGGGCTTCACTCTGCCCACTACAGACAAACTTTTCACTTAAACTAGAGGTTTAAGTGCCTGAAAACACAGCCATGTTTCAGTGCTACATTCCGAAACAGATGTTGGATAATTCAGTAATTAGTATGCATGTCTGACTCCATGCAGCCTCTGTTGATCTCTCAATTATAGTTAGCTGGGTCCTCTGAAGTTTGCAGTAGTTAATTAGAGCATTATTGAACAGTTGGGCTGGAGAGCCAAGCTCTGCATTTGGTGGACACCTTGGTCCCACACACGAAGCATCGGGCTGGTCCTTGCCTGGGGAATGCCAGTCTGCAGGGTGACCCAGTGCCAGGAGGGTGTAGATTGCCTTTTGAATAACAGCTGGAGGGAGGCCTCTTTTATGAGCAGAGAATAACGGTCACATTCTTTATTCTGTCCCACCCTTGACAGGAAAATTCACATCCCAGTGGTGATCAGTTTTATAAATGTCCCCTCGGGGGCAGAAAAAGAAACCTTCAACATTCAGAAAAGCGATAATGGTTCTGAGTGGGCTCAGGAAAGTCAAAATCTGAGGTTAGCACGGGAACCAGAGATCAGCCTCCCTGTCCGACACCAGTTCACCTTGACCACCCTTCCGGAGGAATGTGGGAAAGGCAGGGGGCAATGGTGGAGGGGAGCATGCAGGGATCCCTGCAAGGTAAACTGGGCACAAAATTAGAGAAGGCAGTTCAGAAATGGTTGCTTTGGAATAATTGAGGTATCATATCATCTGCAACATCAGAGTCTGACTTTCCAAAACTCCTGATAATTGCTCAGGTTCAGTGTTGAATGTAGCCTATGAATATTAGAGCAAGCGTGCATTCATCATTCTAAGACTAAAAGACAAGCGTGTCTTGTCAGTGGAACGGTGGGGAGATGCTTTGGGGATTGGAGGCTAAGGAATAAGGAGCATTACAGATGACGGTCATGGTCAGCATGCTTTCCAAGGAGGATTCTCTTATCTGCCCAAATTTAGCTTCTATGCTGTTCTTTTTCCAAATTCATGAAGTCAAAAGGGTCACTGCTCATTCCTCACCAACTTGTGAAGTATGTTATCCCACAGCCCATCCTTTTTTGTAGGGAGGAAATGGGAGAGGCAGGGACCTGGGCTGGTCTACTGAGTAGGTTTACATTTCTCACCCTCTCCTCTCCACCACCCTTGAACACCCCAAGGTTTCCCCAACCTTGGCCCAGAATGTAAAGGCCACAGAATGACATGCACGGTGGACATAATGTTTGAAATGAAACAAATATTGGAGATGAAATTGGTACAGTGGAAGAGGGCTGCACTTGGCAGGATCTAATCTCTACTCAACCACTGTGTGACCTTATGTAAGTCACATTACTTCTTTCTGTCCCATGTGCAAAATGGGAATAGGCATAATGTTGCCTTCAGAATGAGTTAGCCAAGGGTGATGTCATTCATCTCCTTGGGGAAGGGAGAAAGAGCATAGGAACAATGTTAAAAGGTAGAGACTTGACTTTTCTCTCCCCTCTGTTCAGTGAGGGATCTTGAGCAAATCTTGTACTGACACGGGCATCGATTCCTTTAACCATAAACAGGAATCCTGTAAGGCCTGTTCTATATACCCCACAGAATGAAGGTGAGGACTAAATGTGATAACTTTGTGAAAGTATTTTGGAATCTGCAAAGGGCAACAAAAACAAACACAGTAAAGGCTGGAGTGAGGCAGGTGCATGATCAAGTGGGCTGAATTGATTGCTAGGAAGCTGGGGAGAAAATTCTGAGAGTTCGGGCTGCTAATCCAGACAGCAGCCACAAAAGGTTGGCATCAGACAATTTACAATTCAGAGCTTACTGGGGCCTGGAAGAGTCTTTGAAGCAACGGAGCTCAGTTCAGCCCCCACCTCAATTCCACTTTGCTGTGCTGTGAATTTAAAGGGCTCTTATCAGATTCTTATCAGACTCTCTACAGATCAATTCCTACAGTAGAGAAGAGCACAGGAGAGCACACCAAACATTCTAGGACTTTCGTCTCCATCACCCTATTCACAATGCTCTCCTTCATTAAGCATCCTTTGTAAACGCAGGGCCAGGAGCCCTGTATCAGGTGCTAGACATCATTCTGTCTCATCTGCCTGAAGTTAGGATGTGGCGCCTGGGCTTTCTTGTCTCCCTCGTATTCTAGGATGTACCGTTTCAGGATTCCATGATTCCCTAACAGAAGTTCAATGAATAGATAATATTTAGACTCTGTGGTGCCAATCGAGGTTTACTAAGTGTCAGATGTCCTCCTTCGGTTCAGTTAAACAAAGATGGAGTACCGGCCTTCTGCAAGGTAACGGGCTAGGCGCCAGAGCAACTGCTTTGAATCCTTTCACTTCTACAGCGATTCAAGTTGATGAATGCCATTCACGAATTTATTAGGGTATATATATACCTGGATTGATGTTTTCTCATGTTGTTGGTCATAACACCCCTGTGGGGCAGGCCTTATCATTCCTATTTTACAGGTGAGTAAACTATTGTCCAGAGAAGTTAAGGTCACATACTTAGTCAATGGTGAAGCCAGGACTTCATAAAGGCTGTGTGTTTGTTTTAACAGGTTTATTGACCGTATAAGCAGCACACAGTAAATTGCACGTTTAAAGTGTACAATTATAGAAGTTGTGACACATGTTCACCATGACGCCATCACTGCAATCAGGATAATGAACATATCCATCACCCCCAAGGTTTTCTTATGCACTTTTGTAATCTCTCCCTTTTGCCCTCCTCCAGGCAAGCATCTTTCTGCCTTCTGTTTTAAAAAAGAAGTTTGCTTTTTCTAGGACTTTACAAAATGGAATCATGTAGTAGAAACTCCTTTTGGGGGCTGGTTACTTTCACTTGGCATAACCATTGTGAGATTCGTCTTCGTTGTTGTGCGTGTCAGTACTTCATTCCTTCCTGCTGCTCAGGACTATGCCATTGTGTGGATATATCACAACTTGTTCCGATTTGGTGTCCAATTGTTTTTTTTTATGTTTTCCTCTTAGAACAAAGAACAAGGACATTTTTTTTTTAAAAAAGGGGTCAATTCCTTTTATTGCTCCTACAACTATAGATGATGACAACTCAAGTCTTAGGTTTCAAATATTTCTCGATTCAATGAGCTAACACATTAGGAGCTGTATCAGGACTTCCGAGCATAGCATCGGGAGGAGTCATCTCGAGTAGGTTGTGCGGGGACCCGTGCATTGAGATGGCAGCTTCTTTGCTTGTAGACAAGGAGAACTCACAAAGGCATCAACAATAGAGAACTTTGGAAAAATTATGAGAGCAATTTAGGAGTGGGTAATTAGATACCTTTTGCAGGGTGTTTGGGAAATTAAATTAGCTTTTTTTTTTTAAATGAAGGTTTGGGGGATCACTTTATAAAAAAATAGTGCTGTGACTGACTATTTTTCTAATATCCTCTGCCTTTCTTTCTTGCATATCCCAGGAAGTGGCACTTTTAGTCCTTAGCTGCAGCAGCCAATCATAGCCTATAATAGCATTCACTGCATAAATTGTCAGTGTCATGAATAATAAAATTAGTTTAAATAAACCCCCAGCCACAATCACAAATAAATCTGGTGGAGGATCCCACGTCCTTTCATTCTGGGGGGAAGGGTCAGTGTAATCTCTATAAATTCTTGAATTAAAATGGAGACATAATTATTAGAGGGAGTTGGGGTGGAAACAGGAGGAGAATGATGTGGTGCTCAGTAGGTTTAAGAGAGAGAGAACAGAGCTCCTCACTGAGAAGCCTTCAGAGAGCACCCTGTCCCTAGGATGGGCAGCTGGATAGCCATCATGGCCAAGAAAGGGTCTGCAGTGGCCATCCCAGAGGTGGTCAGCCTTCACTTGGCCAGGGCCCTCAGCTTCTCTGCAGGAGGAGTCTAGAGGGAAAAGCAGGAGGCCCAAATGCCGCGTGATCCTCCTTCCCACCCCTGCTGTGTCCTACTCTAACCTCCCCTCGTGTTACCCAGCAGCCCCAATCCACTTCTGAAAACCCATGCACTGGTCTGGCACTATAATCATCCAACGTGCTGGTAGCTGTCAACCGAATCCCATGAAGAACCTTCCCGTTTATTAGTGACTGAGCCCCCAAGTTTCCTACTCCCTGGCTGTGTGCAGAGGTACGCTGAGGGTTGTAGATGTCCCTGCTCCACTTCTGTTTGACAGAGTGACTGCATGTTCTAGCACAGGGCTTCAGGGAATTCATTTTGACAGCTGAGCAGTTTCTGTCAGCTTCTCTCTTCCTTTGTAGGCCCTGCTCAAATGCTCTGCCTTCTTGAGATGTTACTAAAGCAGCCTAGGGGAGTAGAAGAGGAGCCAGCGACCCCACTTTTCAACTCAGAGTGCTTGTCGACCCCGGTCGGTCAGCACGGTGGCCTGCCCGTGCCCCGTGTTCTCCCAGCATCCTCCAGACTGCATCCCTTAGCGCTGCTTCTATTTGGGTCATGTGACTGTCCCAAACACGACCCCTTCTCCCATCCCCCTGCCCTCACTCCCAGCTCCCAGACAGAGTCAGTTGTCATGTTGACTGTCCCCTCTTTGGTCCCCCACTCGCCTGATTACAGTTCCGAGCCCACTCCGCTGACTTTATTTAATGAGATTTATTGTCTGTGCTTAGTACTTTTCAAAGCCCCATCACCCTCTCTGAGTTTGCTCTTAGATCTTCAGCCTGCCAAAGAGGTGGGCTTTTGAAGCTGCCTTCATTAATTCAGTACCTAGCTTCTGCATTTAACGACACATGGGTTTGAAGTGTACATAAGCCACAGTGGAAACATCTGAGAAGCATCCCGAGATACTGCAAATTATAAAGGGCGATTAAGAAATAGCATGGTGCTCTAGCTCCTCATGCCTCAGAACTTTATTCCTTATATCAAAAAGATTCAAGGATATCAAAATATCACTGTCTGACTCTGATAATGACTTCCCAGAGTTTCATACATTGGTGGAACAAAGATATAATTTTAATTATCAGCAGCTCCATTTTTTTTTCTCTTGAGCTATTGCAAAGGATGGGGGTGGGGGTGGGAGGAAGGACAGGGAGGAGGAGGAAGAGGAAGGTGAAGGGGCAATGCTACTGAAGTCTTGCGTCGGGGGAGCCTGTGAGGACGTCCTGTGAGGGCGCCATCACTGTGTGGGAGGCCTCGTGGGCGGCAGGTGGAGAGGCGGCTCTAGCTGCTAATCTGTCTTGCTGGTGCTAACACTGTCAGGCAGCAAATGACAGGAGCCTATCCCAGAGAAGCCAGGTGGCCTAATCATCAAGGCCAATGCACTGACTCCAGCAATCACACTGAGCCAGTTTAGCTTCGAAAATCCAACCCTGCCCAGCTGAGCCAAAGAAGAAAGGCTACCAGGACGTGCTATCCCTGGAGCCGGGGCAGGGCTGGAGGGGAGGCTGGGGCATCAGCAGATGGACTGTGAGTCTCCCCTCACCAAGTGAGGTCCCTGTTATCCTTGGGAAATCGAGCCCAGTGAAAGAAATCTTACTTAAGAAGGCCTGAGACTATCTGTAAAAGAAAGGTTGGAGTGTCCTTCAGGAAGTCAACAGTTATGGAGTGTAAGGCATCACCAACTTTGGGACAGTTGGTGCTCCTCGCGTGCCTTGAACCTCAACCTCGGGATGGAACCCTGGATCCACGAGGCCCGATTTCTGGTTCTGGCCCTGCCGGTGTCCGGGTGCACCCGAGGGAAATCCATAGCCTCCCTGGTCCTCAATGGCCTCTTGGTGACTTTCCAGCTATTTTTAACCATGGAAGTTTTGCTTTTCCAAACGAAATTTGACACGCACACTCGATATTTAAAATAGCTAAGAGCGGCTGCCTGGGTGGAGGGAGGCCTCACCTGCTCTGTTTTTGTCTCCCTCCTTCCCTCCTGCCCCAGCAGAGGCGGAGGGACCTCAGAGGACCCCTCGCCCTCCTCAGAACCTAGCATGAAAACAAAGCTCTAAACTAGTTTTACGACTACGGCTGGCTGTAAAACTTTATGACTTGATTTTAATCTGTACCATTTAGGATATACTCAGGAGGGCCCCTGAGAGAGGCACAAGTGACAGACTTGTTTCTGGAAAAATCAGCTATCATTTATTCTGAAGGAGGAAAAAAACCCTGACAACCCTAAGAAAATAATTTCCCTTTCACAACCTTATTATGAATGTTGAGCACAGCTGGAAGAGAGGTGCAGCTCTGGGGTGTGTATGTGTGTGTGTGTGTGTGTGTGCATGCGCACAGGCCCGCACTTCCAGAGGGTCGGTGTGGTTGGAGGTTCAACCTTTTTGACTATTTTTGGTTTTGTCTGCAGTGTAAAGAGACATTAGGACCTGACCTGAGCTTTGTGCCCCGGGCCCAATGGGCCACAGCGACCCTGAGCTGGTAAGGCGCCTGGAATTTCCTTATAGTCCCACACGAGCGCTCCCCGAGCCTCCTCCAAGGGTGAACGGGAGACTCAAGCCAAGTTCATCTAGTGGACAGATCCACTCCTGGACACGTCCTGGCTGCAGGTCTGGGCTGGGAGAGGGCTGAATCTTCTGATTGCCTGTGAGAGAGAATTTCACTGTATCCCTCAACATCTGTTTTCATGCTGGGGATGGATTTTGGTGCTACGGTAATTTCCCCCTATTGTTTGGCATCCCGGCATTCACATTAGAGAAATACAGGAGAGGAACAGTGTTCTCAGGAGAAAATTCCAGCATTTAGGATTCACACAAATAAATGCACGGACTGCACATGCTTCCCTCACTTCGCTCAAACCACTCACAACCATTCAGAAAAATATCTTTTCAGATGGCTCTTCTCCTATAATTTCACTTCCTTTAAAAGTGGTGATGGGGTTATATCTGATGTCCCCGAACGTCCATCATGCATTTATTTTATCTAACTTAGTGCTAGGCGGCAATTAGCAAAGGTAACACTAATTAGGTTTTACAATGTAATATGTGTCCCTCTAAACTTAAGTCATAGCATTTTAAGCTTCTAATGATTGCAAGGTCATTTTGCTATTCTTCATAATAGCAGGGATGCTAATGAGTATATTTGGTATGCATGGGAATGCCCCTGTTTCCTCTTGGGGCTTATTAGCATTTATTGGGGACCCTTTACTTAATTTGTTGCTGAGCTCATGCCTTAAACGGAACCAGTGAACCAGCCACCTGAAGGGCTAGAAGTGGGATCGACCCTCTCTAAGGCCAGGCTCTCTGGGTTATTGCTAGAAAATCATTTGTTTTTCCTTGGACTTGTAAGCTTCCCATCCTTTTTATCCAATTGCTTTAGCTGGCCAACCTTCATTTCCCACCTCCAAATGCACTTAAACTTGTTTTTTCGATGAGAAAAAGGATTATATTATTTAAAGAGGTATGTTATAAGTATCTTCAAGGCAATAGCTTCGTGTTTCCATTATGTGGTCAAAATATTCTGGATATATCTGCTGCAGTCAGTTTCTGTTTCTGAAACTGTAAGCTCTAGGGAGGCAGAACACAAGCCCGAGAGCTGGTCTCTGGAAGCAGCTACCCCGACCCACATGTGGCTCAGCGTTCTGGGTGGGCTTTTGGATACCGCTGGGGATCATGGGACGGTGGAAATGACAAGGATGCAGCGCAAGCAGCCTGAGCAGACATCTCCCCGGGTTCAGTTGGAAGGTGTGACAAAACATTATTTCCATGGCTGCCATGCTCAAACCATTATGTTGGGGAGGCGACTTCAGGACAAAGTGGTTTTGAGAGACACTGATGAACCTCAGCCCTCCTGTCTTCCTTCTGTGGGAGTGAAGGGCGTGATGAAATGAGGGATATGTGCACAAACTGGAGAAAGCTAGGTTGTCTTCATTTTTTAGTCACTCGGTAAGGGCTATCTGGGTGGGGGATGATCCCGGCATGGAAGACCCCGAAACATTTACACAGGACAGTGATATGATAACTGACGCCCTCCGCATGATATTTTCCCGACCAGTGATCACACGAGCTCTCAAGCGTTCTAGGTACTAATGTGGGAGTCATTTTACCCACCAAGAGTGTGAGATAGAAAGATCATTCATGACATGCTCCACCTTCTCCAGGAATCCATGGGGTGAGGGCCTTGAAAGCTTTCTGCAGAAATTGACAGATCAGCACCTGGGAAAAAGTGAGCTTCCGAAAAGTCGTTCCCAGGAACAGAGATTCTCACTTGTGGCAGCCTGTTCCTAGCAGAGAGGCTCCTGGGAGATGAGGGAGGAGGAAAGGAACCTTGGAAGCAATGCTGTCTCGCAAGGCCCTGGAATTTTCCTGCTGTCCCTTAAGGGTACTGAATGCCAGGTCATGAAACAGAGAGATCAGTCCCAGGTCTCAGACGGAGCAAGGGACTGAGTTATGACTCTCTTAGTTATTGCAAGCCTATGTGAATAAAGTGCTGGGTTTTCTGCCTCTGGAGCAGGTGGGGGGGGACGACATTTGTTCCTTCACTGCCCTAAGCCTCCTTTTTACCGCTGTCCTGAGCCTGATACAGAACTCATTCTGTCGAGAGCCTCAGTGGCCACGTGGCCCAGCTGTCCCCATTGGGCAGGCGGCCTCAGACCCCAGGCAATAAACACCACTTGCAGTCCACACGTAGTATGACATAAAGAGAAGACAGTGAAGTGGCTTTGTCATAGAGTGAATGGCACATTCTCATAGCCAGATAATGTAAAAATAAAGTGCATTTATAATAGACAACAAAAGGATTATCCCCCATTCATTTCAAAGCACCCTTCATTCCACTCAGGGATTACACTTCTCTTTACTTATCTTGCAAATAGTTTTTTCTATTCTGTTTTCTCTGAAGAGAACATGCATGGCTTATGGCAAATGGAAAAAGGAGCTGGTCCGTTTTAAAGGCAAGGCCTCCATTAATCACAGAGAAGTCATTCTCCAGGACACTACAAGGCCTCTAATCCACTGCTAGGGAGTTGTGTATCTGAGAAACCAACACCGCACCATCCAATGGCAGAACTGGCCCTTGCTCGTCTGCGAGGAGAAGGATCCTCAAGAAGCAGCAGCATCTGCAAGCGCACCTGAGCTGGTGAGGAGGCTCTGTCAGTCTTCTCAATGTTAGGTTGTGGGCCCCGAGGCAGGCTTCACGGCTCTCCTTTATCTCTGCTCCAGGCACCTGTGTCCTTCACAGAACCACGGCCAGGCACACTTTTTAAAGACTTCAGCTGGGGACGCCCGGGTGGCTCAGTTGGTTAAGCGTCTGCCTTTGGCTCAGGTCAGGATCCCAGGGCCCTGGGATCGAGTCCCGCATCGGGCTCCCTGCTCAGCCAGAAGCCTGCTTCTCCCTCTACTTGCCACTCCCCCTGCTTGTGCTCTCTCACTCTGACAAATTAAATAAAGTCTTTAAAAAAAATTTAAAACTAAATAAAAAAAATAAAGACTTCTGCTGTTCACTTGGAATGGAGAAAACATCAAAATCCCGGAGGCAGAGCTGAGGGCGTGCCCAGTGGATGGAATAATGGCACAGATGCCCTGGGAAAGCATGGAGAATGTGGGGCCCGTGTCTGCCTGGGTTTCAGCGCCTGCCATCCAGCATAAGGGGGACTGGTGAGCTGGCTGAGGCTCCAGAACCTTCTCAGACCCTGGGCAAGGGGCAACGTGACCACAGCATTCATCCTGGCAATCTCTGACACCGTAGGTCTCGTCTCTGTAAACTGTTTGCCTCCTTAGGTCTTATCCAAACACATTTCCTCCTTTTTTATTGTTCGCACTCCTACCTCACCCAATCACATGTACTCATGCACCTCACAAGCACGGGATACTATAATAAGCATTGCAGTGGCTTCCATGTGATGTTGCTGACTCCTTTCATCTGTCCTCCAAGCCCGTGTAGTCACAGGACACTAGGGAGCAAGGGGTCAGGGAAGCAGGGCCCCAAGGGTCTGTCTTGTGCTCGACTCCCCCACACAGGCTGCCTCGACCTCTCTCTTCCCTGTTCTTGCAACTACCCAAGAGACTGACAAAAGAAAATTATCTCTCGAATAGGGACTGCAAACACCACCACCACCACCAAAACAAGCCCTCCGGCCATATTGGGTTTGCGGACCACTGGGCCCCACTGGAAAGAGTAGGCATTTGGCCGCAGGTCCACCCAGTGGGGGAGCGAGGCTGTTGAGTGCTCTTCCCAGGCTGCCACGTGAGAAGGTCAGTCATGGAATGTGGGGGGAGGTCACACCATTCAGGACAGACCACCCCTTCAGGTATCCCAACCCTCACAGGAGATTAAAAGCCTTCCCCAAGTGTTCTTTGATTCTGGAAAAGGACAACCCATGACCATGCAAATCAACGGGACCTCAGTCCTTCTGGAGCTTTAGGCCTGTGTCCTTCACGCGACCAAAACCTCCCCACCCCACCCCCCCCCCCGGCTGCCAATGGGAAGGAGAGGGAAGCCCAGCGTCCACAGAGGGTTAAAGTCACAGCCTCCTCCCTTTCGTGTATAACGGGACCATTAGCCTGTTTTTATCTCTCCTCTCTCTGTGTTGCACAATGCTACATCAAAAATACATTTGCAGTGGAGCTTATTTTCTGAAGATGGATAATTTGGTTAAATCTCTTCCACTTTGATTTCCTCTCTAGTTTCAGGCGAGTGGCGGTACAACATGCAGTGGCAGAAGCCCATTTTATCCTCATGAAAAAGAATTTAATGACCCTCTGATACAAAATTGATCCTCTGATAAGATGGCACTTGTGGGCCACTTTGGCAGAAACGTTAAACCACGTGAGTTTGCGCATACCCACTGATGGAGGACCCCTCAAGCTGCAGCTGGGACGGGGAGGCCATGTCACCGCCTCTGCGTGGGAGTTGGGAGGGGATGCTCGGGACATCCAAGCCATTCAGACACAACTGAGTCACTGAAGTCCTGTAAGATCTGCACCGTATAAAGCCGAGCATTTTATTTCAGGCATTCCCAGATGGTATTTGGTAGTAATGAGGAAAATGAAAGTAACAATGAAAGACTGTTCTGTATCAATTAGGTTAGCAAGGATTAGAGAAGTGGGCCATGCCAAGGGTTGGTGAGCACGTGGGGAAATGGGCACCTCCTCGAACCAACAGCAAGGATGTAAACTGATCAATTATTTTAGAATACACCTGGCAACACTTAATGGCCATTAGGTATCCAAAGACCCAGAAATCTTATCTGGTGGTATGAATGCCAGAATTCCTAAATAAGTTCATGGGAGTGGGGCATGGAACTAAAAGCAGCCTAGAGATCCATCAAAAGGGAATGGCTGAATAAAGCTATGTAAAATACATCATTTAGAGACAATAACTGGGTAAATGTCTAAACATATGAACAATTCTTAAAAGCAGGGCTGGGTGGAAGAAGAAACAATTATATATGTAGCGCAATGTTGTTTAGGTAAGTTAAAATCTTTCACACAGAAAATGCTACATATTTTGCATATGTTCTTATATTTATATCAATTCAAAGACATATGTCAAACATAGAATAGTTACCTACGGGAAGGGAAGGAGAAGGGGCATAGACATGAGGATCAGGGATAAAGGTAGAAAAATCTAGAGCAGAGAGTTCTTAGATGGGTGGTAATGTGCCATAAGCTGAGAAATACAATTAACTTGAGTCTTTGCAGTTTACATTCAATTTAAAAAATAGCACATACCTTAGAACACGGAGTGAATGCCAACATAAATGGTGATTCTGATGGCTACAATCCAGGCTCCCTTTTTCAACTGTCCTCTGAATCTACTTATCTTGTACATCAGTAGGGATGCTATAAGATAAGGGGATTCGAAAGCAGGTGGAAAATCTCTCCCGTTCCTGAGCTCCCTATGAGTCAGGTAATAAAGGCCAACAGAAGGTAGAAGGTCAATTAGAGACAATTACAAACTAACTGACCCACCAGGATGGGAAAAAAAAAAACCCCAACAGATGCACTACACTCTTGTAAAATGGAGATTTCCTATACATATGGTTCTAATTTGGGAAGGGCACTGACTTTTTGACTTGAGTGTGATGATCACCTGTAAATGCTGATCAAAACAGGAACCTGTCTGAATTCTTTATAGGCTTTCACTCCTTGCAGACATGAAGACAGCCGAATAGATGGAGGTCATCAGTTATTTGCACTTGTGAACATGTGACCAAGTAACATTAAGCACAAAATCTCTGATAATAGCAGAAAAAAAAGTGTTATCCTGACAAAGGAAAGGAAGGAGCTAGAAGTCAGATGTGGAACACTGATATGCTTCCTGTTCCTGGAAATATAATGGTGCCTACTCTTCTCCCTCCATCTAGCCAATTTGCAAGAATAGAGTGAAGGACAAAACTTCCCCAAAGCTGGATGACCTCCAACCTTTGGAAAGCCATGCCATTCTTACCAACTGGCATATCCATCCAGAAGAATCTTAGGGCTGAGGTTCTAGAAGCAGCAGTAGGGAAAGGTGCTACCAAGCAAAGGGCTGAACAGGGATTCAATGAAGCCTAGGGCTGGTGAAGCAGCTGCCCCTGGTCTGTAACTTGGATACATGATTTAGTTCACAACTGATCCCCTAACCCGGCCCCAACCAAATGTGTCATGGAGACCTGGTGGCTGAGTTTTACATATTAGAACAGAAAAAAAATGAGCAAGTAGGGGCCCTGGAAGAAGTAGACATATAGCATCTTCTTAGAGACTCTCCCAGAGCACAAACCTCCTTCTACAAAGTTAGTCATGCATATTCGCTGGTGGAGGGAAACAACAAATAGTCCTATTAATTGCCGGGTGGCTGGTGCTTTGTAAAAGGAATAGTCAGTTGACAGATCATTTTCTCTGCTCTTCAAACCAGTTGTTTTGCACCATGGAGACACACTGCCAGAGTCAAGGAGCTAAATACAAGTGTATATGTTCCCATGTGCGTAAACACACGGTTCTTGCATGCCTGATGTATACCAAGTAGCTTAATATGACTCCTTTGGTTACCCATCCCTGCGTTCTTCCAACCAAAGACCCCTCCATCACCAGTGATCAAGGGGGCAGTGGATTCAGCGGGGGTTCAGAACTACGCAAACGACTTGACTGCAGGGTCCTCACATGTAAGAAATGCAGAGAAGCACAGGAATAGAAATGACAAAAAAAATGCATACTGCAAGTCTGTCAATGGCGACCTGACCGGAATGCACATTCATCTTCCAATAACGCACTCCCTCTCCCTTCTGCAAAGGGTTAAACAGAAAAGTAATTAAACAATGATTTCTTTATAAGTGCTGGACTTCTGAGGCCTGTTTTCTCTGTTGGAAAAAAAATAGATTTAAGATAATGGCCCTATTCTCCTTAGAATAAATTAAGCTCAGAGATAAAGAATTCCATTACTAATGCCTTTCAGCAAAGCCCAGGCATCCTTTAAAGTCAAACTTTAAAGTATAATGTGCCGTGATCTTGTTGAAATCTTTCCTGTAATGATATTTAAGTGATGGGCAAGGGTATCAATGGTTCAGGTGAAGTATTGATTGTATATCTTCAGGGCTGTCGAGCTCTTTCAGGGTATTCTGTTGGAGGGGATGCACTGCACTTATTTAAAGGCGCTTTCAAAACAGTCACAAGTTAAGTTGAGCAACTGCTTTTTCTTGGAAGCTATAGGCAAAGAGGACAGGTTGGGAGAGGTAGAGGACAAGAAAATAACCTGGAGGAACCTCCATGTGGAACTCAGGGGCAAAGACCAAAATATGGAACCAAGACCCGGGATCCGGGATATTGGCTCAAACCAGGACATGGGACCTGCTTCAAGTTACAGATTCTTTTTAGTGTTCTGCTCTCATCATTTTTCTCTTCTGTGGGCAGAGCTGACAAAGGACTCATTGTCACCCTTGCGGCAAGAAGCTGTCCCCTTCCCCTTGGGGAGGTGCGGCTTCTTGAGGAAGAGACAGTAAGTTGCTAGTCTGGAAAATGTGCGGTCTCAGCAAATGCAGCCCCATTCTCTTGGGAAGCAATGTGAAGAGCCAGAAGGAGCCCAGGGACAGTTCAATTAGCAATGAAATAGGACAATAGCTAGAGAAAAAATGGGGGATGGCTGGGGACAATCATGACCCTGCAGGGAACCTCTTAATGAGGCTAAAAGCCCTGGATACCCCACCCAATCATCTGAACCCGAGCCCTCCCTATTTAAGTCACAACTTGAGTGTCTGAAGCCACCATATATGAGGCTGACAAGAGAATGGCTAACCCCAAACGTGGGTTTGTAATTTCAATTCACCTCCCCTACGTAACTGTAAACTTCTTAAGGATAGAGATCGAAAAAGTCCTTTTCTCACTTGACAGGCTCAGTAAAACGCACGCCTCTGGAGGGTGCCCAGTACAAACTCCTCCCATACCTTGTTGTTCTCCTTGAAACAAAGAAACAACCAGTGAGTTTGCCTGGCGCTGATGGCATCCTAGAGTTCACAGCTAAAGTGACCCCCGCGGGTTGCCCACTGGCTGCTGGGACACCCCCACTGTAGCATGAAATGTCTCATGAGCAGTGGTGCAGACCCTCTGGGGCCCCCTTCTTTTCTTCCACAGCTCAGTGAAGAACACCCCCCACCCCCGGAGCCCAGCACTCTGGGGCCTACAAAATACATCCTGGATCTTGGGTGTCACTCTTTGGTCAGGAAGGCCCGCAGAGCCTTGCTCTAGTGGTATGACCATCAAGGAACATGCAGAGGACTTCGCATCCTCTTGGCCAACCAACGGTCCCACCTATAGGTGCTGTAGTTGACACGGCAAGGGAGCACCCACTGTGTAGAGGGGTCTAGATAACTGACGAGACTCAGTTCCTGGCAGATGAAACCTACTTTTATGTCTTTACTAGAATAGAAGGGGTTCCTTCCCATTGCTTAAAATTTCTGGCTTACTCTTCGTTTGATTCTTTGGATTGAATTATTCTATTTGAAATATGTATGCGCACACACACACACACATAGTATTTACATAATGCAGATGTACTCATCACTTTAAAGGACATATATCTTATAAAATGAGTTTATAAAAGGGAATTTAAGAGAATCTACTCATAACTATACCACCCTACTGTGGCAAATTCTTTAAACAAACATTTGTTTGGTACTTGCTGAGTTGTCAGATAAAGAGCTAATTCCTGCGGATATGAAAGTGAAAGGCATACTCCTTTTCCTTACGAATCCACAATCTATTGGGGCAGGTGAATGAGAAAACTGAAGATAATGCCGTGTGTTAGGAAGTGGACAGAAAGCTGGGCAAGCACTAGCACACAGCTTCCTTCCGATATTCTCTATGGAAAAATCTAGTTCTCATCACGGAAGAGCTGCAATTTGGTGTTCTATTTTCCTCCAACCTGTGTTTGAATCACATTTCTTTTGGAGGATATGGGGATGTGACTTCCCTCTCTCTTTGCTTTAAATAAACACAAATCTGGGGACGCCTGGGTGGCTCAGTCGTTAAGCCTCTGCCTTTGGCTCAGGTCATGATCCCAGGGTCCTGGGATCGAGCCCCTCATCGGGCTCCCTGCTCAGTGGGAAGCATGTTTCTCCCTCTGCCTCTCCCTCTGCTTGTGTTCCCTCTCTCACTGTTCTCTCTCTGTCAAATAAATAAATAAAATCTTTAAAAAAAAAAACCACAAATCTGGTTACCAAAATGCTGCCATCCAACATCTCTGCTATATTTACTACATTCCTTCATTCGAATAATAATAATCTTTTAAAAAAGGAGCCCAGGATTCTTTGACCTTGTGAAATAAGCAAAAAATAGTACCATCATTCACCCAGCAGCATATTGTACTTCTGCTTGTTGGCTTCTTGCTTGTCTAATTATTTGAAAAAGAATAGCTCTGGTAAAACACCCTCTTATTGGCAAATATGCTTTTGATTTAAGAAATTATTATAGAAAAATGCTGGAAGCCTTGTAGTCATCTTTGCTGTATTTAGAGGGAAAATAACGTCCCTCTACAATTACCATTTGGTATGAAGTTGACACACTCATGTTTTTCTTTTCTTTTCTTTCTTTTTTTTTTAAATTTGTTTTTCTTTCTTTTTTTTCTGAGTTAACTATGCAAGACCCATAGTTGCACACTTATTAAGAGGAGGCCACTCAAACTCTACCCTCGGTAGATACGGTGTCTGTGGCAGTGTTTAATTACAGATTAAAATGGAGGAATTGAATAATTGAGGTTGCTAATGAATTTGAAAACTCAGCAAAGCAAGGAGAGCTGAGCATTTTTTCTGGACTGGCTTTTCTCTCTCTGTCCCTCTTCTCATTTCCCCCTATAATCACGTTTCTGACCTTGACTGCTGAGTTTATTACTACTCATAACCCTGGCCTCAGTGGAAACAGAAAAGCTGTAGCCTCTTTGCCGAGCTCCCGGAGTCATTCGGTCTCTTGGATTTATGGCATGTTCAGAAGTTTGCAACTGCAGGAGGCTGGCAATTATGAAAATGAGATACGTTGGACCACCATCACTTCACAGAGTCACCTTAATCGGTCAACATTGCAATGGATGCTGCTGGCTGGAAATAGAAGATGGTCTTAAAGGAAAGAAAAGTCAATATATCCCAAGTCATACTTCCACCCCCTCGAGGGAGACTGGATTATCTGGGCATCTTGCTTGGTAGGCTTGCATTGGCTGTAGGTGCCCAACCATGAGCACAGTCCCTTGGTTCACGCTGGAACAGAACCAATCCTCCCCCACAGTGACCCTATGAGAGGCCTGCCCTGGATAGACAGCGTATTTCCAACCTGTCCTGGAGGTAATGCTCAAGCAGGGATTTTTGCACTGTGAGGAGGCTGGAGTATAAGACCCTGAAAGTCTTTTGATATGATTTTATGAAGATGGCACAGAGCAAATTGTCTGGCTTTAAGAGGAACATCCCTTTTGAAACCTCTTTTTAATACAAAGGCTAAGCTTTTAGGACTATTTTTATCAGTTGGACACTGTAGTTCAGATGATACATTTCAAGCTTCATTTGGCACAAAATCTCGGTGGTTTAAATCAACATTCCAGGTAAACATCTGCATTTTTATGGCCAAAAGGCCCCCACACCTGTGATTATTTGATATTTTGCTGTTGCTGGTTAAATTGTGCCTTGATATTTACTGCATTTCCAACTCCAATCAGGCTGATTAATCAGAGGGATATCACAGTTAATAAAAGAGACTAGGTCTGGAGCAACAACAACATTGCAGACTCGGTCATGAAATCTTTTATGAATAAGGGGGTCACTCCTAATAATATTTCCTTAGAATTTCCTAGCCACACTTCTTAGCTCAGCTGCTGTTGGCTTTCCACCGATGACTTTAAATATATGTCTTTGACAACAGGGAAAGAAATCATCTGTTTTAAGACTATTCCTACTTGGACCAAGAAAATCTGTCCCCTGCCACTGCTTAGCACATCTATAGCTTGGGGGAAAAGGGGTAAAGGGAGGATGTATGCATAATGTACATATTTAATCTTGCCTTATCTATTTTCATTTCATGTTCACTCAATATTTGCAACATTCTCTTTGCGTCTGTAAGCATCAGTGCTATCCCTCTGAGACACGAAGACCCCAGAGAAGAGAAACTGTGAAATGTTCCCTGAAGGTATCTAGGAGAGCTCCCAGTATAGTTAGAATATATAATAAATAATTGGCTATAGATGATGGTGATGATGTTATGATGATGAAGAAAGTAGGTAACATAAAAACCCATCTTCAGGTAGGTATTTGTGACAATGCTTCAGGGGAGAAAACAATCTGGGGGAGTCTGGATCATTCCCTGCTTTGGCAAAAAGGGCAGTAGAGGCTTAGTGTCTACGAAGTATCTTGAAGACGACAACTTTGTATCATCCACGGAAGGTTCTGCTGATGCCACACTGCTCAGCTTGCAGAGGGAGATTCAGGCTTGATTCAGAGCGTTTTCTCCTGGAAGGCAGGACTTGGCGTCCAGTAAACTGCCATGCACTGGTGTGGCGTGGGGGGGGGAAGGCAGGGAGGTGTTAGTGTTTTTTAGTAAAGGAGATGTTCATATGTGGGCTGCTAGCTGAGACTCTGAACAAGGTATACTGGCTTCCTGGGAGACAGATGCAAAACCTCTAACTTTCAACTGCCTTGTTTTCTTGTTTTCAAAATGGTACCATGGGGTAAGCAGCCCTAAAGAACTGCCATTCGTCAGCTCCGTTGAGGGCCACACATTAGGCAGGTGCTCCTATCATTCTCTTTCTCACCGGGATTCTAAAGCCTAGGAAACAATGTGTGGCATTTACTGTTCATTGCTCAGGGATCCGACGGTAGGGAGAGAAGGTATTTCTTTTGAGGCCTTATCAGACCTGTCCCACTTGTGACCCGCAAGCATATCAAAAGCCTCATCCCGCGCACTGGATTGGCATGTATTCTGCGTGCTGAAAGGCATCTCCCCATTGTCTAGCCCGTCTGGCTGTGAACCCATAACAAAACGTCAGAGACATACGGGAAATGGAATGATTACCCACCTCCTCGGCCTGACACGGAGCCCTATCTGCCGGCTGTCAGTCCAGGCTGGGTAGCTAAGGAGTACACTGCGGAGCAGCTGCGGCGGGGAGTGGGACTCCCCAAAGTGCTCCAGGGAGTCCCTTGTCCACACCCAGCCAGTGCAAAATTCCTGGTGCAGCAGAGCAGGCAGGAAGACAAAACAGTCTGTTTGGGGCTTGTACACAAAGTTGTCAGTTCAGGTCTCCAGGTCAAAAATCATTTCATCTGCTAAGCCAGAGGCTTTGTAAAACCAAATGCCAGGCCGACTTCAAGGCTGGGAGGTGGGCAGAGCCCCAGGTTCCACTTACACTGCTGTGGGCTCCAGCCCCTCCTGCTCCCTCCTGATGCTCCCACTGCAAACCCTGGCCCTCTTCCTCCCCATGCTGTTTCCTTTGAAGACTGTTTTATAGGCCCTCTTTCTGCTTGCTGACCACTGGAGAGGCAGGAGGTTCAAAGACGTGAGTCCCAGGCTCTGAAATCAAAGTGATCCTACCAGGCATGGCGACAGAGGTGCTTTTCGCTGGTGGTGTTAATTTTGTTAAAGAGAAGCATTAAAAGGTAGGGAGGCTTGGGGAAAGAGCCGGGATCCTTAGTCTTTTATCAGTAGAGGGAAACTGAGGCCCAGACAAGGGAAGTAGTCACAGCAAGATTACTCCCAAAGAGGCAAGTTTTAGACCCTACATGATGGCAAGGACCTGAATAATGATTTTTCTGCCTTGACCAGTAAGTTGGATCTCCTTCCAGCAGATAAGTTTATGGGGATTCTCTTGCCCCAGGAATCAGATACCATTTCCTTTCACTGTTTTTAGCACTTTGGGGAGCATTATATTCACCAATAATCAGGAAGAGTATTAAAAAAAAGATGTGCGTTGCACACATTATAAAACAAATGAGATCCTAAAGTTTACAATCCCTTCAGACCGTGAAGCCCTCCAGGGTAGCCCCCCAGATGCGCTACACTTGGCTTCCTTCCGGCCCATCTGCCTCACTGTGGACTGTTCTACCCTTCCGAGATCTGTGGAGGGGAGTCAGAGTGGTTTAACTGAACCCCAAATCTGCTTGAGTTATTCTATTTGACAGAGGAAATGCATGAAGAAAGGTTCATCACTTGGACACCCTATGGGAAGAGGAAGCAAATCTATGAAAGAATCTTGAATTCCCTTGTTTTATTCCAACACGGGCTCCTCTCTCACGCATGCGTATCAATCCACATAGGGCCTGGCACACAATCAATGGAAGAATCCATCAGGAAATGGTGCGACCATGACCATTGTTTTGGGGGCAGTTGAATTTCGACTTGGTCAAAATGCAAAACCACCTCTTTTCCAGCTAGAAATGTCCCTCGAACTCTTTCCCCAGACCCCGCGCTGACCAGACATGGTGAGTGAGCATGAGCTCCTGTGTCTCCCGCATCTGCCAAAGATGCCCTCAACACGGTGCTACCTCCTGTGGGGGGGAGGGGGGCTGTCTGTATTTTATCAAATCATTATCTGTGTCAAATATAGTTATGAGTCTTTTCACCAAAGAATATCATAGTTTTCCCAGCACTTTGTGTTGGCTGCAATAGAGAGGAAATTGAAACGGAAGGTCATTTCCAATGGCACATAACACCCTGAAATATAAGAAAAAGACATCTTGCAGACACCAGGCCAGGTACTTCGCTGAAAGAACAAGTTCAAAAGCATAAGAGAATTTCAGCCAACAAAACTTTTTTTTTTTTTTTTTTTTTAAGATTTATTTATTTGAGAAAGAGACAGAGTGAGTGAGCATGGGAGGGGAGGGGCAAAGGGAGAAGGAGAGAAAGTCTTAAGCGACTCCTTGCTGAGCATAGAGCCAGGTTTCGGGCACAATCTCACCACTCTGAGATCAGGACCTGAGCCAAAACCAAAAGTCAGATGCTTAACCGACTGTGCCACCCAGGCGCCCCCAGCCCCATCCCTCTTGAGGGCCTCTGCACTTCTCCTCTCTCTGCCTGGGATGCTTTTCCCCCAGGTGTCTCCATGGCCTGGTCAGTGTCTTCAGACCTTTACTTACGTGTCACCTTTTCAACAGAGCCTTTGTTGACCACCTTATATGAAATTACACCGCCACCCACAAGACTCTTTCTGGCCTCCAGAAAAAAAGAAAAAAGCCTCTTTCTGGCCTCCAAAGCACTTATGATCTAACCTACCAGATCTGTTGTTTGCTGTGTTTATTATCCTCTCCGCCCCCCCCATCAGAATTTAAGTTTCACAAAGGCAGGGATATTTGTTTCTACTGCATTATCTCCAGTTCCCAGACACAGAATAGACATTTGAGAAATATTTATTAAATAAATGAACCTAGGTGGACATTCTGATTGGTGGCTTCTAAATTCCTAAACACCAAAAAGCTAAAGCTATCTTTGTGCAACCAAAGCGGGGCTCTGGAGCCATACTGCCTTGATTCAAACCTGGGCTCCATCTCTTACTAGCTGTGTGACCTTCAGTAAGTCACTTAACCTCTCTGCTCAGTTTTCTCATATGTAATATGGAGGAAATAATAGACACCCTTTCATGGGATTCTTGTGAAGATTAATTATAGTTATTAAATTATGATAATTTTATTATAAATCATAATTATAACTTAACAGTTATAATTATTATGTAGGATACTTAAAACAGGCATGGTATAGATAAGCATTATAGAAACATTGGTTATTACGACAATTATTAAGAAAACCAAAGGCCGCAAGAGAGAAGTAATTTGCTCAAAATCGCTCATTCATTCATTCAACAAATATTTAAGTGCCTCCTCTATAGCAGACACTGGGGATTCTGCAACAAATTAAATAGAATAGTTCCTGCTTTTAGGGAAACTGTAATCTAAGTAGGAAATGAATGTTGAACAAAGAGTCATGTAAATATATAAGCACGATCTAGATGAGAGCTATGAAGACACTGGGTACCATGACCTTGAAGGATAGGAGACCTAATCCGTATTCCCAAGAGGCTGAGAAGAAATGGGAAGGCATCACTGGAGAAATGGCAAGCTTACTGAGACTTGAAGGTTGAGTATAAATTAGCCATGGTAGGACAGGGCAGGGGTGGGGTTGGAAAGGAAGGAGTTAACGGAAGTCATGGAACCAAAACCTGGGTCCCAGTCTAAGGCTCTTTACATCACAGCACTATGGCCATGGGATTGAATGTGGACTTCTTCACTAACCTGACATTTCTTCAAGGCAAGAGAGCAAGGACTCTTTCATGAAAGACTCTGTATTATTGAAATGCCTGGCAAGTGCACCCAAGAGGAGCCCCCAGAGTGAAGGCAGTACCCATTCCTTCAGCACTGGCTAAGGTCCAACTCACAGGGTGTGGCTCCGCCAATGAGAGGGTGTTCTAAGTTCAGGTACACACCCCTCACATACACCCCAGGGGGAGGTGACAACTGGAAATGGGCTGTGCTGACGGGGGTCACCATAGCACCTGTCTCTGGGGTGCCTTCCCCTTTTTCAGCAGGCGAGGAGTCTCCTGGGAAGCCTGCTAGAGGAAGGGGAAATGCTCTTTGTTCTCCATAAACCTAGGAGAGGCAGTGTCCAGACCTCAGAGGTAACTTTTGGCTATTACCCTCTCGGCATTCACAGAAACAGTTGTGCATAGGGCCGAAGCACCACCATTATAAAACACTTGGTTAAAATATGGATTAATCCCTGGGAGGGTGTTATGCAAGATTCAGATATATGGTCTGTGATATGGATAGGATATATTTTTTTATTGCAATAATAAGTTTCTCAACTCCTAATGGAGCCTGTATTAACTGAAGATGATAGGGAGCGAGGAACGGAAAGGCAGCAATTTGCTAAGGTTACAGAGCAGTGGTTCCAGGGGTTGTAAAAGATAAAACATTTTGGAGTCATTAAAATCACCCTAAATCCTCTATCTGAACTCAAAGCAACAAACTTCACTCGGTCCTGAGTCTATCACCAGGCATCATTGTCTTTATAGTGTTTTGATTCCCCTAGACCTGGCACACCATTGAATCTTCCACTCCCGGGAGCATCCAGGCTTTGAAAAGACCCATCTCAGGCCTTCGTGGAGGAGGTGGACTTTGTGTGCTCAGGCCTTCCTGGAGGAGGTGGACTTTGTGTGCTCAAGAAAGGAGAGGAGGCAGCTATCTGAAGCATATGTAGCCTTTGGTATAAAGGTTGCCATTCAAAAGAAGAGGAAAGGGTCAACCAAGGAGTACTCTGTCTGGCTCGGGAGAAGGGGTCATCTGGGGAATCTTCAGGCATTTCTGGAGTTGGTAGTTAGCAAGTAAGAAAAGGTCTTTAAACTGTTGATTGGGACTTTGTGGTTGTCTATATGGGTAACAAGGGGCAATAACAAGGTTTGAGAGGAACTATGGTCAGACTCCTGAGTCAGTGGGTAGTTTTAAATGATAAATCTAGCTACTATTTACTAAGAGCTTACTAAGGCCCAGATCCCATGGATTAGTTACCATAAACTAATCCATTCAATTCTTATACAACCCCAGGAGGTAAATCATATAGATTCCCCATTTTATGGAAGAGAAACTTGGGCAAGTTTCTCAGCGTCTCCAAGACTCAAAATCAGATGGCAAACAGGGCAGCTGGGTTGGGGCTCAAACCCCAACAAACCAGTCTGCATTAATGCATTAGCCAGAACATGTTTCTGTTCTCAAGAAATACTATATTTACTCTGATGGGATATAGGAAATTCTCAACCCTTCAGGCTCCATTCAGTTGGTAGAAGCCAACATGTCTGATGGAGGAGACCACTGGCTATCCTTGCTATCAGGTGATGTCAACAGCTGAAGAGATCCAGCAGCGACTCTGGACTGGACCCTTGGGCTTAGCAGTGAGCAAGACCGAAAGATACATGTTCCAATTGCCAGGAAGAAGGAAGGGTGGGCTTTCTAAGACCCTCTGCAACTGCCCTGGGCCCCAGTGACTCTCCCTGTATTTTATCCTTTACTGGGGAGAAAGTCACCATGATCAGAAGGAGATGGAGAGGGGGAGGCAGACAGAAGCATGAAACCCCCAGGGATGACAGGAAGAGAGGGTGGTAGCACTGATGACAATGACAAAGACGTATTTCCAGAACCACCCTTCCGCTCCAAGTAGGAGTCATGAAGGGGGAAGGAGGCAACCAAAGGAAAGACAGTCCTCATGTTGAGATTCTTCTTTGAAAATGGCATTGTTGTCAAACTCAGAAAACAGTTTCTCACCCCAAATAAAAAACTGACATTTGTCTAATTAAAAAACTTAATGGAGATTTTGCAAACAGAGGAAGCAACCAATGCATCTGCTGATGAAGTCTCCATATGGTCCAATCCAATGTGTATCCTGTTGCAGAGACAGAGAAGGGCACTCTGGTATTAAAGCTGCCCAGCCATTAAATCACCTCCATGGCCTTGCGGGCCACTGGCAGCCACAGAAGGGAAAACTCAGCCCAGATTTCTGCTGGCCTTACTCTTCTCCCCATAAGAGGAATGATTTGACATGTGGACAAAGCCCCAGGAAGTGGTAAGGGTAGGAGGTGGGGATGGGGGGAGTGAGGGCAGAGGGACTATTATGAAGGAATTTCCTTTTCTGGCCCCCAGTGGACAGTGGAATGTTTTCATAAGGACAGCATGTGGGACAACTCAGTAGAGACAGGGGAAGAAGTCTGACCCCTGACCATTATTATTGTTTTGGGGGCATTCAGACTATTGGCAAGAGAGAGGCTAAGTCTGGAGGTTCAGTAAAGTGAATCCCGCCTCTGCAAGGTGAGTCTAGAGACCAACTCTCCTTTCAGAAAGACAAGCTAGAGCGAAAGCACAAGTAGTCAGAAGCATGGACACAGTCCCTGGAGATGTGCTCACAATCTGTTCCCCTAAGCAACTCACCTGGCCCAGAGTGCCTCTAAGGATCTAAAGGTGCTGCCCACATGTATCTTGAGCTAGTGTTCCCTCCTCAAATCCTCCTGTCTCTTCAGCTCTCTGGATCATGTATGCTACCTTCCAAAGTGTCTCTTCACCTCCCTCCACACGAATTCCCCTTTGCATGTCACCCTTCTTCAGCGAGCTTGTTTAAGGATTTTCAGCCCTGGTATCTGTCACACCAGGCATCAACCAAGAAGATATCTCACACACACACACACACACACACACACACACACACACACACACAAGCAACCCACCATGAGCTGTGAGAACCAAACAACTCATCTTATCCATTAGGTTGGAATAAGATCCAGATGAGCAGAGGAAGGGAGAAGAACTGTGCCTTTCTCCATGAGGCCATGCTGTGTAGCTATGGGGCTCTTGCCCCTGACATTCATTATGTTTCCAGGGTTTTTGTTTTGAATCTGAGGCACCACAAAGCATCCTGCTGTATCAACCTAATTACCAGCCTCTCTCTTCATTCCCACTGGCTTGGCAGGTGAAGCGTAGCCAAGACGGACTTGATATGATAATGGAAACTAATGATGAACTTCATCCATTATTATAATTACCAATGCCAATTTATCATGATGACCCACAAGAGGGTGCTGAGTGGTGACATCTGGGGTGCACCACTCAGCACGGGCAAGAGAGGCAATGCCTTTGGGAGCCACTGGCTCTCTTGAAGAGTCTCTCAGCCAAGCGAATGTGGTTCATCAAAGTGGCTGGTAGGCAGGTGAAATTTAGAATGCACCTCTGGCCTTACCTACCCAATGAGATTAAAATGCTGTAGTTCTCGAATACCTGTCTCAGGCGCCGGGATGTCTGGGCTCATCTCTCCCATCTTCCTATAATATCCCTTCTCCATGAGATACCTGGGATCAATGGTGACTGCAGGTGATACCAGATTTTCCAAATGTGGTTGGGGGATGCAGTTTACTCCCCTAGATCCATTCTATTTCTCCTCCATCGAATAGCAGCAATACTGCTTAGGGAAATGACCAGCTCCTTGAATGAACCTGATTGGCTTAAGGGCTCTCCAATTCCCCTCTTCAGTAATAAGTTCAGAACTGGGCTAGTGACCCTATTTAGATCAAGGAGATGCAAGAGAGGATTGCTGAAGGGTGTTTGCAGAATGATGGATGTAATTTAGCAGCCTACTGCCTAGGTTGTTCTTGGTAGCTATCTTGTGACCATGAAGGAGGCCAGCGTGGGGTAAAGGCACTCCATGAAAGGAAGAAGGGCTAAGACAAAGACAGAAGAATGGACCTAGTGCCTTCATTTAATAGTGCCTCACTCTGGATTTCTGGTTTGTTAGCCAACAAAACTTCTCATGGCTTTAGTCAATGGGAGTTAGCTTCCATTATTTGAAGCCCAAAGAATGCTTTCCTCCTCCCAAGAAAAAATACCTTCTTCCAAGTGGGCTTGGGAAAAGACCATCATGTATGAGCACTAGAAGTGCCTGGCAGAGCACAGTGCACATGGATTGTGAGAACTGCCAAGCAGAGGAGGGGTCTCTCTCTGTGATCGATACCGTTAGACATGCTTCAGAGGGAGTTCATTACTAGGCAGCACGTTAATCCATGCTCATGGAGAACAGGTCACCCCTCTCCACCTCCAGTACACTGAATCAGCAGGATTAGGGTAGACTGTATTTTGTTCCCAACTCTTCGACACCCCCCTCCCCCCAAAACCATTGCCATATGACTTGTAGTGTTCCCTCTAGGCAAAGCGTGAGTAGACTGGCTGCGACAACCTTCAAGAATGGATGAGACTCAGAAAGTAGTGGGGTTAACCAAAGGTGTCGAGGCCTGAGCAGTTGCAGACCCCCTGCTCACCTTGTTAGCTGGCCTCAGTGAGAGGAAGGGTGTTGGAGAAGCCCCAGGACCATATACCACCGCACTTTTTCTTCTGCCTGCTGGAGGCAAAGATGCTGAGACTTTCACTTTCATATTTGAATGGAAATATCTTAGTGTACAAATTATCACTTTACAATTAATTATGCAGAGCAAGCAATACACATGAGACCTCAATATTATGACAGCTTGGAAATTTACTGTTTTCGAACTTAACATGCAACAAGTCTTGCCAAATGTATGTTGAAAAGTAGCACAAAATTAGACAATTAACATTTTAATGTTGTAGATTCACAGCACATCTGCGGGTCAGTGTAAACATCATAAGCAACTCAGCATATGATAACTTGACAGCCCCCTAAGACTCTGACCTTAAAAACCAACATTTCTTAATTAGGCCTTTCCTTCCCCTTCTGCCTTTGTAGAGAAGGGATTGTTATGAAAAAGGTAAGATTACATCATATTGGAGTTCACCAGGCATCTCAAATGGTTTGGGTTTGATAAAAAACAGCAGATTTCATTGCTAGAATCTTCCCTTCAGAACCTGTAAGCACCATGTGGATATCAAGGGGGATTTCATCAGTATGCTTCTGATTCCTTTACAGTTAAATCATTAAAAGATTTTTGAGGGTTTTGAAGTCCAAAAACTCTCCCAAGCCACTCTTTTCCCCCAAGCATATTTTTCATTTCTTTTCAGAAAATTTAGGAAATTGAATTTTAGCTCTGGATTTAAAAGGGGGGAAAAAGCTGCTTGTCAATGATAGTGGCCAAGGATTCAAACCCCAATTCTAAAAGTTTGTTTTGGGGTCTAACCATCTGATGAACATTTGTCTGTTTTCATTGGGCCCATATCTCAGATGGTAGAGATCTGGCCAATCATGATTCTGGAAAAGAGCTCAGGAATTATCTAAACACTTTGTTCTATTCTCTGCAAGACAAGCCAGAAAAATAGACTTGCATGGAGAGGGTAGAACGGTAGTATCATAAACTGGATGAGACTTAAGAGTACCATCCATCCAAGTCTCCACTGTCATCAAGGCAAGGCCCAGCTTGACAAGTGTCAAATCTCTCCTTGTGTTCCGTCCTGGCGGCTGATACTGCTTTATTCACATTGTAGTCAGCTCGTTCCTTGTTATGCCCGACATAACCTGATCTTACTCTTCTCAGGTGAGAGAGTTTCACGTTTTCTCATTCCCTTGAAAGCTCTGAACCTAATATTGAAATGGATCCTATAACTGTTTGCAAATATCAGAATGTTTCACAAATGATCCATTCTAGAATGCAGGCCCCATGACAGCAAGGACCTCATCCGTCTTCTTCATGTAGCATCCTTCACACCTAGAACGGTGTGTGCCACAGATAGATGATGAATAATATTTTGTTAAATGAATGAAAGAATGAAAGTCTAATCATATGTAAAATATATTCAACCTTTCACTGCACTTCCACACCTACTGATGCATTGTATTCGGCTGATATTCTGAGTGGGTGACAAAGGCAAAGTCATCCTTACTTTACTTATAGAGCAGTTGAAGGCCAGATACTGTGTGCATAACTTAAGATCCTACGGCTGGTCAGTGGGAAAACCGGTCACCTTTTTCTCAACATGTGATATTTTTTTTTCACATAAGTCAGTGTTTCTGAAGGATTGGCATGCCTCAAAATCACCTGGAAGATTTATGAAAACCCAGATTGCTGAGCCCCACCCAGTGTGTCAATTCATAGGTCTTGGGGGGAGGCACCAGAATCTGAATTTCTAATAAATTCCCAGGTGATGTTGATCCTGCAGGTCCTGGGAGCACTCTAGAGAATGACTCATTAAGGTCATATCCTCTCAAGAGCAGAACAAAGGTTCATGAGAGAGACAGACAGTTCTGAACCTTCTCTGAGACTATGATTAAGTTATCACACTCAACTGATCAGTGTGGAAGGCCAGGCCGTGCAATTTCATTGCAGAAGACTTTTCCCTTCTTCATTAAAACGTAAAACAAACAAACTCACTAACCTAGATCATGGGATGGGGGATTCCAACTTAGAATGAATGTTAGCTAAAATTTTACTGAATGCGAATTAGTGACCACCTGGTCCAACCTTCTCAGTTTCACACCTGTAGAAGAAAGATGAAGGTTTAGACACATCATTATGCCTGACCTGGTGTCCCAGGTTCTCCTTAAGCCTGATGCTTCCACCGCAGGCCATCATGGAAGGCAGGTGGGGCTTCTCCAGAAGCTGTTCCCACAGGGACAACTGATCACCACACAGATGTAAGTTTTGTGGTGATGAAGAATGATGAACTTGAAAAATCTAGCTCCCATTATGAGGTTTTTGGTGGCTGCCATGATTTCCAGTTGCAACAGATACTCACTTTGTGCCCTCCCCCAGTTTCCTAAGCTTAAGGATGGACTTCAGAGTCGGGATGAAGTTTCTGGAGAATGGGATGATAGAGGCAGTGGGATGTCTATTCCTCCTTCCAACTGATCTGTGCCTCTGGTCATCACTGAACCCTCTATCTCATTTGGTGGGTGATTACACGGCTCATGGGGATGGGGCAGAATTTAGATTTTGTGACTCATCTCCTCAAGCGAGGCTTCCATAAGATTCCACACTGATCTCTGGCATGTTTACTGCTACCTGAGAAACTGGTTTTGTGCATTCTCAGAAATATGAGGTTAGTATACAATGATATACATGCCTCTCAGAGGAGAGATGGAGACCCATGGTACAGAAGTTGAAGGACACACAACTTGAGTGAGATGGATGGTACAGAAGCAAAAGGAATGTTTGTCATTCATTTGCTCATAATGCCATTCCCTCTCCTGCATGTGTCCAGCTGAGCCTCAAAAGCATCACTGGATGCTGGGGACAGCCAGTGAATTGCAAGCAAGCAAATAAACATGATTTAATAGTAGAAGAGAAGAATTTGCCACACCACAAAACTTCCCCCTTCATTTATTTTGACAATTTGGTGTCTAATATTTATGACAGTGCTTAGACTGTCGAAGTAGTTTTAGTGTAAGGAGTGAAGTCTTTGTAAACTGAGTTGCTTATTCTCTGACAAGATGATGAATAAGCTTATGGGTTGGAGGGCAATCACCAGATTTTAGCTAACTAGTTAAATGACTGTATTTCTGCATGCATATTCTACACCATCATCATCAGTAACTCATGACATACGTTAGGTACATTTACACAGGGAACTAAGATGATCCATTCCCTGCCACCTAGAAGTTTTTAATCTAAGATAGGGATTGCAAGTACATAAAAAGGGTGCTTTATTCCTCATTCCTGTGCCCGTGGCAGACTTTACTAATCGAGGATAGTGTTCCTTATCAGCATCCTTTCCTACATTCATGTCAGGCAGCCACTACCAATTGATTGCAGCAAGCATGTGCCAGGCCTTCCTGGTCTACTTTCATTAGAGAGCGTGGGAATTAGAACTGTAAGACATTCCTGTGACACTAGCCGGGGGAAAGAGGTATATTGCTACAGACCAAAGGAAATATAATTTTAGAGCATGCACTAAGGTTTTCACACCTTCCAAATAGTAAATAAACGCGGTGTAACTTGTAGACTCGAGGCATAGGAGCTCTGCGAGTTTCAATATGTCTGATGCCTCAGTGTGGACGCTCCTGTGTAGTGGGTGGGACAGAACACCGCAGGAGGTGTAACCGTCATTAGTACCTTTGCTCCCGAGATAGGGGCATTCCGGGCCCTTTGGTTAAACACTGATCACAGCCACATAGTCCCCTCACTTCCTCCTTTCTGTAGTTCCAGTCGAGTAATTAAAATCACTTCTGTTAAACTAGTATGGTTGGCTCAATAAGCCAAGGGCAAGTTTACCGATCTGGAGGATGGAAGCTACTTTAAACCTTGGCAGCTCTGGCCGTGGTGCAGAATAACAATTAGAATAATTGATACCCAGGTCCTTGATGTCGAGCCACCACCCAAGGCCTCAACACAGCGGCAGGCCCGCTTCTCTGGCTAGAGTAGATAATGGAGCTGAGATCCGGCTATTTGGTTGTTCAACCTGTCATGCCGAGGACAGGCTTCAGTTTAGCGAAGCCCGTTGGGCAGAAGCTCTTTGAACTCACACAGTCAGCTGTGGCCTGGAAGAGAAACACTTTGCCCAATATGGGCTCAACAGCAGTACGTGCCTTTTGGATTAGATGCTGGGGAGTTGAAGAGTTCCAGAAAGGGCAGGCAGGCGTGGTAATGTTGGGGATGTGTGCGACTGGCTTAGCTGGCAAGGGCAAACACAGGCGTGGTGTTGATAGCTAGACTCTAACTTCTCCTTCCTTCTGCCTTCAGCAGTGACGGACTGACTGCCATTTATTGAACAATTACTACATGCCCGACATGATGCTAAGTTTGTTTATAAGTCTCTTATTTAAATTCATGATAATTATATCATTTAACCTTCGTATCAATCCCATGAAGCATTCTTTCTCCCTATTGTCTAGAGGGAAGCTCTAAAACACTGACTCACTATCCTAAGGTCAAACTGACAATAAGTGGCTAGGTTAGGAATTTGACCCCCAAATTCCTGCTCTTAACTACCGTGCTTTATCGCCTTTACACAATCTGATATGATCTCCCACTGCTGACTCTATCCATAAAATGTCTCTTTTTTTCTTATCACCATAACATGTATTTATAGATCCCAAGAGACCTATTGATTGGACAAAGATAAAGGCACAGCATTAAAATCATGCTATGGAATCACTGCACTGATAAACAAAAGATGCAGGTCAATCTCTGCAAATGCAAGGATCCTCACTTCACTGTGGAATTTAATCCATTTGCTATCTGGATTTGGGATTCCCCTTAAAGAAGTCAGCATGTGAGGAGATACTATTGGCATTTGTTTTTTTTTTTTCTTGTGGGGCAGTGCCATGGCCCTTTTTTTCTGGAAGGATAAATGCAGACATTTTATTTCCTGTTCACAGCTTCCTATTTTCCTGATTTCACTTGGCTATTTCCCAGAATAAGGTTTTTCTTTTTAAGAGTTATTTGTTTATTTAGAGAAAGACAGAGAGAGAGAGTGAGCAGGGAGAGGGGCAGAGGGAGACAAGCAGACTCCCCGCTGCACAGGGAGCCTAATGGGGGGCCCGATCCCAGGACTCCGAGATCATGACCGGAGCCAAAGTCAAGAGTCGGATGCTTAACCCGCTTAACTGACTGAGCCACCCAGGTGCGCCTCCCAGAATAACTTTTAAGACAGATGTGTTCGTGGTCACCACTTCCCTCTGTGGCCTCCTTACTTTCTCCCTAACCTACAGACCCCTGTGCATTCACTTTCTTCCCTATCCAGCTCAGATCCCGTGGTCCATTACTTCACCCACTGCATTGACCACTCGTCCTTACATCTTACCTCCCTAGAAAACCCCAACCCCAGATCACTTGATGATCTCCCTTCTCTGTGCTCAATTCTAGGAAGTTGAGAGGAGCTGGACATAATTACCCTAATGCTCAGATCGGCCCCATTTGTATGGTCAGATCTGCCATTCCCCACAAAGGCTCAATCAAACTTCCTCCACTCTATTCTTAAACTTTGGGCCTCTCCTTACTTCCCAGAGAAAGCAGATGTCAACAGATAAGTGTTTTCTCAATGTCGTGTATCCAAACCCATCATCTTGACGTTACCTATACTCGTCCTTCCCACTTTCCCTCCTGGTACATGAGAAACGTGCACCACTGTCCATATAAGGCTAATCCCTCTATCTGTGCTGTGGATTCTCTTTCCCCCAACTTCTAAGGAACTTGTCCTGTAAAATTGAAACTTGTCCTGTCAATTTTACCCTCTCTCCTTCTTCTCCATAGGATTAACATATGTGAAAATCTCTCCCATCTTAAAAACAGGGCAGCAACAACAACTGTCCCTTCACCCAGGAGTCCTGTAGCCATTTCCCCATTGTCTCCTCTCTATTTACTACTGGATGTCTTGAAAGAGTTGCATATATTTATTGTATCCATTTCTTACCACCACTCCTTCCTCAACCCACAACGTTCTGGTGTCCCTGTCTACCCTTCCTCATATACATCTTTCTCTGAGGTTTAATGACCTTATTGCCCTGAATTCCAATGACCACTAGTTGTCTTAAAGTCATTGGAGTCATTTCTCTCTCATTGAAACATTCTTGCCTTGGAGTCTATGACAGCATCCTTTCCTGGCTTTCCTCTTACTTTTGTGGATGTCTCTTCCCAGTCTGCCTTGTGGACCCCTATTTTTTAACCACTTTCTTTTTTTTTAAAGATTTTATTTATTTATTTGACAGAGAGAGAGAGAGTGAGAGAGGGAACACAAGCAGGGGTAGTGGGAGAAGGAGAAGCAGGCTTCCCGCGGAGCAGGGAGCCCGATGCGGGGCTCGATCCCAGGACCCTGGGATCATGACCCGAGCCGAAGGCAGACGCTTAACGACTGAGCCACCCAGGCGCCCCTTTAACCACTTTCTTAAATGTTGGCATTCACCAAGAATTCTGCCGAGGTTCCTTCCATAAGCCCAGAGCAGGTTCCTCTCTTGAGCTTCAGCCTCACACACCCAAACTTCTTCCTGGACATCTCTAGTTAGAGGTCTCATAAGCACCTCCAGCTTAACATGTCCAAAATGAAACTCAGGGCTTTGCCCCCAAACATTCTCCTCCTCACATGATCTCAATCACCGTGAGTGGCTCTTCTGTCCACCCAGTGGTCGATGCCTTCTTTTCTCTATGACCAATCAATTACTACATTCTTTTTATTGTACTCATAAATATTGCTCTCTCTCTATTCCCAGCATTTGTCATAGTGCCTTATAGATAGTAGATAGTCATTAAATAGTTTTCTGGCTGATGGATTAGACATCTCTTGACTCTACCCCTCTGCTCCTTCCCCAATTTCCTAGCTCAGACCACCATCATCTCTCACCTGGATGAATCCACCCAACAGATTTCCTGCCTTAGTTTCCTCTTCTGGCTCATCCATTCTCCTCACGGTAGAGAGAGTGACCTTTCAAGACACAAATAACTCTCCTGCTTATATCCTTCAGAGAGCTTTCTCCCAGCGCCCAACGTAGTGCCAGATGCTTATCAAGTGCCCCAAAAATATTTGTTCAGTGAAAAAAGTGATTGGGAGCCAAAAGAAGGGGATTTCCAGAAACATAGGAAGTCTGATGCCTATTAATGTTATGTCATTATTGCGTTTGCTCATTTGCCATAAGGAACATATTTGACTTCACACACCTGACCCACAGACAACTCTCCAGCTTCTGTTTACTCTCCCCCAGAAACTGGCCCAGAGCAGCATTTATTTAAAGGCAGGGTCAACTGAGGATTTGGAAGAAGGGTTAAATTAAAAACAGAAGCTTTGCTTCATTAAAATCCCTGTCTCTCCAAGCCAACGTGGCTGGCCGTCTGCTCCCCCTCACACCTGCCACTGCTTGACTCGGGTGACTAACTGGATGCTGGCTGCGTGCTTATCCCTGTCCCACTGACATGCTCACCTCATTTCTCCAACCCTCCTAGTGTGCTTCTCTGGATGTTAAGAATGAAAGCTGTTATTAGTATGATTCACTTTGCAACCGCAAGGACATTCACTGTGGCTGTGTGTGTGTGTGTGTGTGTGTGTGTGTGTATGTCTGTTTAGTGTGGTACAGGAGACAGCACAGGAATAAAAGAAAATCCCTAGGGGTCGTGCTTTAGGGAAAAGAAAAAGGGGGTGCACACGGTCTTGAAAGGGGTTGTTCTAGAAAGAGCTGTGCACTTTTCCAAGCTCCCTCCTTCCACAAGAAAAAGGATGAGGGTTTACAGGATCATGCGAGCCCTTGCAAAAGTACCTCTGCCACCCTGCCCCCAGCCGCACACCATTACAATCCACTGGTAACTGGAAGGTTCTCCTGCCCTTTCCCCAGGGTGCCAGTGCTGTGGGATCTACTGCGCACGTGCATATGTCCTGACAGGTGAGTGGCGGCCACACACTCATGATGAGTCCGCCAGGCAGCAACAAGCATCTGCTTTTCTCCAGCATGCAAGGCAGTGATGGCAGCCTGCGAATGAAAAAGGGTTGGAGGGGAGAGCAGGAAAATTCAGTGGCTGCCCCATGACACCGATATGGGGCCACAGAAGTCACCTGAGGCATCAGGGGGATTGGTGGATTAAATGGAAGAGGCCATCGGGCTGGAATGAGCTCAGCACGAGGGCTGAGCTGGAGAGCAGAGGTCAGTGACTGGGAGCTTGCCCAGTCTGCCCTCTCCTCCCTGGCATTAAGTCTTCCTGCTGTCAATGACCACCAGTTCCCCAGTTGCATTCTCCACAGGGCTCAGGATGGCCAACATCTCAGAGCCACCACCAGGGACTCGGCTAAGGTAAGAGCATTAAAATCATCTCAGCTCCCCTTTCTGCCCTCCCATCTCTTCCACTGCTCCCTGGCCAAGGCCCCCCTGAGTGCACGCGCCTGTCTTCTTCCCCCTTCTGCCATTGTGTGTTTCCTGCACTTCCCCTCCTCACTGTCTCTGCAGCAATCAGAGAGCAGGGTTCTCTGCCAGGTGGAGGCTGACAGAAACCAGACACACCTGGAGCTGGGACATCCACTTCCGGAAGTGTAACCTGTCCTCGGCAGGGCAGTCATAGTGCTGAGAGGCTCTGGCTCTCTTGCCCTGGCATCCAGCCCTGCACGACCCCCACCCCCTTTCTCCCATGTCCCCAGGCCTTAGACTCCTCGTCCACACATCATATCAGGGCCCCGCCCACCTCTCCAGGAGCGGAGGACATACTGGTTAATAGAACAGTGGAGGCCCACGCTGCCTGGCCAAGAACAAAGGGCAGGTGCTTGGTGCAGCTGGGTTTGAAATCTGGATCAGCCACCTGCTCGTTGTGCCCCTTCAGTCAAGCAATTCAGTTTCCTCTTCTGGAAGGTGGGGAGAAGAATGTCTAGCTCGTGGCTTTCGAGAAGGAATGTTAACATGAAGCATGCCTAGCACATACCCAATATCGTCAGCGAGCCTCCTATGTTAATCTGAGTTTTTTCCTGTCATAGGTGATCCGTGCAGCTGTCCGTGGAGCCACCAAAAAGCCCTGAGGGCTCACCTTCCAGGGTCTGCCCAGAAAGAGCCACGGCTCTGAGGGGCTGTTGAAAGTCCCCCCACTCCCCCCAAGTGGCATGTAGAGTCAGGGACTGCTCCCTGCTGAATTCCTATCTCCACGCGCCCTCTGTGCCTCCACAGAAGGCCCTGGACCATTGCCATCATGGCCCCAGTGCCCTGCTGCCAGACCCCTGCCTGGGAATGTGCTGGAAGGCACCTGGCACCGGCCTGAGAGGAACTGCGACATGTCCAATGAGAACGTCTTCCCCCACTCTGGTTGGGATGCCGTGCACAGCCGAGCATCGTGGAAACCTCTGATGTTTGGGTGGCTTCTGAATACTAATGAGGGTGGGGAAAAAAAATGAAAGAGAAAGGAGAAAGATGTCTCGGTCAGAAATTTTTCTAATCGCTATGGATTTTCCCCCGTTGTAGTGGATTGGAGAGAGGGTGTAGGAAAAGGAAGGGAAAAAAATCAAAAGCAGATTATTACCCTGAGCCTCTCTTGCTTTTCATCCTGAGCCGTGACAGTAACTCTCTGGCTGCCCTATCTGCATGTTAAAGGCTGAGGGATGATGCAGGCAAAATATTGACAGTGGAGCTGAGATTATAGGTTACTTGGATCTTGAAAGATAGAATCAATTAAAATGAGCTTTCCACTCACAAGGTAAATTAGCTTCTGAAAAAAATAATCTGCTTCCCCTGTGCCCAGTGTCCAGAATGTGCCAGACAGATGAGATGGAGTCATACAAATAAACTGAAAGGAAAAGCACATGTGTGCGTGTGTGTATGCACACACCCACACCCACACCCCCCCCAACACACACTCTGGATACCTGGTTCACCATGTGGTTACTCAGTAAATACTGGTTGAATTTCTGATTGTGTGTGTACACACGGATATATTTATATTTATATATACTATTCAATTACATACACCATACTATGTTTGTTCCTACTTAGCAATGCTAGACGTGAGATCTGTCGGACTTCTGTGAGATTCTACCAGGCTTACATTTTTCTTTCTGCCTTTGTTGTAAAAATAATGCATTATTTTAATAAATGAAAAATGAAAGTTCTCCTTTGACCACTCTCCCTTTGGACTACTTTACAGAAAAATGTGGACATGCCTTTTACTACAACCACTTAATAACAGAGTAGAAAAGAAACCAGAATTTCAAGGGCTTTTCCCAAAACTCCCAAACCTGCTAGCCCCTTGAACCTCCAGCAAGAGTGACAGAAGGGCCCGGCATGGGGGACTGGCTTTGTCACCCATCTGGAGTGCTCGTGTGTTCTCAAAATCTCAGAGTATCCATTCTTAGAACATGTGACCTTAGAGAGAGCCTGTCATCCAGAGGAGACCACCCAAGCCATATTTCCAGGCCTCTGTCTCTCATTTCAGTTAGGTCTCGCCCCCTTTGGGATCGACAGTCTTAAGTAGGTTATGATGAAATCTCACAACTTCTCCATTACAAGCGGAGAATTTAGTTGAGGAAAAGAATAAGACACGAATAAAGCATAACAAAGAATAAAGTGTTCCCATTTGGGGTGAGGGTTCAGAGATGGTGCTTCTCAAGGGGTTCACAATCTAATGGGGGAGCCAGAAATGTGCACACACACACACAGTGTACTGTGGTAAGTGCTACAGTCCAGGTATTTTGCAAGAGTCTGGAGAAGGGAGACTCAGTCTTCATGGGGGCTTCATGGGGCTTCAAGGATGAGTAGGAGCTTGCTAGGTAGCAAGGAGACGGATGGATTCTGCCACAGGGAAGATGGGGAGCAAGGACTCAGACATATGCATACGCCCAGGACATTTGGAGAAGAGCAGATGTGTGATTGGGTCGTGGGGTGGGGAAGAGTGGCCAGAAATGAGAGTGGGGAAGTGGACGGGTGGAGGCCAGATTTCACCGGGCCTGGAAACGCTTCCTACTTCATCTCTAGCTGTTGCAGGCCCCCAGGCAGGAGATGCCCCAGTCAGGTCCAGGTTTTGGACAAACTCTGAAATCAGTGCAGAGAATGGCTCAGAGAGGGGAGGCGTGCAGACTGACCCTGTGTCTGAGAGAGCGGTTCTACATGGACTGGAGAGGGTGGGGGCTGAAGCCCAGACCTGACAGAGGCAGCATGAGTATAGGGACGGTCGTGGGCTACTTCAGAAGCATTATCCTCGAGCAGAGAGGGGGGTGAAATCGCAGCGAACTCAACACCCCTCACCTGAGCAACAGGTTGGGAGTTGCTGTTTTTGAATGACGATAAGAAATAAAAGAGAAGTCGAGTTTTTGTTTTTTTTTTTTTTTATCACTTTTGTTTTGCTTTGTTTCCTTGGGGAGGATAAAATGAGGAGAAAAGGCCACTGAGGAGAAGGGGAAGCTGAGTTTGGTTTTTAAACGAATGGATTTGTAGTGCTTATGATCTACGTGGATGGTGGTACCTCCTTGGTTCCTCTGAGTTTACGTTAGAGGTTAAGGCCAAATTATGGGCTTGGAAGTCACAAGAAAATCTCTGGTAAAGAGAATGAATGAATGAATGAACAAACTCGGGAGCAAACAAAGAACAGGGGTTGTAGGTGCTGAATCCAGACATAGAGATCCCTTTTGGGGCTTTGAATCCAGGTGGGGAGCAGGAATCAGAGGGTGGGGAGGAAGCAGTGTGGTCAGGGAGAGGAGAAAAGGCACAGGAGAGGACATTTTCTTACAGACAAAGGCGAAGAAGAGTGTTTCAAGTAGGACAGAGTGCTCAGGCCCCAGGAGGTCAGGAGAGATGGTGCAGACACAGCCTAGTGCTGAGTCCTAGGTTCTCCCCGCAAGCCTAAAATGCACCTAAGGACCCAAACGCCACCCAGACGGGGAGTGAGGGGGGAAAGGTGTGGGCATGTGGGTGACAAGGATGTGTTCAGGAAAAGGGCGCAGGGTCAGGGTGAGAGGGAGACCTTTTGTGCCTAAAATAATGGAAGTCAAGTCCACACATGACACCATCTGGAATGAGGAATTTCTGATTTGCCTCCAAAACGGCAAAGCCAAGCCAATCAGACAGAAAACAAATAAAATAACAACAACAACAACAAAAAGAAGTGAAGTAAGAGAGGATAAAACCACACACCGCCGCTTCGTCGAGCTGGAGATGCTCACGACCCAGTTTCGCAGCCGGGAGACCCAGGGCTCCATCAGGGAAGGAAGAAAGAGCGAGTCAAGCAGGCCCAGAAACCAAAAACCCTCGCCTGCCCAGCATCCCCATGGGCACGAAAGTTCCTGGAGAATCTATTCATGGCCTCCGATTTCCCCCTCGTCAGACTGCACATTTGCCTAAGAGCAATTCCACACTCAACATAACTCAGCCCAGAAAAATGCCCCTCTGGGCTTGCTTTCCAGCGCTGAATTGCAGCTTGGCTTTAAGTAACACCTCGTGACAGAACACAAAGAAGTGAAACGAGAGTTCATAATTGCATCAGAAGGCCGTGGGAGAGTCACCCCCCTCCCATGCCGACTCCAAACCACACTGAAGGGAGGAGGGGGGAGGGCTGTGTAATTTCTTCGTTTCTTACATTTTATGGAACACTTCACTTTGCTTTCAGCATAATTATTGTTGTACTTTTTGCTGTTTCCCAATTGCTGTGTTTGAAAAAAAAACCACTTCACTCCCCCTTGCACACTTTTCTTAATACATTAAAATTAATAACTCGTAACAGTGACCTAATTTGCTTTGAGTACTGTAACTCAGGGACTTTTTTTTTTTTTTTTTTAATTTTCCCAGATCTGCAAAACCCTTGACATGTTACTGTGGTAACAGGAGCAACCTGGTAAGTTCATGAATGAACCCCATTGTGCTCTCCAAACCTTCTTTTCCTCTAGTCTTTGCAATCTTCGGATCCCACCCTTGCCTGTTGAGCCCTGCGTTCGGTGCATTGGAATTGGGCCACTCCCAACTGTCTTCAAGTCCATGCCGGGTGCCCGTGACCTTCCTGCTCTTCTCCGGAGTTTGGGCCAAGCCTCTCCTTACCTTCCTGAGCTTTCCAGAACCCCGTGGCAGGGGTTTGCCCGCCTCCCTCGAAGTCTCTTCAAGTGGAAAAGCTGTCTCTATTACACACCCAGTTGCTTGGTTGAAATCTTCTGTTCTTCCCTGCCATGACTGCCTGAACCCCTTGCCAAGGATCCTGCTGGGGACGAGGGGTGGGTCTCTGGATTCTCTTCATTCCCAGACCACCACTCAATCCAGGCCAGTCTCCTCCTTCACACCAGCCTCCTGTCTCCCTTCTCCCCTCCCCACCGACCCATGGACACCCACTGCAGTCAGAGGGTCTTACGACATGGCCATCTGCTCATGTCACTACTCCCCTGGTAACAAATCCCCATGGCCCTCCATCCTCTTAGGACTGTGTCCCAAATGCTTCACATGGCCTCTTACCAGGCTCTTCGTGGTCTACAGACTGGGTATCACACCAACCTTGTGACCTGCCACTCTCCTCCCCACGCTCTTTCCCGGCCACACTCGCACAACTCGAAATTGTCAGGCTATGCCAGTCATTTTTCTCCAGGCTTCTGTACACACAGAAACTGTTTATACAGTTTCCTCACCCATCTCCTACTCCCACACATGACAAGAGTTGATGTCACCCTCCAGAGAGCTTTGGGAGTTGAACGCCCTCCCTCTGAGCTCCCTCAGCCCTCTGTGCCTATCCCAGCACAGAACTTATGCACACCATCTCTGTCTGTTTACATTCGTCGTCTGCCTCCCCGGCTCGTCAATAAGCTTAAGAGAAGGGCCTGTGTCTTGGGTGCTGCTGTATGCCCGGCACTAACCTATCGGGGTGCCTGGCACATGGTGTGTCCTGAAATCAAGCCTGAGTGAATGAATGGACAGACTGGAATCTCTTACCCACCTTCCCTCCCTCTCTCACTCCCTCCCTCCTTACTCCCTCCTTCCTGTCAATCACTCTGCAGCATTCACTGTTGTTATGTGAAGAAGAAAGAAGTTCCAAAGAAGAACCTCCCGATGCTCCAGGACCCCACGGCATCTGTGGGATCCAGGCTTGGGACAACCTTCTAATATGTTTCTTTCGAAAGTTCCCCTACATAGACATCCTAGGACCCTAGGAGGGCTATCCTGGAAAAGGAACCCATTTTCTATCCAAATCTGTCTTTTAGCAGCAAGGATAAGAGTGAAGATCTTGGGCGCCTGGGTGGCTCAGTTGGTTAAGCGACTGCCTTCGGCTCAGGTCATGATCCTGGAGTCCCTGGATCGAGTCCCGCATCGGGCTCCCTGCTCGGCAGGGAGCCTGCTTCTCCCTCTGACCCTCCCCCATCTCATGTGCTCTCTCTCTCTCATTCTCTCTGTCTCAAATAAATAAATAAAATCTTTAAAAAAAAAAAAAAGAGTGAAGATCTTGAGTAGTACCAATTGTCTCAATAATTCGAGTGTGGAGTGGAAACAGCCACGTACATGTATTCATTCTTCCTCATGACATCTTAGGAAAGATTGTCCCTGGTTTCCAGATGGAAGCAACGAGGCAGGTAAGGTGGAGTCAGCCCCTCACAGCAAGGGGGAAAGATGATGAGGAGTGGTGTGCAGGGGCGAGGCGTGCTGCCCCCTGGAGAGAGCTGTGAAAGCAAGTTTGCTCTCACCTGCATGGGTGTGGACACGGCACACTTGACCCAAGGAGAGAAGGATTTTATTTCCACAGCTACCTGAAGAAGGAAATCCATCATTATCCTCAGCAGACAGCAAGAAAAGAAGCAAAAGAATAAGAATGTATCAAGGAGGCTGGGTATTGATTTTAAAACCCGGGCTGACAAGAAAATGATTTGAGTCCATTTCCATTTTGTGGCTGAAGCATGGTGCTTTCTCTGCCTCTGTTTGACCTCTCAGAGCAGAGTGCATCAAGAATCTCCCTGGCTGACACTCTAATCCTGATTTTCAAATAGCCTCGCCCCAGTTTGTCTAGAATAAGCAAGGCCATGAGTGTGAGCGGTGTCCTGGGTCTCATCTGGGAAGCAGTCAAGCGGGCCCATTTGGGGCGCCCTATTTCAAGGCTGATTTAGAATAATACATTTTAAAAGCCCTGCTTAGTCGCACACAGATATGACCATGACTGTCACCATTCATGTCCTGATGGAGGTTTTCGGCCCACACAGAAGGGCAAGGCTCAATGCATGCAACCTAACAAGCATCCGGTCTTGCCTTGGGCAGTCCCTGCTCTGGCCTACTCCCTGCAGGTTCTTCCCGCCAGGAACTGTGCATCTGCTGTGAGTTTCTTCTCTTTGCATGACCAGAATTCTAAGTAAGGGCAACAGGCCTATGTATTTAATTTACTTGTAAGTGAACAGCTTCTGTGTGTTAGAAAAAAATTAACTCAACCTATGAATTTATAATTGCCTGAGATTTCACCTCCTGGCCACGCTTCTCTTCCTATGGAGTTATTAAAACCCACACAATATGGTCTAATAATTTATTAATAGTCAACATAAATAGATAACAGCTCACATAGCAGTAATAGCCATTGCATGTTAAATAATGAGGCATTATTTAAAAGGTACTTCACTGGAGAGGAGGAAGCAAGGCTGTTCAGGTTTGGAATTATTATTGTGGTGGCAGATAGACTCAGGTACACAAGGCCTTCTTGACGGTTCGTTGGCCACCTTTGTGTCACTATTTCTCCATCTCCATTTTGAAGAGGTGGGGTACCAGCCAGTCCTTGCTTAGCAGAAAAGGACATCCAGATTAATGGGAGAGGAACAAACCATTTTTTTCATGGAACAAAGTAAAAAAAAAAAAAAATATTGGAGTAGTTTCATTTCGCTGAGAGGGCCTCAACAATAATGTCTTCTGTCTCTCCATCAAAGTCCTTACAGTCAAACCCAGGCATGCCTTTCGCGTGGAGGTTCCTTCACGCTAACAACTTGGGAAATGAATAGGGAGGCTAAACTCATTGCAGCTTAATGAGAAACTCCCCGTCCCTTCTGCCACCCAGCTCCAATTTGCAGGCCCTCCTCCCACCCCAGTCATCACCTGATCTCCCCCGGAGACCTCCTGTACACTCTTCTTGAATGTTTTATGACATTCCAAATTGAATAACAGGTACTTGGCAACCAGGAAGAAGGAAGGAAAACTGTTTTTATTTGTAGCAGATCCTAGAGGTGAGAAATCCTAAGGAATCTACAAAAAATTTGCTAGGATAAATGATTTCAATGAGCTCACAGGATACAAGATCAAGATACAGAAATTAATTTTCTTTTTATATACTGGCAATAATCCAAACACAAAAATCAAGACATTAAACATTTTCAATAGTATCAAAAACAATAAAGCACTGAGGAATGACATGTAACAAAAGAAGTGAAAAATTGCCAACTAAAAAACATCATTGAGAGAAATTAAAGAAGTTCTTGATGAGTGGAGACATTCCATGTTCGTGGATAGGAAGATTCAAAAATATTAAATGGCAATTGTTCCCAAATCATTCTAATTAGAAACACATTCCTATCAAAATCTCAGCAGGGTTTTTTTTTCTTTCAGAAATGTGACATCCCAATCCCAAGATTTATATAGAAATGCAAGAAACCCAGAAGAGTCAAAAACAATTTTGAAAACGAACAAAGTTGAAGTACTATGGAATTTACATTTCCCAATTTTGAAACATGTTACAGTAACCCACACAGTATGGTTTTGACATAAGGATAGACATTTAAGTCGATGGAACAGAATTGAGAGTCCAGAAGTAAACCCTTACATTTATGGCTAATTGACATTTTAAAAAGATTCAAGGCAATTCAATGGGAGAAGAATAGTTTTTTTAACACATGGTGCTAGAACAGTTGGATAGTCAATGCAAAAGTGTGAATTTAGATCCCTGCCTCACACCACACAAATTTACCCAAAATTGATATAGACCTAAATGTTACAGCTAAAACTATAAAACTTTTAAAAGGAAACAGTAGAAAACCATTGTGACCTCGGGTGAGGCAGAGTGTCTTGATAAACAACAAAAGCACAATCCATAAAGGAATACATTAAGAATTAGGATTTCATCAAAATTAAAAGCATCCGCACTTCAAAAGACACCATTATGAAAATGAAAGATAAGCCACACAGTGGGAGAACATTTTGAAAATCATATACTTGATAAATAACTTGTATCCAGAACATAGAAATAACTCTTTTAAGAAATAACAAGAAAGCAAACAACCCAATTTAAAAATGGGCAAAAAGAGAATGAGAAGACAAATCACAGACTGAGAGAAAATATTTGTAAAAGACATATCTGATAGAGGACTGTTATCTAAAACATACAAAGAACTTTTGAAAACCAGCAATAAGAAAATGAACAACATGGTTAAAAAATGAGCAAAAGGCCTGAAGAGACACCTCACCCAAGAAGATACACACATGGAGAATATGCATATAAACAGATGCTCCACATCCTATGTCATTATGGAACTGTAAACTAAAATAACAAAGAGATGCCATTATACACCTATTCGAATGGCCAAAATCCAAAACACTAACAACAGCAAGTGTTGGTGAGGATGTGGAGCCACAGGAACTCTCATTCATTGCTGGTGGGAATGCAAGATGGCACAACCATTTTGGAAGATCGTTTGGCAGTTTCTTATAAAACTAAACATACACTTATGATCCAATAAGCATACCCATATTTACCTAAATAAGTTGAAAACTTATGTCCACACAAAAACTCACACATAGATTATTATTTATAGTAGCAACTTTATTCAGAGCTGGCAATACTTGGAGGCAGTCCTTCAGTAGGAATGGATAAATGGATAAATAAATGTACATCCATACAGTGGAATATTATTCAGGGCCGAAAAGAAATGAGCTGATGAGAACCATGAAAAGACATGGAGGAAACTTAAATGCGTATTGCTAAGTGAAGGAAGCCAATCTGAAAAGGCTCTACACTTTATGAATAACCACATGATACTCTGGAAAAGGCAAAACTATGGAGACAGTAAAAAGATCAGTGGGTGCCAGGGGTTAGAGGGGAGGGAGAGATGAACAGGTAGAGCAAAGAGGATTTTTAGGGCAGTGAAACTATTCTGTACAATGCCTTAATGATGGATACATGTCATTATACACTTGTCAAAACCCCATAAATAGAGTGTATAACACCAAGATTGAACCTTATAATGTAAATTACGGACTTTGGGTAATGGTGTGTCCAGGTAGGTTCATCGATGGTAACAAACGTAGCAGTCTGCTAAAATGTGGAAAACAGCTTGACGGTTTCTTAAAATATTACAAATAAAGTTATCGTATGATGCAGCAACTCATCTCCTAGATATCTGCCCAAGAGAAATGAAAATGTGTGTCCACAAAAGACATATACATGAATGTTCACAGCAGCATATTAATAATAAGCAAAAAGTGGAAGGAACTGAAATGTTCATCCTCAACTGTTTATCCCTGCAATACTATTTGGCAACACAAATGGACGAACTACTGACACGTGCTACAACAAGGATGATCTTCAACAACATGCTAAGTGAAGAAACCAGACACAGAAGAGTACATATTGTACAACTGCGTCGACACAAAATGTCCAGTAAAGGCAAATCCAGAGAAGGAAAGTAGCTTGGTAATTACCTGGAGCATGGTGGCGTGGGTAGGATTGTGGGGATTTGTCTGCAAATGGGCAGGAGGCTTCTTTCAGAGGAGACTGAATTGTTCTAAAACTGGATTGTAGTAATGGCTGCACAACTGTGTAAATTTACTAAAAATCATTCAATTGTACACTTAGTGAATTTTATGGTATGTAAATTATGCCTCCATAAAGCTGCTAAAAATAGCAGATGCTTATTAAGGATGTCAGGAGGGTACGTGAATGGGAGGGCACACATTAAGGAGACTACCTATGATTAATTTAACATCACCCCATTACTGGCGAACGAGCCTTTCAGGAATACCTCCTGCTGGGACTAGAAATTCCCTGTATTTATCTAGGACATAGCCTCCTACTTATATCAAGCAGAGACAATTGAAGTCACCAAGCCCAATTCAAACATCATCTCACTAGCAGAGTGAGACAGGATAACCCCCAGCTTGGTCAGAAAGAGGATATGACCTATGGGCTAGTACTAAAACAACCATTGCCTTCCATTTATCTCCGCGGGGGTTAAAAGACCTGAACAATATAGTTATCACTTACCAGTTGACTGGCCTCTCCTTTGTACAAGAGCTAGAGTGAGGATAATAACTTACTTTTGTGAAGCTCTTACAAAATGCTTTAACACACACTAGCCCATCTGTTCTCACGACGGCCCTGTCAGCGGATGTGAGGCAAACACTGCTGGCTGACTGGCCCGATCCTCATCCAGTCGCAGTCACTGAGATGTGCGTATTGCTGGGTGGGCTCTGGGGAAAGCTTCTGCTTTTCGGACCCGAAGAGGCAGATCTTCGGTCCCTTTCTCTTCCCCCTTTCTCTGTGCCTAGAACAAGGACGGTGCCTTTAAGGGACAGCAGAGGGAGGAGCCCGTACAAAAGGCCCAGAGAGCCTCCAGAGAGCCCCAGGGATGCTCTCGTCCCGACACGGTTAAGCTGCCACACCAACTCTAGCAGCATCTCCCAGGAAGACTTGTTAAGTGAGATGAATGAAGGCCTCCTTGTTTAAATCACTGTGCTTGGGTTTTGTTTGTTCTTGCCAAACCTCTCGCTGCCTGGTAAGGTAGAAATCATGAGTCGCACTTCACAGACACCAAAACTAAGGCTTTGAAAAACACCTCGACTCATCCAAGGTCAAACTACTGTGCCAGCCATGGGAAAAACAGCAACTTGTACCCAGCTTTCTGAATCTAGTACTGTAGGAACAACCGTGACAAAGACAAAAACCACCTCTTGAGCACTGAGAAGGTACCAGGCCTCTGACTTCACTAGGTACTTGACTTTTCTCTAAATCTTATAACTCTGCAAACTAGGTATTATTATACCCATGTTATGGATGGGCACACTGAGGTTAAGAAAGGTCAAGTACGTTGCTCAAGTTAAGGGCCGGTGCCAGGATTCTGAACTGGCATGTGTCTTGTCCTCTATGAGGGGAGTCTAGACGAATAAAAGCATACTCCCTAGGATTAAGTGACCAGCTGATAAAAAGCATTACATGCCCGGATATGGGGCTGGATGGTTCCTAGCGCGATTCAGGTTGGCTAGCAAAACTCATCATGCTTGCATGGGTGTGGCAAAGTCCATACTTTAAACTGTCACCTAAAGAAACTTTCTGGGCAGGATTGTCTTTTCACCATTTACAATCACTTTTGTACCTTAAAGTTCACCTCTTCCGGGAAACACACACCAACGGCAGGCAGCAGAGGGATTTAAGGGAGCTCTCCACGGGACAGGTGAGATTCTGCTTCTTTCTCCAGAGTTTTCCAATTAAAACGCCGCTTTTTGGCAGCACGGGACTGAGGACAGCAGTCTGGAGCCTGCACTCAGCACGAGGAGAAAGGATGCTCCATGTCGGGGGTCAAGACCAGCCCCGCGGGGGGCTGCCAGGGCACAGGCTTCCGAGAGAGAAGCAGTTCTTGGCCAGCACCAGGCACACACTGCATCCTCCACCAGCCATGGCTGCCATTCTAAGTCTGGGATGTATAGTCTGCCGCTTGAGGTGCCGTGGGGGTCTGGGCATGGGGTTGGAATTGGGGCAGGCTGGAAAAAAGTAGTTCAGAGGGATTTCGAGGTGTTAATTGCTAACTGCTGGCTCCTTTCAGGAAGTAATGTCCCCCTTCTGAGATGGGCTGCAACACCATTCATCTCTATCAGGCCCAAATGGGTTACTCAGCCTTTAAGAGCTTAATTAGGTTTTCTTCCTGGGTTCCCTGCGTCCCCAACAATGACGGAATAATTGAGTCACTTAAACAAGGGGCATCCAGGACTGATGCCTTTTCAAGGGATCGTGGAGTTCTGGGTCAGGGAGAAGCCAGGTCCTCGAGACAGTTCAGCAAGGGCTTGGATGGTGCCGCCAAGAGGCTCCCTCCCTTCTGCAGGCTCCAGGCTCTCTGCTGCCCACCCGGATTGCTGTCTCCTGGAGGCAGGTGCCTCTGACAGGCTCTGCCTTGTGGGGTGACCCAGTGGAAAGCTTAACTTGGAGAACTGCCCTGTGTTTTTGTGGGCCTACTCTCCCTCCCTCAGACATACTCGTGTAGGCCCAAACTTGGCTCTCTCCTCCCAGATGGTGCTATTTCCCTCTATGGGACTGATTCAGCATTTCTACTTCACAAGAAACTAAGAGTACAGCAAATCTTATCTCCATGAAAACAATGAATCTTCATGGCCAAGTTATCATCCTGCGTCCTTCAGACATACAGCTTTTTCCCCAGGGTCACTCTGAGCCAGCCACAGGGTCCTACAAGGGCCTTGGGAAGATCAGAAGGGGAACCCAGGGGAAAGAGTAATCTGATTATGTTCCTGGGAGCTTGAGCTCCTCAAACTTCTCACCACTTCCTGGGGCACCACACCCCCCCATTCCTGCCCCTTCAAGCTTGAAGCTTTTCCCAGAGTCCGCCTCTAGAGATAAAAAAGGGACTCTTTTAGCTTATTGAACAGACCAGCAAATGCCCACTCCCCTAGGACGAGAAGCAGTTTGGACCACAGGCGGGTCAGAATGCCCTGGCACTTCTACAAAAGCCTTCCCCCAAAGGAGTATCAAATGCGAAACAAACCAGTGTTCTCCCGTCAAAAGCATCATAACTCGTTTAACATTAAGGGTATTTTTTTTAAAAAATCCTTTTTACTAGATTAAAAAAACAATAGTTGTTTCTTTCCTTTTATTTCAGCAGGGCTCCAGATAATAAAAAGATTTATAATTAAGCCAGTAGATTTACTTTTGCTATGCTGCCCTAGATTATGAAAAAGTATAATTATATGCAATTAAAAAATGAACAGTATTTCTTACCCGAGTGAAGCTTTAAAAGTCATTATGAATGCATTAGCTCAGCAGACCTTAAAATGGCCTTCACTACTCCGGACTTCATTTAAATTTACAACAGAGAGAAGTAACTTTTCCCCATTTTGATGGAGTACGTGTGTGTGCATGTGTGCATGCGTGTGCATGCCCATACATGTGCGTGTTCAGCCTCCTCTGCTTCGCCCAGAGGAGCCAGACATTCATTTCACATGCTAAGGCCATGTTCTTAATATTGAGTTTGCCATAGTCTTCTGGTCACATGGCTCATAATGCTTCACTTAGGGAATCTGCAAGCTGGAGAACTGAGGGATAGTCTCAGAATTCTTCTAAACTTACCTTTGTCCCTACCTCTTTGCTCCCATAAGCAGTGACATCCTCCTTTCTGGTGACAGCACCAAATGAGGCCATGATTGTCACGAAGCTGTGTGGACTGTGCTCTGGTTCCTTCCTCTCCTCCAGCTACATCAGCCTGAGTTGTCCCCGCGAATTCACTCATGGCTGGGTGACTGCAGAATCGGTTTTTGCTATTTTGCTATTATTAGTTGCCTCACTTATCCAGATAATGACCTCGCATGATGGGTGCTTTATCTGTTGACTACCAGGGATAACACATAGAGGAGAATTGATCTAGGCAATTCAGACACCATTTGTGATTTCATTTCAATTGAGCCTTCATGTTTGACAAGAAGTTGTAATTATCGAAAATTTCATCTGCATTAAGATAATGGATCTTACCCAAAATTCCATTTTCTCTGGTTCCTCAACATCAGAATCACCCTCAGCATTGTTGTGGACGGGAGCTCGGAGGTTATAGTGAAAACAAAACAAAACAAAACCCCCCAAATCCTCTGCCACCGCTTTTCATTTAACTGGCCATCCTTGTTAGCTGATCTTTCCACCTGCTACTGTGTTTTTGCCCAATGACATCAGAGCCTTCAGCAGTGGCTCTGATCCTGGCTGATAATCAGAATCACCTGGGAGGCAATTTAAAAAATAGAGATGAACAGTAACCTAGACTTACTGAGTCGGAAGTTCTGGGAGTAGGGCTTAGGAATCTGCCTTTAAATTACTCTCCAGGTGATTCTTAGGCAGCCCCACATGGTGCATAAACTGGCATTTACATCGCTCCAGCCCAGAGCAGGGGCTGGGAACACTAAGGTGGATAAGAGAGAAGGCCCATCTCTAGTCATTTCACTGTTCTTTGGTCTTCATCCTCTCTGAGTGTTCAGGTACAAGCCTGGATGAACAAGGATCCCAGGGCCAGACTCAGACACGTCCGTCTCTTGCAGCCCCTAGGGGGCAGGTCCCATCTCAGATGATGTGTCCCTGGGGAAGATGGGGGGCGTACCAAGTCTCTAGCTCAGGCCAAATATAGCTGCTCGGTGGACGCAAGCTTTCCGCTTGGTTAGTTCCCAATTTTAGGTGTTTCAGTTCCATCGTGCACTTAATTCGCCACCAGCCATCAACAAGTTACTTAAAAATTAAAATCCTGCAACACGCCAAACTGAAAGAGAACGAATGTGGGGCGCCTGGGTGGCTCAGTCGTTAAGCGTCTGCCTTCGGCTCAGGTCATGGTCCCGGGTCCTGGGATCGAGTCCCACATAGGGCTCCTTGCTCAGCAGGAAGCTGGCTTCTCCCTCTCCCACTCCCCCTGCTTGTGTTCCTGCTCTCGCTATCTCTCTCTCTGTCAAATAAATAAATAAAATCTTAAAAAAAAAGAGAACGAATGTGCCCAAGTGAACGGAACAAAGCCCCGGAATTCAGAAGAGCAGCCTTTAACACCTGCTTTGCCACTTCCTGGCGGCTTTGCCTTGCAGAGGTCACTTGCGTGTTCCAGGCTGCTGTTTTTTCACCTGGGTAACCAGAAAGGTTGGGCCAGCTGATGTCCAAACCCCTCCCAGTTCAAGTATTCTGTGATAAAACATACTCCAAGGGAGCTCGGTTCATGCTCTTCCAATGACGAGTATGTTTGCATTCTACATCAATAAGGAGCTCTATAACTGTGATCAAGCTATTATTAATCTCTTGGAGCCTTAGTTTACTCGTCATAAAAATGGAATAGCAGTATTACCAAGTATTAAGTGTAAGGATTAAATGATCTCTGCATCTAAAACCCCTAGTGCCATGCCCAGCACACGGTAAGCACTGAGTATGTATTATTACCATCACCGTCCCCATCCCCATCGGCATCGTCCTTGTAACAAGATCTCCAGTGTTCCACAGGGCCCAATCGCACTGGCCACTGTATCACCCTGTCAAGGTAACAAAGGGACTCCCAGAACCTGGTAATAAGGGATCTGGCCATAACCCTAGCCCTGGATTAGAACAGGGGGCTGACCCCTTCCTGTGCAAGCCTAGGTTCCATTCTGTCCTCGGCTCTCCCAGCTGCAGAGGGTCACTCAAGCGCCCCAGAGTGGCAGCCAGACGGCCACAGTGACCTGCATTCATCCTGGGAGCCTTGTGGCATGTGCTAGAGGGTGTTCTGCATATTATTTTAATGAATGGGGTCCAGAGTCTCAGAGGTCTTCCCCGGTTCTCTCTGTGTGGCCACTCCAAGAGCAAAGACTCTCCCAGGGGGCTCTCCTTGAGTCCCAGGGATCACAAGGAGGCAGGCTCGTCCTCCAGGCCTGCTGCTCTCAATGCAGCCTCATCTTCCTTCTCTCTCTCTCTGAGTATCTCAAAGCCAAGTTGTTTGTAAACTCCCCCCACCACATGGCTCTGTTACATGGGCTTGGCTCATTAACATGCAGGCAGTAAAGTACGCAGGAGCTCCGATTTTAAGGAAGCTATATTGCTGTGGAGAGGAACATTAAGATTTTACTCTAAGATCTCCCCCCAACTCCCCACCCACTGCAGACGAAGTCTCTTGGGACAAGCGTCTGCTCCAATGGTCTCATTTGCACAGATTTCTGATAAATGCTCCCATCAATGCCATAGGCCCTGGTGCTCCCCCACTGGGCCTTTCCCTTGGGGGTCTTGGGGCTTGGCTTTTGAGATGGCTTTGGGCCTTGAGCAGCCGCCGTGGTAAAACATTCATCTTCATCCCTTCTCTCCTCTTGCCCGCTCACTGACAGTGAAAGCCCAGGGAGGGAATGGAGGGAGATTCCATCCCTGCCACTGAACGCCTCACTCTTGGAACTAATCACGGCTTTTCCCTGCCCTTCTCAGTACAATCTGATATCATTATCGCCAACATCATCAAAAGAAGGCCCCTTTAGAGATTGCGTTGTACAAACAGAATTGCCTAGACATGGCTGACTTTGCCTATTAGGAACGTAAGAGCCTATTTACACAATACCATGGCGCATGGGTGAAGGACAAGCCCAGGACAAGATTAAATCAACAGACCAAAAGATAAATGAACAATAATGCATTAATATTGAATACATTTCTGAGCGTAAGTGCCATGTGGGTTGGAAGGCAGGGAAAAGGGCACGACTGAGGGGTCAGTGGGACCAGAATGACAGATGTGAGGGGTCAAGGGCAGACATTTCCTCTAAGCGAAGCATTAAAGAGCAATCTCCGTAAGTGGAAGGAAGGCCATCCATGGTCCCCTATGTCCTCTTAGTTTCATTAACATTCTGTTCTGTGGGAAACAAAGTGGGGAGATGGTTGCTCTCAAGGTTGTCAGGGGAGGGTGATACACTATCATTGATTCAGGCTGGGTGGGGACTTCCTAATTTTCAATGTTGTTAATTGAAGTATAGTTGACATCCAGTGTTACGTTAGTTTCAGGAGTGCGACGTAATGATTGGACGATCCTATCCCTTACACCATGCTTACTACAAGCATAGCTACCATCGGGGTGGGGAGGGGGGAGGACTTTTTGATTTAGATATCACACACCAGCCAGGGAGCTTCGTCCAGGGCTCACTGTGAAGAGAGAGTCATGCTCAAGGTTGGCAAGAGGAAGGTGAGAGGATGAAAGACCAAATTCCCTCAGAGGGGATGGGGCTCCCTTGCAACTGAAACTTGCCAAAAGAAGTAGGGCTCACCTTGGGCATTCATGGAGCTGGCTGAGCCAAGCTACGATGTGACTGAGACCCACACTCGGAGACTTGAGTGGGGAAGCCCAAGTGGGGCACCTCGCCTCCCAGTCCCCGCCAACACCGGCATGCCTTGAGAGAGCAACGCCAGCCCCATGTTTCCTCTCTCAGTCTAGACTGGAGCAGAGTTGGAGAGAATTGAAGCCCCTCCTCCATTGCTCCTGGGGCTGCTAATTCATAGCTGCATTAGCTTTCATTTGGATAACAGCATGGGGGATTGTCAGATATTGGCTCTGACCAAATTTAATCTACAGGCTGTGCTCTGCCCTCTTTCCACTTGCTTTTACTCAAGACCCTAATGAAGAGATTTATCTGATTGGTTTCCCCGAGTCCTATCTGGAATGAATCGCTCCAGCCCTGCACCCTCCCACCTCTCTGCTGTCCACTCCAATCAAGAATGGGGGCTCTCGCAACTCTCTCAGTTCTGAAACAAATTAAATCTCCCTGACAGACTCTATCTGCCTCGAGTTCTCCATTATGCTTCGCTTTGGGTTTGCTTTCACAGTGACAAAACTGCTTTGACACGTTTTGAAGATTCTCAGGGCCCTGGTCGCCCCTGCCCCCACCCCCACCTCGTTGCTGTCCGGTGTGATTTCTGTAATGACAAGACCACCAGGATCCCTTCTCAGGCGACCCGGCTTCTGCAGCTCCTGGGCTACTATCAGTGACATTCAGCCCTGAGTGCGAGGTGACAGAGCTGCTTTGGGGACAGGAGGATACCTCCGCTCACTCCATAGAGGGACCACAGACCCATTTCTGCTCTGCTTCCTTCACCCTCCTTCCAGCCAGCACATCCAGTCCTTTTGAAAGAAGTCATTCTCTCCCCAACCCCCCAAGTGTCCACAAGGTCCCTGGAAGAATGTGGCCTGGGGCTGTTCAGGATCTTTTGAGTCTGTACTTGGGATTTAGCAGATCTTTAGATACGTTCCCCCAGGCTGTGGGGAAACAGACCTCAGGTTTTCCCCTGGTGCCTTCAGGGGAAGCTGCTAACCTCCGTACCCCTTAACAGCCTCATTAGATGGACAACAGAGTCCCCGCCTACGCTGGGCTCCTACACTGAAGCCTTCCCATCTCCTTGAGACAGGTGGAAAAGAGGGGGAAAAGTCCCATGCAGGCCACCAGCATGACTGTGACAACAACAAGCGTGCTGATGATTATAAATTCTTTGCTTTCAAGCTTCTGTTAGTGCTTGAGGAGTTGCCTTATTGGAATTAATAATTGCAACGATACTGGTTATAGTCATCACTTGAAGTCCATTAAGGTCCCTTTTAGCTCTAAAATTCTATTCATTCATGGATTCATGGATTCATTCATTCATCAGATACATATTGAGGACTTGTCACATGTCAGGCCTTTCTCTAAGAGGTCTCTGGATTGAAGTCCGGAGGGAATGGGGGTGCGGGGAACTACAGGAAACCAGGACAGAAGGGGAAATGGGACCTCCGATGCTTCTTGGATGCAGGTCCTCACACACCCTTCCCCCTCCATGCTCCGGTGTCCCCCCAGTCACCAAATCTCTTCCCAAGTCCCTGCTTCTAGGCAAATTCCCTTTGATCAACCCAGCACACCAGACATAAAAAGGTAAGGATGCACTATCTAAGGGCACGACTACCACTTCTCTCCCCACATGCACTGACTTCTGATGGGGTTCAGGACAGCCCCCCACCCAGAATGTGCCACTTTGGCATGTGGATTATTTTGAGCTGAAGGCAACTAGACCTGAGGCCTCAAGAGAAACTTGTGTCCCTCCCGTAACCACACAGAAGATCTAAATTGGGGGTCTCTCCCAGAATAAGGGTTATTAACAGATGTGTTTTAGCTGAGTGACCCATCTATATGTATGGCAAATGTCTAATTGCCAAACGTCTGCTCTTCTTATAGCCATGTGAAGTGCCTTCCTTTTCTCTGAAGTCCCAGACCCTTACTCCCTTCCCCTTAGTTCAGGATGATATATATACTTCATTTTGCCTGATGGTCTTTTGAATTTCCACATCTATGTGGATTCCCCATATAAATGCCTATTAAATTTGATTTTCTCCTGTTAACTTATCTCATGTCAATTTGATTCTTAATCCTGCTATAAGGACCTTGCTCCTTGACACCTGTTTCATCTTGTTCCTGACACATTTCATGTGCCCTTCCCACAGTCTAAGGTGACTGTGGCTAGATTGGAGCCTCTCCAGATCTCAGATCCTGCTCTGATGTTTCAGAAATTCAGATGGAGTCCAGAAGCCTACTCAGAACTGACAGAATTCTACACTGGAACCCAGAGCCCTACAACTAGGGCTCAACCCCTTGTGAGAACAAGAACACATAGTCGTGGCCAAGTGGTTAAGGCGATGGACTAGAGAGCAAGAACCACGAACTTAGATACCAGGTCTCAAGTCATCGTTCTTCCTCTGAAATGAAGGTGAGGCCCCTGGAACTGTCACACCTCAGACAGGTAGCCTCCAGACTCTACAACTGGCCAGCCACCCTAGCCCCTGGAAGGGAAGACTTGGTTGCTGCCATACTGGGAACTGTTTGACCTGGGTTAGGATTCTGGTTTGGTCCTCACATACTGGGTCACCTAGCCCAAACCACCTAGCCTCTCTGGGCCTCAGCTTCCTCATGAACCAAATGCCATTCTGCTACAGGGATTTCTACGTGGTCAGAAAAGGATTTACCGGCTGTGCCTCTAAAATCCACAGGCTAGGCTAGATGTTAAGTAAGGTAACCTCCCACTCTAAAATTCTACAATTGATTCCTTTAATTAACCTATCTTGAGAACATGTTTTATGTCAGTCACTATGATAAGAGCTCACAAAACAGGTCCTAATATTCATAACAGGAAGGACGTCATTTACATAATAAGATCAAATGACTCCAGAAAATCAAATGTCTGTGTATCTTAAAAATAGATGCAATAATAATTCTCGCTATTATTAATGTTATACTTACTAGGCAACACATTAATTGTTCTATGTGGGTTTTTGCAATTTATTTGCACAAAATGACCACAGAAAGTAGATGCGATTGTACACACGTTGTTCAGTATTTATTGAGTGATGAGGATGTGGCAGACCTTGTACTAGGTATGGGATATAACCAACGAGCTTTTGCATCTTCGGGCCCAGAGGGGTTAAAGAACTTCCCAGCCACATAGCTAGCAAGTGTCAGAAAGAACCAGAAATCTAGTCTGTCAGGTTCTAGAGCCCAAGGTCCTGTTAACTCTCTTACTTAGCTCAGCTTGGTTTTCTGAGCCTCATAATGTCAGCCAAAGCTAGTGTTTTCTGAGACCATAGCTTACTCACTCCTACTGTCCTTTCCTCACTCAGCTTTCCTACTCATGAGTGAACCTTCCCCACAGCGTTCTTCTACCCATGAAATAGCCACTTTGTATTCTCCAGGCTTCACTGGTTCTCGTTTTCAATTGCCACCTCAACACTGCTATTTTCTTCTTGTCCTCTACTCCTTGCTCTGTCCTTCACCTCTCCGGTAACTCTGCAAAATATCTGTGAATTGGCTACGCCGAAAGACTCTACTATGGTCTAATTCTAGAGGCACAAACTGTGAACTCCGTTGAAAACACTAGCTGCGCATTATAGAACCCAGAGCACCATTTATTGAAGAGACTGTCTTTTTTCCATTGCATATTGTTTCCTGCTTTGTCAAAGATTATTTGACCATAGAGTTGAGGGTCCATATCTGGGCTCTCTATTCTGTTCCATTGGTCGATATGTCTGTTTGTGTGCCAATACCATGCTGTCTTGGTGATCACTGCTTTGTAATATAGCTTAAAATCGGGCAACGTGATGCCCCCAGTTTTGTTTCTCTTTTTCAACATTTCCTTGGCGATTCAGGGTCTTTTCTGATTCCATACAAATTTTAGGATTGTTTGTTCCAGCACTTTGAAAAATGTCATTGGAATTTTGATCGGGATGGCACTGAAGGTACAGATTGCTCTGGGTAGCATAGACATTTTAACAATGTTTATTCTTCTGATCCATGAACATGGAATGTTTTTCCATCTTTTTGTGTCTTCTTCAATTTCTTTCATGAGTGTTCTGTAGTTCCTAGAGTATAGATACTTTATCTCTTTGGTTAGGTTTATTCCAAGGTATCTTATGGTTTTTGGTGCTATTGTAAATGGAATCGATTCTCTAATTTCTCTTTCTACAGTTGCGTTGTTAGTGTATAAGAAAGCAACTGATTTCTGTGCATTGATTTTGTATCCTGCCACATTACTGAATTGCTGGATGAGTTCTAGTAATTTGGGGGTGGAGTCTTTTGGGTTTTCCACATAAAGTATCATGTCATCTGCGAAGAGAGAGAGTATATGCAGTGGAAAAAAAGACAGTCTCTTCAATAAATGGTGCTGGGAAAATTGGACAGCTATATACAGAAGAATGAAACTCAACCATTCTCTAACACCGTACACAAAGATAAACTCTAAATGGATGAAAGATCTCAATGTGAGACAGGAATCCATCAAAATCCTAGAGGAGAACATAGGCAGTAAACCTCTTCGACATCGGCCACAGCAACTTCTTTCAAGATACATCTCCAAAGGCTAGTGAAGCAAAACCAAAAAATGAACTTCTGGGACTTCATCAAGATAAAAAGCTTCTGCACAGCAAAGGAAACAGTCAACAAAACAAAGAGGCAACCCACAGAATGGGAGAAGATATTTGCAAATGACACTACAGACAAAGCGCTGATTTCCAAGATCTATAAAGAACTTCTCAAACTCAACACCCAAAAAACAAATAATCAAGTCAAAAATGGGGAGAAGACATGGACAGACACTTCTCAAAAGAAGATATTCAAATGACTAACAGACACATGAAAAAAACGTTCATCATAATTAGCCATCAGGGAAATTCAAATCAAAACCACATTGAGATACCACCTTACGCCAGTTAGAATGGCAAAAATTGACAAGGCAAGAAACAACAAGTGTTGGAGAGGCTGTGGAGAAAGGGGATCCCTCTTACACTGTTGGTGGGAATGCAAGTTGGTACCACTTTTGAAAACAGTGTGGAGGTTCCTCAAAAAATTAAAAATAGAGCTACCCTATGACCCAGCAATTGCACTACTGGGTATTTACGCCAAAGACACAGATGTAGTGAAAAGAAGGGCCATATGCACCCCAATGTTCATAGCAGCAATGTCTGCAATAGCCAAACTGTGGAAAGAGCTGAGATGCCCTTCAACAGATGAATGGATAAAGAAGATGTGGTCCATATATACAATGGAATACTACTCAGCTATCACAAAGGATGAATACCCAACTTTTATATCAACAAGGATGGGACTAGAGGAGGTTATGCTAAGTGAAATAAGTCAAGCAAAGAGAGTCAATTATTATATGGTTTCACTTCTTTGTGGAACATAAGGAATAGCATGGAGGACATTAGGAGAAGGAAGGGAAAAATGAAGGGGGGCGGAATCAGAGGGGGAGAAGAACCATGAGAGACTATGGACTCCAAGAAAGAAACTGAGGGTTTTTTGGGGGGATGGGTTAGCCCGGTGATGGGTATTAAGGAGGGCACGTACTGCATGGAGCACTGGGTGTTATATGAAAACAATGAATCATGAATCACTACATCAAAAACTAATGATGTATTGTATGGTGACTAACATACCATAATAAAATTAAATTAAATTAAAGAAAAAAAAAAGAACCCGGAGCAGAAGTAGAGACAGGGAATTCCAGAGCAACTTTCAATGAAGCCAGAAGTGTGGGTGGCTTGGCAGGTTTTGAAACTGGATGGCCTCTTCCTATCTTGAAATCACATTTGATTGGGCAGCGTAGTGAGAAAGAAAAGCATGAATAGCAGCTGAATTGAGTTATTCATGAACACAGTCCATGCAAACCCCATTTAAAGATGAAGAGTTCTGAGTCAGGCTCTCACATATCATGTGGGAGACAACATGGCAGACAATGGAGAGATGGGTCTCTATAGACTGGGATGGGATGGAAAAAGGATCCTCTGGCTCTCCACATTACCTAAAGAAATCTAGAAATGTTACTTTCATAATGCACGGTATCATCTTATTGAGTTCAAAATAATGACTTGTTCATTCAAGACCAATCTGATGTCAGGGCAGTCTTGGATCTCAGTCTAGATGGGTGACTCTTACAAGCTATGTGGTCATTTAAGCTGTCGGGAAAGCATGATGCTGGAATGGTAAGTGAACCAGCCCTCAATACCATGATACCATGAGATGCTATTTGTTAAAACATGGTGTCAGGCTCTCAAGAGTTAACTCCTATATCCCAACTGCTGCTTTGCTACCCCAAAACTCCAACACAGTTCATTATTTCATAGGAGGAGTTAAATATGAATTGTTCATTAAAACACATATTATTGGATGTTTAACTACCGTGTAATTGATTTTCTATCCATTGCCTAGTGGTTAACCCTCAATAAATACTTTTGTAATCAACTTAAAGTACAATACCTATCACGCTTGATATCCTTCTCCTTTGATTTAATAAGAAACCAACTCTATATTATTGAAATTATACTTTATCATAAAAAAACTGGTCAAGTTTCAAACACGGCATGAGAAAAACTCTCTGACATGAATCTGGCCCCCTTTCTAGAAGGATCTCAGTGCAAGTGAGAGCTCAGGGGGACCTAGAGCCTCTTCTAACCATTGTGATATTAGCTAAGGTCCAGGAAAGTCAAATGTTATGCTCATAGCTAGAAAGACAGTGGAGTCTTTCTAGAACTGCCATGCAGGAAGCCAAGTTCATGGTCTGATGTGACAGATAGTGAAGCTCTTTCCCAGAGTTGAGAGATCAAGAAAATTAGGAGAGTCCCAGGCTCCCAAAGAACATCAGAAGCAATTAAGCATTAACATGCATTTAGAAGACCCATCGTTCAGTTTTCCTTCTTCAGAGCTTTCTTCAAAGCCTTCCAAAAAAATCCTACCTCTTCAGGAAGCGTGCCTTGTCTGGATGGGAGTAGAAAAGTGACTGACCCCAACCAACCATAAGATAAGAAGGAAAGTGGGGAAATGTTTTGTTCAATTCCAGAGAAGCCGATGGCTGGGGCAGGGACAGCAATTCAGAAGCCAGCATAGGGGATGTGAGGGGGGAGACACCAGTAGCTCGCCCTCAAAAACTCTTAAGCCTTCCCAGAATCCCTGACCCTCCCACCTCCCAAACACACACACACACACACACACACACACACACACACACACCCCACAAAACACCAGGGCTGAATGAATAATAAGTAAAATAATATATGAAAAGCTCTCAGAAAAGGCACAGAGCAAGTGCTTAAAATGATAACTACTACTGCTTTTCCATATTAATACTTAATATTCTACAACATGGTTTTTTAATTCACTTAATTGCCTTACTACAGGACAAGGAGAGGAATATTATATGTTGATTAATTCATTCATTTATTTCCTTAGATACATTCTGAGGTATGAATTTGTAGGCTCTGCAAGGATGATTTTTGGTGAGCTTTTAACATGTATAACTCAACCTCTCTAGAAGTGCTTTCATTAACAGTGTATGAGGGGCGCCTGGGTGGCTCAGTTGGTTAAGCAACTGCCTTCGGCTCAGGTCATGATCCTGGAGTCCCGGGATCGAGTCCCGCATCGGACTCCCTGCTCAGCGGGGAGTCTGCTTCTCCCTCTGATCCTCCCCCTCTCATGCTGTCTCTCATTCTCTCTCTCAGATAAATAAATAAAAAATCTTTAAAAAAAAAAAACAGTGTATGAGCTTACTGGGTACCATGGGTTAGAAATCTTTTCAAGGTAGTGAGTCTTCTGTCACAAGAAGCTACCAAGCAGCAGCAGAATGACCCCTAACTGGAACTGCTGTGCAGGGACTTGATGGGATTTGTAGGCAGTTGGACTCTTGGGTCCCTTCCAGTTTTTAAACTTTATGATTCTGATTCTTCTGGAACACTCAAGTAGTGATCCACATGCATCTTCATGTGGCATGACATAAAGATTTCTTTCAGACTCAAACCATTGCAGGCCGCTGAGCTTCTTCCCTGGATGCTCTCACCCTTGGAGATCAAAGGCTGAGCATTTCCCCATTCAGCTTGTGACAAAAGAGAGCGATCGCCTCAGCAGCAAGCTGTTGTTAGACAAATAGGAATCCTCTTCTCAAAGGGCACTCTCTTCTGCATAGTGAGTGGGAAGCCTCCAGTATTTAGGACACGTTCCTAAAATAAAATTCAGTGGCCACCAAATGACTCAGCATAGGAGCCTTCATTCTCCAAGAGAGAAGGAGGGTTGCTAAGAATGGCAGGAACCACCCACAGATGGTCTGCACCAGTTGCATCAACAGATGCATATACAACACAGCCCTTTTCTCTGAAGCATCCAGCCAAGCTCACATCGAGTTCTCCACTGTGTACATTAAAACCAAAATAAATAATCCAAGAAAATCTGCACATGTCTGTGTGTTTGGGGTCCAAGATAAATCAGGCAATAGGCCCAAGAGGAATTTAAGACATTTGGCCACTCTTTCCTTCTTCCTTTTGGTTGGTTATTTGTGGAAACCTAAAGCATTAGATCACTTTCCAGCTTTAAAATAGACAAGGATCCCCAGTGCCCCTAACACCAAGGCTAATCTCTACTGGCTGGTGTTTAAGATCCTTTGGAATCTGAGCCCAGTTACTGAACTAATTTCATGTCTCTTAAATGCTCCAGCTCAATCAGGGTGGTCTCCTCACTGTGGCCCCCTTTCTCCTATCACTCATTCTTATTTCTACCTGCAGGTCTCTACTCTTGCTTGATGCATTACAAAGGAAGCTTCCACTTTCCTCCTCCATGTAGGAAGATCTTTTCTTCTCTGAGGTCCTGCTGGTGGTGCCTTTGCCAGCAGGTGCTGATCTGGGCTGACTTCTCTCTTTTCTCATCTCACATTACACTGAAGGGTAGGGGGAGCCACCATCCGCGTATTTATCTTTGGAATTCTGGGGTGTAAGGACTGGATACTAGGAGTTCCATTTGCATAGAGCACCTAAACTCCTTGGTAGAAAAAGTGAGGAAGCAGACCTGAGCTGACAGGCCACTTGGGAAAGAAAGATTGAGCCTCCCAAATCAAGGGGTGTTCCCAAGACTAGCCCAGTCTAGAGAGAGAGTTCCTGCTCCATGAGGGCAGAGAACTGACTCAGAGGTAGGAGGAAGTTCAAAGATATGGGTGCTGTTCAGAAAAATGAGTTTCTGGATGGCACAGGAAAATATTCCCAAGTTCAATATAGTGTGTCATCATTCAAATCATCTTTGGCAAAGTCCTAGAATCATGCTGCCAGATACCTGGGGCTGGGATGAGTGTGGACAAAAACGTTTACTATATAGTCACTGTCCTGAAAACCCCCAGGGCAGAGAAAGGGCAATTTCTTCTGTGTGAACTTGGTCTAGAAGACCTCAGGCACATAAAAGCATTTCAGTTGAGCACCAAGGGAAGTTTTATACAAATGGAAACATAGGTACCTCACCCTGAGAAAATCTGGTTATCTTTTCTTGGACAGCTCACGTCTGAGAGGTACACTTAAATATATTCACTCTTCGTGTTAGTAAGAAACATAAGCATGGTAATGGACTCAGGCCCTCAGAACCCCCAAAAGAAGCTCCCTATATAAATAGGTTTTGAAAACTTGTCAGAAGAAAAATTGAGAATTCTGGTGAATATTGAGGGTACATTTTGAATCTGGTTCACAGGGACATATGACCTCTGGCTGGTTGTATAACCTCCAAGAGCCTAAGCTTCCTCATCTGTGAATATGGGACTAAGGTCTTGTGGGACTGTTGCAAAAACTAAGGACTTCTAACAAATGGTAGCTATTATAGAGAAGGGTCTAGCACCCAGTTGGGAAAGCGATGCTGGGGCTGGAAGAGAGGTCAGAGAAGAAGCTACAATTTGAGAAGCTGTCCACACAGGGGAGGAAGTGACACTAGGAATAGCTGAGCTCCACGGAAGACAGACAGGAGATTAATAATGGAAATACTCAAAACAGATAGAAAGATGATAGATAAATAAATATACATAGATTTGATGACTCATCTTTAAAGTTAGGACGGGAAACAAATGAGCAATTCGTGATAAATCAGGAGGACCTAGAAGCCAAGAAAGAATCTCCAGAAAGAAGGTGATCAGTACAGTGAAACGAAGCAGAGTTTCAGAGCTTGCAGACCTAATTTGGTGCCAATATTTGGCGATTATGAAGATGCGGGGCGGGGAGGAGAAATATCATTTCCTTTTCACACATTGTTTTGCTGGTGTGGTAGGTACCACAGTTCAGTGTGTGGATGGATGGTGGTGGTGGTGGTGGGGGTGGGGGTCGTCCCAATTCAGCAGGGCTGTGGAGGAGCCTGGGCACATGTATCATTGAAAAACTCTTCAGGAGATTTTGGTGATAGACGGATTTGAGAATCAATGCCTTAGACTGTTCTTAAAGTAACCTGGCTATAAAAGGTTGAAAAAGGATAGAAGGTAGAGGAATGATGAAAATTTAAAAACAAACAGAGTTGTGTTTATTTATAACTTACACCTGTTGGCCGCCCCTAGCCTGTGGAAAAGAAGGTGAAAGACCAAAAGATGCAAGTGTGGGTCAGGTAACCAGGGATGGCTCAATTGCTGTATGAGTTTCCGACTGCTGCTGCAACAAATGACCACAAATTCAGTAGGTGGAAACAACTCCAATTTATTCTGTTACAATTCTGGAGGTCAGAAGTCAAAAATGGGATGGCAAGTGGGTGGGGGTTGGGGTAACTGGGTGATAGGCATTAAGGAGGGCACTTGATGCAATGAGCTCTGGGTGTTATATGCAACTGATGAATCACTAAATCCTACCCCTCAAACTAAGAATACACTATATGTTAACTAGATTGAATTTAAATAAAACATTTTCTTAAAAAAGTGTTGGCAGGGCTGGGTTCCTTCTGGAAGCTCGAGGGGACAGTCTATGTCCTTGATTTTTCTAAGTTCTAGAGGCTGCCTGCATTCCTTGGCTCATGGCCCCACACATCACTCCAAGCTCTGTTCCTGTTGCCACTTCCCCTTCTGTCTCTCATATAATGATTCTTGTGATTACATGAAGGCCATCCACATCATCTAGGATAATGTCCCCATTTAAGATCTGTAACCAAATCTCATCTGCAAAGTCATTTTTTTTTTAAAGATTTTTACTTATTTATTTATTTATTTAACAGAGATAGAGAGAGAGCGTAAGTAGGCAGAGCGGCAGACAGAGGAAAAGGGAGAAGCAGGCTCTCCACCGAGCAGGGAGCCCGATGCAGGGCTCGATCCCAGGACCCCGGGATCATGACCCGAGCCGAAGGCAGCTGCTTAACCGACTGAGCCACCCAGGCGCCCCTGCAAAGTCATTTTTGACGTGTAGGGTAACATACTCACAGGCGCTGCAGATGAGGATGTGGACATGTTTGGGGCTACCATCTATCCACCACAAGAGGGAAAGCATAGATGCTAAGGAGAGCCTTGGAATAGAGGAGCCACATACACCTTTTGCTACATAGCACAAAATAAAAGAAACAGAAAAGGCCTAATCATCTGGAGACTTGAGGCTTAAAAGAGAGGTAGGTGCATCAGTAGAAACACTTTGGGCATTTGATTAATGGGCTTTCATATTTTTGGATTTCCTCTAACTAGAACACAAGCTTCAAAGGAGCAGAAACCATGTCTTACAGTTGCTAGTTGGTCGCCCGTAACATCTGGTTCTCTGCAGAACACACAACAGATGCTCAACAATGCCTTACTGACCAATGTGAGTGCTGGACATAACAAGGAAGATCCAGGGGGTATCGGCTACTGGTAGATGGGTATATCCTACTTAGGAATGGCTCACAGTAGTAGATAATCCTGAACGAGAAGACTGTATTGTCTCGGGAGGAACGCATTCCTACCTTCTTCTCCTCATGGAAGGACTAATTGCACTTGAAGCATCAAGACAGCGTTGTGCCAATCGTTATGTTGGCACATGAGACACTGGAGACAAAGCAACCAGAAGGAAAACCAAGCCTCAGAGTGATGGAAGGAAAAGCAGGAGCCAGATCGACGAGTCCAATCAATTCTGCAGAGGCAGAGGAATTGGCCAAATGCTCCCTGGGCAGCCTTTCTGCTTTATTGAAGTCTGTAGCAATGAACTCCTCTTGAGGAAAGAAGCAATTGACCGAAGGAAAAGGGAAAGAAGAACCGAAATTATGCTTTAAGAAAAAAGTTGGCTAGGACAACTATCTATATATTTGTCCTACACATTTTTGTCTTGTAAAAGGTTGAAAAAAGACAGGAGAGAGAGGAACACTGAGGGTTTAAGAACCAATGGAGTTTTGTTCATTTGTTTAGGACTCAACCATGTTGACAATCCAAAGAGAAGAGCCAAAAAAAGGAAGACCAAAGATGCAAATATGAATTAAATACACACACGCGTGCGCGCACACACATTTGAGAGCGAGAAGAAGAGACCCACCAATCCACCAAGTACGACAACGAACAAAATGGCTGATTGTTGACAGAAAATAATCAAACTGGTTACTGATTTTTCACCAAAGAGTAATTCTTACACATTTAAGCCACAGGCTGGCAGGAAAGAGTTTTCATGATTTCTGCCTCTCAGAGATCTCTCAAACAGCTTTTCTGATACGCTTTTTTATATAAATTCTGCAGTGACTTTTCCCTGGTCTTATTAGTTGTTTGGGTTTTTCTCTGCCGGCCACAGGCTTATTTATGTTATCCTGACTTAGATCTTTTCTTTTCCCCTTTCCTTCTTTGCTGAGGCTGGGTTTCCCAGCACAATCTGCTAAGTGGCATGCCTCTAGAGAAGATGCAGGTCTGCCAGACATGTGTTTGCATGCGTGTGTGTATGTGCACGCAGAGTCTGAATTCTCACCAGAGGCTGTGAACATCTCTCATATCGTATATAATTTCTCAAGGCTTCCAGATGAGAGGGATTAAGGTAGCAAAGTCATCACCAGAAGGCCCAGAGGATGGAAAGTCAGCCACTGATTGCGCCCAAGTGAACAGAGGGGAATTTGGGAAGTTTGGATCAGGTCTATCTCTCTCTCTCTCTCTCTCTCAAAAAAAAGGTGTGCCTGAAATTTGACATTTTATTTTATGGTCACATTACAGTTGAGTTCAGACATATTTTGTGCTATTATAGCTGATTATTTATTACTTCAATGGAGAATTTATTGATTTACTTAATATTCATTGCTGCTAACATGAATTCTGCAATTACAAACTGTCTGGGGGCTCAGAAATGCTTAATTCTGCCCCGACTTTCTTGTGCTGTCCTATCTCCCGCCCCCATCACCCTGTCCCCCTCCGGCACTTAATACTGGCCAGGCAGGGTAGATGGCCCAGAAAGGGCAAAACCTTCCCTTTCTATGGAGGAGGGGAGACAGTCTTCTCAACTCCGTGAAAACCTCCTAAGATGGCCTGATTCACAACATTTTATTTCAACCCAGGAAGGGCCATTAAAGGTCATCTAGTTGAATCTCATGGGCAGTTCATTTTCACAGTCATTACTGAGTGCTTACCATGGCAGCCTCATCTCTGTAGACGGCCTGGCTCTATCAAAGAGCTCTAGCTGAAAGTTCTTTTTCACACTGGGCAGAAATGTCTCTCTTGATGGGCTCACTGCCATAGAGTAAGTACTTCTAATGGAATGGGTGCAAAAAAGAAGGGTGAACTGAGACACGTCATGGGGGAGATAACCCTCGTCTCTGGCTTTCCCCCTTATTGGTACCCCAAACATGGTTGTTACGAATATGTCACAGGTAAGTCAGCCGAAGCTGAGAGGTCGGTAGGAGCAGGGTTGACCTGCTCACGACACTGGCTTCGCTCTGATGACATTAGCACCCAGACAGCCACGTCGGACTCCGAGGACGTACTGCCGTTGGCATGTGGCATGTCGCTACGGTCCTCCTGCTGTAGGTGCTCTGAAGCATGAATCAGGGGAAGGGGCCAGCAGGGTAACGAGGTAATGGAGGACATGGAAAAAGGAAAACAAGGTGCTTTAACCCCTAAAGAAAGCATTTCTCTAGCAAATAGCAATCACTTTGAAAGCAATTGACAGAAAGCTGGCTTAATCCTTGTTCTGGAGATACTTAACAGCTGCCTGCAGTTTTTAATTAATACACTGGGCTCCCTAACAAAGGGGAGGAAGTAGGAGAGCATTAACAGATTTACTTACACAAGTTGAGAAAGAGTGCTTTGCAGGAAATGCCCTGGTCGCCCCTCGGCCTGGATCTGCCTCTGCCCTCCCTTCCCCGCATGCCAACGCCCTGGGGTGGTCCTAGGGGGCCCCGGGGGGAGGGCAGTTGCTGTGCAGCGTGGGTAGGCCTGGGAGACTGTAGGCCAGGCTACATTTCATTCCACTCCCCTCCTCTAAATAGTCCACCAATATTTATTGAGTGGCTCCCAAACACAGAGCAGGCACGGCGTCTAAAGCGAGGAACTGTATTTCTATCGAAGGCTAGAGCTAGGTGCTGAGGCTTGATATGAAGTGTAAAAGCAAACATGATACTCCTTCCCAGAAAGCTTGCGCCCAGCGAGCGAGAGACATTCAGGGCATCTATTCTGGAAGGCCGTCTGTCTGGGTTTGTACCTCCGTGTCCGCTCCGAATGTATCTGCTCTGGTGGGTTGGTGACATCCCTATACCTGTTCTTCACTAGTTTGAATATTACCCTGAAAACATGAACGGCATAATTACACAAATAAATGCAAAATAATAATAAAAAAAAGTTCTGTGAAGAAGGGGACATGGAACTGCGGGTCCACGTCGCACCAGGGGTATATGCCCAAACCTCCACTCTGGGCTCGGTGTCGCCCTCTGTTGCCAGGGCTCACCTAGGCCCCCCTGCTTGCAAGTCCCGCCTCCCACAGTGACCAGCTTCCCAGACCCCTCTGGTCGGTCTGCCTCTCTGCTTCAGATGCTCATCTGTCTCGTTCACTCACCCATTCGTTCGTTCATTCATTCACTCATTCACTCACTCAGCCAATGAGCATTTGCTCAAGGCCGGGCACTGAGCTGCGCACTGGGAACACGACGCCTTCTGGACCCTCCCAGAGGCCGGGCATGGCTCTCCTCCTCGCCCTCCCGTGGCGGCATCTTTCTCTTCTGGTTAGTGAACCTGCTGTCAGAGTCATTCCATCTGACAAAGTCTCTCCTCGTCTGCAACTCCCTGTCTCCTCATATCTTCATCAGTCCATTTCCACATGTCTAAGCATTTTAATGGCATATGGTTCCAGGGAGGAATCTCCAAATGAGAGAAAATTAGCAACTGTGCTTATTGGGCTAAAGGAAACAACTGGAGGGGAAGTTTTCTTTAAAAATACCCACAAGAAGCGGCGGCCCAAGGAGATGTGACTGCAATAAAAATGATGATTTTGGTTAGGGGTGGCAGTGGGGGTGGACAGTCAACAGCATTTTCTTTCCCCCGGAATACGTCACAGTCATTAATTTGTTTAATTTATTTTTTTTGGCCTCTTCCCTAGTGAAGCAGCCCAATTCACTGTCGGCCTACCCATCAGAACAAATTACACTTTGGAAATATCCGAATGCTTCAAATTTCCATTAAATATAATAAGAAAACACAATGCACCGTTCTGGGCTGATGACTTCTCACCAAGGATCTACAAGCACTTTTTACAACTGCTGCCAAATGATTCTAGTTGTCATCCTTGGTGACACAGAGGCAGGAAAACAGGCCCACGACCACCAGGCCCCGTATCAATTTATACTCCTGTGTGTGGGAACCTGGGTGGTGGTTTTAATCCACCTCACTTGGGTATGATCTGATTCTGTAACAGTTTCCAAGTCTTCATGGCAGGGTCCACATTTTCTGCTTCTCGGACATCCCTCTGTTAACCCCACAGTGGCCATGCCAATGGCTCCTGGGACTGATGAATTCCCAGAGCTCAGGCCCATGAGGACAGAGCTAGCCAGTGGTTCAGCTGGCCTTCTACCTTCCAGCCTCCGTGACTTATGGCGAAGCCCAAATACTCATCTGTCCATTTTTCCTGCCACTGTCCAGCTCCTTGCTTATAATCAGCCATTGCTCAGAGGCTGAAATCTGCTCACGCCTGCAGATCAGTCTGTCCTAAGGAACATGGCTAATTGATGATTACATTTCATTTTCAGGATGTTATCTCGCTGTGCAGATTGGAAATGGAAATGTCCAGAGGTTACACATACAGTATAGATGGTTCTTTCAAGTCAGAGATTAATTGTCATGTATTAATATGTAATTTTTTTACTGCAAAAGCTTGTCAAAGTTTGCCAGGGGAAGGTGAGAGTTCAGACCCACCTTACCTGATGCTCGGTGTATCTGAGGATAGAGCCTCTAGTACTGTTCGCTCTGCAGTTTCTGAGTCTGAGAAAGGGTACAGGCTGCAGAGGAAGGTTGGACCATGACAGTCTAGTGAGTTCTTGGATGGGAGAAGTTTTTTGTTTTTTTTTTTTAAAGATTTTATTTATTTATTCATGAGAGACAGAGAGAAACAGAGGGAGAAGCAGGCTCCCAAGGAGCAGGAAGTCCGATGCGGGACTCGATCCCAGGACCCTGGGATCATGACCTGAGCCGAAGGCAGACGCTTAACCATCTGAGCCACCCAGGCGCCCTGGATGGGAGAAGTTTCTAAGAAGCGAGAGGCAAGGTTCAACTCCACTGCCTGGACAGAAAAAAGAGATACGAAGCCAAGGCTTGGCCTCTTCCTACATGGACAAGCTGAAGGACCATAGGGTCAGCTGAAGGGCCAGGCTGTATCAACAGACCGAGCTGTCTAAAGATCTGGGTCTGGTGCCAGATCTACCACTCACCAGCAAATCAGTCTCAAGGAACTCCTGTTTCTTCTTCTGTAAAATGGGCAGGGTGCCATCCATGTCAAAGGCCGCTGTGTCACTCAGTAATAATATTATTCAATTGTATGCTACTTTGCAGTTTACAAAGCACAATGAAGAATAGAGGTCTCTGTTGTCTTGAAGCCTTGGAGCTTCTCATGATCTCAAGTAGATTGAGTTTTAGGTTTGCTGGACTAATTTCAAAGGATTGCCCCAAGAGGCCAAGGACATAATGTACTTGGGCCACAGTGCCCAGCACTTCACAAATGTTAGCTTATCTTAGTTTCTAGTAGTTCTGGTTTCGAGTCTTAAAAAAGACAATAAAAGGGCTTCTGGGAATGGGAGTATGAAAGTGTGATCATGACCATTCATCAGGCGCAAAGACAGTGTGTTAAGAACATGGGGATGTCCCCAGAGGAGGCCAGATCCTAAATGAAGTTCACATGGACTGGTGCTCCATGGAAATACCCTCCTTTTAACATTGGTTAAGAGTCTATAAGAAGCCTCTCCACGTGAGCCTTGCTCCCGTCATCTGGCTCAGGGTTCCCCTCCCCCACTGCTAAGCGATGAGGTAGAAGAAGGACCCACATTCAGGACCTGAGACCTGCCAGCCTGATAGTCAGCCTCACTCAGCACTTTATCAGCCCCTCCCTCTCCCATGGGCATGTTCATTCACTCTGCCATTTTGCCTATGGATACACACCTACCTCATTCACTAAATTGGGTGGCATGGAATCCTCTCGATCTCTGAATTCTATAATACCTAGATGGACTACCAGTGCCTTTCACACCCTTTTTTTTTTCTTTGTTTTTTTGGCTCAGTCGTGATAATGTGTGCACATGAATGCAAACATGCAAAACTTTCCTAGCAAAAAGGTGGTTAAGGTGGTTGGAGATTGATTATTCATAAAAAAGAGAGCATTTCTTCTATCTCTCTTACCTTCTCTGTCTCTGCTGCCCCAATGGTGAATTTTATATGTCAACTTCACTGGTTCACACGGTGCCCCAAAATTTGGTCACACCCAGTATTCTGGGTATGTCTATGAGGGTATTCCTGAGTGAGATCAATATTTAAATCAGTAAGATGGGTAAAATGGATTGCCCTCCCTACTGTGGGTGGGCCTCATCCAATTATTTGAAGGCTTGGCTAGAACAAAAAGGCTGACCCTCCCAAGAGTAAGAGGGAACTCCACCTACCTGACTGTTTGAATGGAACATCAGCCTTCTCCTGCCTTTGGACTTGAGCTGAAACATCAGCTCTTCTTGGGTTTCCTCCCGCTGGCTTTTGGATAGGAATTTATACCACTGGCTTTCCTGGTTTTCCAGCTTACAGATGGCAGAGTGTGGGGACTTCTCAGTCTCCATGATCAAGTGAGCCAATTCCTTGTAATAAATCAATCTCTCTCTTTTCCTCTCTCTCCATATGTATATATATATGGAGTTCTATTTCTTTGGAGAACCCTAATATGCCCCTAAATGTTGGTTTTTACTGGGGCTTCATCTTAACCATTTTTTCTTCTCATTCCACATGCTGTACTCAGATAGTCTCACCCACTCCCAAGGCTCCAACCACCCACCACCCATATGCTGAAAAATTGCAAACCTTTCTCTTTAGTCCAGATCCCTCCCCAGCTCCAGCTCCAATATCATATATCCACTCGTCAACTTAATATCCTTCCTCAGATGTCTCCTGCACACACATCCCCCGCCCCACCCAAAGGAGATGGCAGCACTTTCTACACAGACTTACCTTTCCTGCACTGGTCCCTATTTCAGAGAGTGTCCTGCCTTTCACTCTGTTACCCAACCTTGGGGCCTCCATCTGATGCTCCCTAAATCCAGTTAATGCTCAAGGACAGTACCCTTAACCTCTTGACTCCCCTCATATCTCAACTTTACCCTCTATGTCTATTAGTCCTGCTTTAGGTCATTCTTTATTATCTCTTCTGTGTGTCTACTGCACAGGTTTGTATAGGCCTGTCTTTCTATGCTAGATTCTGTCTTCCTTCTGGGCAGGAATCCTGATTGATCTTTTCTTTTTTTAAATCCTTCAATTCCCAGCAAAGTACTTGACAAATATCAGATACTTAAATGGCTGTTGTCTGAATGAATGATTGATTGAATGAATGAGTGACCTCCCTTGGAAGTCCATGGGAAGGAGAAAGGAAAACAGAGCATCTGATAAGAAGACCTTGGCATGACCCAGGAAACACGAAACAGAAAAAGAAGCTAATTTAACTTTTAGAAATAAATAAAAGGCAAATTCTTCTTGATTAAATGTGAAATGAGGAAAACAGAAACATGCAGTTACCTTACGAGCAAGGTAGCTAACATCCTAAGTATCCCCTGTGGGATAAGACAAGCTCTGCTCTAAGAGGTTATGTTTGCCTGTTTGTTTGTGTTTTTGTTTTTGCTTGCCATTTTCAGAAACGGAGTCTAGGACACCGAAGCAAACCCAATCTTTCTAAAGAGACCCTAGGGTATATTTAAAGTTCTCCCCACAGACGTAGCCTGGGATCTTAAGACTTCGATGCAAAAGACCAGCACAGAGCAAAACTCCTGAAGCTCAATTAATCAAACTCATCAAGATGGATTTGATTTGAGTTGTGGTTCCAGGCATCTGCTAACAGTCCAGAGACCAGACTGCTGAGCTGGCTCCTGGATAAAGACGAGGCAGCCAGGACATCAGTAAAGTACAGGATGGGAAGCTGCAAATTAAGGTAATAATCCAGACTATATAGACCCTACTTGTGGACAACTCCAGATTCTCCTTCCCTTTCACCTTCTTACCCATCGATTGTCCTCAACTATTTGGAAATGTCTAGGCAATTAAAAGAATTGGCTTTGGTAGCCTGAGTTCCTGATAGCACTGACAAAATCATGGCGATCTAGCCTTCCATCTTAGCTTTCTGATATAGCCTCTCCCTTACCACCTTCACCAAACACCCCCCCCACACACACACACCCTCCATCCTTGAAAGTTTGGAAGCACTGCTGCTTACAAATGGGACCATTGAAAGCAGATAAATCAATGGGAAATGCATCAAAAGTCTCATTTATCATAAGACATGTTGGACAGAGTTTTGAGTTTTTTACATACATTTATTTTAGAAATCTGTTTATCTGTGCAACATTTCTGAACAAAATACTTTGTGATGAACCAGTCTCTCTACTTGAATCTATACGGAAAGCAATTAAATTCAAACCCCAAAGACAAAACACGATGAACGTCACAGCCATGGTACTGATGCGGCATTTCACGACTGCCCTTCTCCCTCTTGCAGATCAGCCCCTCTATAGCGCTACAAGGCAGACGCCTCCTACTCTTAGAACACATGTTTCTCATGCTTCAGCCAAGGCAAATTCCCCGACTACTCCCTGAAGACTGCAGATGATGTGAGGCTGGCAAAATGTCTGAAGGTGGTTAGAAGACCTGTCCCTGGAGTGAATGACCTTCCTCAGTCCTGTCAGCACATGAGACCAATGCTAAAGATGTTACACATACACCAGCTCCCCAGTCTGCACCTGTTCGTAGTGGAAGAGGCATGGGTGTGAGTATTTGCGTGAGGTAAGCTACAGGAAAAATGAGGAAGCCATTCTACTCTGTGTCATAGAGAAAGTTCCCTCAGAGCGAGCACCATGTCTCATGCATTTTTGTATTCTCAGCTCCTACTAGGTAGTGGGTATGTGTGGAAGCTGAGAGGGGGCAAGAACTCTCTCTGTGCAAAGTAGTTTCTTAAAAAATAGTCAACAAACGCAACTATTGAATGACAAAATCTGCACCTATAAAACAATAGACCTTAGCCCAGCCCACAGACCATTCCAGGCATGCTCATGGTTTGGAGTGAGAGCTACGTGGGCTCCTTGGTCAAGAGTGGTCAATGCTCAATAAGAGCACTATTGATTACAGTCAGTGTGCTCAGATCAACGTCCAAGGCCAAGCTGCAGTTGCATAGCGCCCCCTAGTCCCAAATACATGGATAGGCTTCAGATATTCAGTGAATGGAACTGACCAGTCTAACAGACTCTACTGGGAGTTTGCCTCGTATGCACTTTATTTCATGTTAGGTTGATCCTCCTAGAAAATCCCTCCCCGCGAGAAGAAGAGGATGAGCTTAAAGTCAAGAATTCTCTTAGAAGCACTCTGATAGCTTCACTTCAGCATTTCTACACAAGTGCCCAGGAATACACCCAGCAGCTTTACCCCTGAGGGCACGCCAACAGCGTGTGTTATAAAGTCCTGCAGGTAAGGATTTATTGGAACAGAATCAAGTGACAGACTTGGAACTAAGGCATCACAGACGAAGAAGACCCTGAGGTTCTGGGGAGATGTTGACTTTTATCAAGGTCAACACTGAGATTTATTGACCCAGGAGGTAAATATTAATGGAGGCTCAGGAGGTCAATATTTGCCCCAAGGAAAGATAAATCTTCCTAGTGCCCCCCAAACTGAGATCTGTATTCAGTAGATTCAGTTCCAAAATGAATTAGCTGCGACATAGATTAAGACACCATTTCATTAGACTGTCTAGGGCACTGGGAAGCAATATTAATACTAAGCACTCATGTTCAAAGTACTTTCCAAACATTCATTAAAGTGCACCATCTTCTGCCAGATGTATAAGCATCTTGTTCTCCCAACTCAACAGATGGATCATTAAAGCCAAGAAAAGGTTAAATAATTTTACTTAGGCTACAGAATAAACAGCACAAGAATGGGAAGATCAATGGGGATAAGGGCAGGCTGGGAGTTCTGGGGGAGGCTAGCAAAGATCTATAGGAGAGTGCCTTCATTAAGGTTCCCCATAAAATCATAAGTCCACTTGATTTCATTTCTTCAATTCAGGTAACTTATTTCCCGCTGTTGACAAATCTACTTGGGCTGATCCATTGTATTGCTTATTTACAGGGATGATTTTAGGTATTTACATATCATAAGCTCTAGTCTTTGAACATTGGTACTCAACTCTTAAGAGGAGTCCATTGGTGATCACTGGGAGGGAACAGATTTGTGGACTATTCTTCTATTTGTACAATAGTTATCATTAGATTCCAATTCTCCAGACTTCCTTGACTTTCACAGGAGGGCCCTGAGATGCTGGGACTGAGAAACATCATAAAATACTAGCATGCAAGTTATTGGCATTTGAACACATGGATCCAATTATCCTTTCTTTTGTACTGTCTCAAAAGTGAATTTTAAACATTATAAACTTTTGATTATCTTTGCTAATGGGAGAGGACAGAGACTTGGATCCTCTAAAATACCAGCCTATCCAACAATCTTATCTCCTTCTGACTTTGGAATGTATTATTTTCCCGTGTATCATGTTGGCCTCATTCTGTTTTCCTCTGGATATTTAACACAAGGAAATAATGAGCAATTCCAGAGCCAAGGAAAGGAAATGAAATGAAAGTCAGAGAAGCGACAGCATGTGACATGTTCTGGGTATCAAGACAGCAGCCTTGATGAGGTGCTTTGTGTAATCCACAGACAGCTACTTGAGTTGATGGGGCTCAACTTCTCGAATGTTGAATTTTCAAAGTTATTTCAATCGCCTTTAAATCTGTTGGAGGGAAAGAGCGGGGTCTTAATAGCATGCCCCTTCCATTCGCTTGGAAAGGAAACAGTTTGACTTGAAGAGATACAAACGGTTAGCTGATACCGGGGTCTGAAAAAAGAACGCAGGAGTCCTGACCCCCAGCAGTTAAGGTACATCATGGTTTTATCCTGCAATAGGATTTTGGAATTACTCGGGGAAGTAAGTGATATCAATATGATTTGATACTGTTACAAAAGGGTAATTTGATGGACAGGGTGGTACAGACAAACGGAAGTGTTTACAGGATTTAATATTTAATAATGTAAAATGAAAACGTCGGCAAGAGCAGGCAGGAGATGAAAAGATCTGTAGCAAGTCAGAATCTCCACCGATTGTCAGAGCGGCATGCATCTCCTGGGGGTCTGGATAAGCAAGGCACTGTTCTGCAGAAATTGTTATTTTGGGTGTATTGATTGTGTGTGCTCCAGTCAAGCCGTCAGCTTCTCCCTCCTCCTGTCTTTATTTTATTTTTTATTTTGAACATCACAGCATTCTACTAAACCTTCACGACTGCTTGGCCTTCAGACCCGAGGCCGCGGGGCTGTGGAGTGTTCGGTGGAGGAGACCAGGCATGGCTCATGCTAGCTTTGTCTGCTAGGGGCAGCTCGGCGATCCTCCTCTCGGGTCCACTCGTGGGCTCCCTGCCCAGGTGCTTGTGTGTCTGGAGTCCAGAGACATGCCACAGACCTTTCTGGTAATGAGCCCAGATGAGACACTGACCAACTTGCTCCTGTACACAGCACTTAGCGCTCTGTGACCAGTTGCTTCACATGCAAACACCTCAGCCTTCTCATCTGTGAAATGGGAATAATACCTACCTGACAGAACTGTCTGGAAGATTAAATGAGATAATAAACTGAAAACACTTGGCACGCTTCCTGGCACAGAGCGATTATTCAGTGAGTGGCAACTGCTGTTATTAATGCTCTCCCCAGAAACCTGTGGATTAAATAAGGGAGTGTCTGGATTCCAGAACACCCAGTCCTAAACCCAGCATCCTGGAATTTCTGAGCTGCAACGGCCCTCGAGAGGCTACTTCATCCTTCCACCTGCCCTCCCATCAGCCCAGACAGCTGATAATCTTATTTTTGTAATGTATTTTATTTATTTATTTATTTTTATAATCTAGTTATTTTTAAAAGACCATTAAAAAGGTTCTGACGCTCTCTCTGACCTGGAGCCCAGTGTCTACACAACCCTTTGGCTGCCTGAATAACTCACACACCTCTTGACCTGTTCTGGGGAGAATAGCAGGTAGAGAGAGGAGGCTGGGGTGCCTCATTCAGTCCCTCCTCCTGTGTCCGTAAAATTATTCCCCTGCTATGAGCTGTTCCTCAGCAATTTTATTCCCCCCAATGCTCCTTTGCCATGTCCACAGATGTCTGCAAAGAACATGGCAAGTTCTCCCTGCCCCTCAAGCCTTGAGCGCAGAGGGCTCTGTACTAACGAGGTCCAAGTCCTAATAGACTGTGGCATCCCTTGGGACAAACCTGGCCTAGGGCCTCCCTCCAAACTTTCATATCAGGGGCCACCTTGCAATAATAATGATGATAAAACTTACATTCACGGTGACTTTTTTTATATCAAAAATCTGCTACATCTCACTGGATCTCCACGACTACCCACCGTGGAGATGAGGAAGCAGGTGTCGAGAAGAGCCAGCGGATTTGGTCAGGGTCCTAGCCTTAGAATGGAGAGGTGGTCGCTTAACCCTAAGTCTTCCAAAGCCAAGGCCTGGGCTCCTTCCTTCATTACACAGCAAATGAAAATGACAGCACTTCTCAACTGGGGGCGACACCCCCTCCTTCCCCAGGGACATTGGTTAATGTCTGGACACATTTTTGTTTGTCACAAGTTGGGGAGGAGGGCATCTACTGGCTACTGGCATCTAGTGAGTTGAGGCCAAAGATGTTGTGAAACACCACATTGCACGAGACAGCCCCAACCAAGAATTACCCAGCCCAAAGATATCAGCAGTGCCAAGGTTGAGAAACCCTACCCTAGACTCATCATAAGGGGGCAAAGAGCAGAGTCCAGTGACCTGTCAGCCCAGTCCTGCTCCCCTGACTGCCCTGTTGGGGTCTCCTGCTCTCCCCAAAGAAACTTCACAGACGTCGGCAAAAGACTTTGGGCTGCTCAGAAGAAAGTTAATAGCTAAACGAGGAGTTGCTGGATTTTATAAAGCCGCTGGTAAAGTTATTTTCATTTTGCTTTTTAAATTAGTTTGGGAGTTGGTGTTCTTCTTTACATAATTACAAGCTGACAAACATGGATCTGTATTTTTTTTAATTAACAGATATTTGTATTCCAGTTCTCCAAATTACATACCGCAGCTTGCACATTTCAGGACAGCTGCCGTGTTCCAGATGTGGGCAATAACCAGAACACGGTAATGGCAAAATGCAAAAGGAAGAAAGGAAAAAAGAAGAAAAAGTTAATGTATCTGGATGGAGAGGAGCAATTTCGGTCCATGTGTTTGGGACTTTTTTTATGGAGATGAATACCTTCAATTCTCCCAAATTTTCAGCTCAGTTTGAACATTTGGGGCGAAGCCGTCTGGGTCATTCAGTGCTGCCATCAAAGCCTCACCAGTGCCTTGTAAAAGCAGATTACAGATGAAATGGGGCACATATAAATGCTAACCGTGTGCCGGAGAAACTACTCAAATTGCTCCGGTTTACAAGCACCCTATTAAATGCGCTAAGCTCCTCCCGAAGAAAGCTGCTCGATGGTGGGTAAGCGGCCATATTTATTATTTAGTCCATTTATAAGACTGCACCCCTTTACTCACTTTATCCTAGGAGAAGGCTCGCGGGAGCCCAAGAATCGGGAATTGGGCACACTAGGACCTTGCACTAGAAATGGGGCAAGCCCGCTGTGTGACTCTGGGAAAGGAAATGCACCTCTCTGGGACTCCATTCCCTCCTCTGTCAAGAGAGGGGTGCTGCTGGACAATCTCTGCGGTCCCTTCAGCTCTAATGAGTGATGATTAGATGTGTTTTTTGACAGTCTTATCAGATCCAAAAAAACCCTGCCTTATCCTTGAATCGACGTCTGGAGGGAGGGTTGTATCTGAGGACCAGTGCTCTGTGACCCACGCATCAGAGAACCAGGCTCACAGCACAGCCAACTTCTGCTGGACAGAAGAGGGCATGCAGGGGCCAAGTAAAGCCACCTCTAAATGTTGGAAAACAGGCTGGGGGCAAAAGGGTCAGGAGACATCGCTGTGGTCAAGGGAGATTCATTCATTCACTCATTCAGTAAACACTTGCCGAGTGCCTCCCACGGGCAGCGGGAATGGAGAGAGAAGACAGCTTTCTATCTTTAGAAACACTAGTCCTCCAGGGAGAGGAGGCTGTCCACCAGGGCAAGTACTTCAGTGTGGTGTGGGGAGCACTAAGATGGAGGGCAGCATGGGTGCTCTGGGGACTCCCAGAAAGAATAAAAGAAATCTATTGAGGAGCTGACACCTAAGCAGAGTCTGGAAGAATGAGCAGGTGTGAACCAGGGCAGAGGGAGTAAGAACATCTTGTCAGGATTGTGGGGCTGTGGGGAGGGGGATGATGCAACATGGCGTTCGAGGCACTGCAAACAATCCCGTAGTAGAATACAGAGTTGTCCACCGTAGCAAATCCCACCCAAGGGAATAAAGAGAAGAAAGATCTTTATGTAGAGAAAAAATCTTCAATTAAATGTGACGGTGGCCTTGAGGGTCTTTCATACCATTGATGGTATAAGGCTAATTCAAGTTCACTGAGGAAGAGACATGGAGACATGAAATCCCTGACAAGGCTCATTTTTGTGAATCTACTCAAAGTTGGATATGAGTTCTTTCCAGGATTCTCTTGTTGGGTGGAGGATAGAGGCAGCAGGAGAGCATTCCTGAGTCTTCTCCTCTTCTACCTTCTCCCTACTATCGACTGCCCAGGGACTGCGAAACGCTGGGGTCCAAATACATACACAAAATAACTTTGGAGGGCTGGCATTCAATTCCAACAAAACCAACGAGGGGAAACAAAGAGAGTTTGTGTCAACATGATGAATGTAAGACTCTACCTGAGTCAGGACAACACAATACAAAAGAAAAGCTGGCTGAAAAGAGCCTCCTTCTACCCATGTCCCAGACAGCCAAGCTGCCCCAGCTTGAGACTGCCACCTGGGGATGGGACACTGAAGACATCTTCTACAGTCCATCCACCATCACCCTTGTGCCCTCAGGGATACTATGCATTTGAAAAGTCCTCTCTTCTTCCCGGTTTTCACTCTTCACAGCTCAATTAATTCCACTTGGGTCACTGTGTTTTCCATATTTACACACATTTCTCTTTAGTTCCTTTTTTATGTTTCTTAATTCCCTGGGAAAGCCTCTCCTTTTTTCTTTTTTCTCCCCCTTGCTTCTGTTCTCTCACATTGTCTTTATTAAACAGCATTCTAATGATTACAGACAGATACGTATAAAGCTAAGGGATAGGGCTCTATCAATTAAACAGAAAACCATAGGCTTGAAGCAAAACCAGACCGTACCATCAATCTTTAAGACCCTTAAAAATGTGCCCAGTCAAGCTCTCAAGAGGGTCCAGAAACGTCATGTAGGTATTGCACCAATCTATTGTCATATAACAAAATCTGATTTTTATTAAATACCATATTACACAGTTTTTGAGTTTATCTTTGCTTATTCAATTACCGAACTGTAAATGAGTTTACTGATAATGTGACAGGAGCGTTTTCTATTTTATTTAAGATTACAAACATACAGCATTTCAACCACATTCCTACTTAGGTAAAAATCTGTGGACTAGTGAAGGAATCCAGTTTAATTTAGAACATTGTTTCCCCGAAAACAATGTTTGCTGAGTTCCAAATAAGTGATATCTAAGGAACTGTAGAAACGCTTGCGCATTAGAATCCAATGAGTATCTAATAGGTGTCTACGCAGTGACGGAAGGACACACAGACACCGTGGTGGTGCTGTGGCCTCTACCCAGGCTTCGAGGCTCCCTCACCTCCTTCACTTCCAGTGGCTGTGAAAGGCTCAGGCAGTCTTAGGATTTGAAATATTAAACAGATAATGCTTTACAATTTTTCTTTAATTTATTGTTTATCCCCCAAACACAACAACCTTTGCCTTCCTTTGTATCTCTTCATTGTCATCTCCCTCTAAGAAGCAGATTCTTATTTACGTGGTATTTGACTATTTATGAGCTGAATGTATAATCTACATTTCTGGTGACATAAATCCCAGAAACAAAACTGAATAAACATCATGAAAAGTACACTGTTTACACTGTTTGGGGGAAGTTAAACCATTAGTGAAAAATCATCAAGGTGTGTGTTTTTTTTTTTTAAAGATTTTATTTATTTATTTGACAGAGAAAGAGAATAGCGAGAGCAGGAACACAAGCAGGGGGAGTGGGAGAGGGAGAAGCAGACTTCCTGCCGAGCAGGGAGCCCGGATCCCAGGACCCTGGGATCATGACCTGAGCCCAAGGCAGACGCTTAACGACTGAGCCACCCAGACGCCCTCAAGGTGTGTTTCTGATTCTTGAATGAAAGGGGTGGCAGAGGCAACCCATTCAGCGTCCCACTTGTCCCAGCTATACCTCGAGAATAATGATCTTTATCTAAAAGATTGTAATCGTTACAAATTGCTTGGAAACTCTCAAGAGATAACAGCTAGACAGGAAAGTGAGAGTCAGAAGCCACTGGGAGCTGGGCAGGCTTTTTCTGTTCTGCTCTGGGTGTTGTCTTCCCATGATGTCATCTGACCTTTGGCATATCACTGAGACTCTTTCTTTTTTGCATCCATAAAAATAGGATCACGTTACCTCAAGTCAGCAATCCTATGAGGGGGAGTTACTGTAGTAAAAGCTCTCAACAGAACCATGGAAGTGAAAAAATATCATTCAGATTCTCTGCTTTGAACTCAACCGAAGGTGTTATGAAGCAAGGCACCCACCAATAAATGAACATCTCTAACCCAAATGAGCAAAGGGCACCGAGGGAGTCCTTCTGTATCTTTCCCTATGGTCCATCCTGTAAGGCTTGCAGGGAAGAGGCAGGGAAATCTTGTGATTTATCTCAAAAAGCTCTAATGATACACTTGCGGTGATCCTTCCAAATACGCCTGTTCTGTGTGACTTGGGCTCAGTACCCGTATAGACAGGATGGCCAGAGATGGAGCCCAGCAAATAAGAGCACCGTACGAAAATTCAATCAGTCTAGGATAGACAGATTCGTGGTAGAGAATTTATACAACCCTTTCTCCAATTTATGATTATAAACCCACTGCATGGGAGTGACACCGAAACTAATCTGGTTTCTTTTGCTTGGAAAGTTCAGAAGTCCAGGTGAGTTTGAGTGTATGACACCTCATCTCCTTTTTCACTGAAACATATCGCGGTGTGTAATTAATTTGTATGCATTTTCCTAGACCTGGGGATTGGGCAGAAAAGGCTTAGTAGAGAGGATTGTGCAAACATATTCCTTCACATGCTGTGTTTCCCCCCAAAGGTAAGAGTAAAAGCCCCATCAGGTGTGCCTGTGGTGGATATTATTCTTTTTGTCTGCCCTTCCTGTACTGGGGAGAAATTCACAATTTTATGAGTCTCAGTGGGAAACAGAGGCTCCTTCCTGCTCCAGGTAGAAGGTACAAAATTCCAGGTCCTGATTTTCCCTGCCTCCCTTGAAGCTAGAAGGCAGGACCAGGACATAGTCACTGCTCATCTGAGCAGCTTCCCAAACTCAGTCTCCCTGGATACTTAGTGATGCTGAGAAAAGGTCAGGCAGAGAATCCCTCCCCACAGAGCTGGTCCCTGTGGCGAGACCCATGCAGGGGTCAGCCATGCGTGCTGGCAGGATGATTTAGGGTTTTGCTCAGACCACCTCAGGGCCTGATTCATCAGCTGTTCTGGCAATGATGTGACCTGCCCAATATTCCTGCCTGTTTCTATCAGCCAGACGGCTTCTATTGCTTGCCACAAAGGCCCCCGACGGATCCGGTGTGAACATATCCTATCCACGCATGTCTGCACACACCACACCACATGCACCTTCTCTTCCTTGCCTACATATTCTTCTTTTCTTAAGTGGAAAAAATGTTATGCTACAGCTAGCTGAAAACAACTGCACAGCAGTGGGGGGTTAAAGGCCTTTCTTCATTTCCCCCCATCATCTACATAAAAAGTGACAGAGAATAAGGAACAATATGCTATTCTGATTGAGTTGATAGCCTTAAATCTGCCCTCCCTTTCACTCAAGCGGGACGCTGGCCAAAGTCAATGGGAAATATATTTCTATAACTAAGGGCAGAGCTGAACCCATAGAGACTGGAGAACAATTTAGCATACAAACCTCTCCCACCGTCAATTCGAAGTTTTGAGGAAACAGAGGAAGAAAGGGAGTCCCGAGGCCAATCTCTGTCAGTGAGCGTGTGAGTCACGGGCTTCTGGGTAACAGGCTGAATGCCCCCTGGCATAAAAATCTGCTCATTTTTAGGGTGGGGGAGTCTTTTTAGAAATTCTACATCACCATGATTACTAGCCCTCCATTGCCAAGTTGAAGCTGACCCAAGCAATGTGGAGGTAGCCTCAGGGGCCCCCACTCAGTTTGAAAGAGAGAGCTGGCTAAAGCACACAGTCCTCTCTGTGAAGGCCAAAGGTCTGCAGGGTCAGTGGAAAGACGTCAGAGGGTGGAACGTGGTCGGCTGCTGCCATGTGAAGAGCTCCTACTGCTCCTAAAACCACTGGGCTTCGGGCCAGACCCAGTTCTACTACAAAAGACCAGGATAACCCTGAGGAGGTCATTTCATCTCCCTGAACCTCAATTCTCTTGTCCGGAATGGAGCTTTCTGGACTAGGATGCAAGTTTAGGAGGTAGACAACTCAAGTTCAGGAACTTCAGCTGTCATTTAGAAGCTTTCAGACCTTGGGCACGTAACTCAATGGTGCTTCCATCCTGACATCTGTAAAACAAGGATAACAATACTTTTTACAGAGTTTGGAAGACTCAAGAGCAATGATATGTACAAAGTCTGCAACACACTGTCCAACAAAGCGGGATTCAATAAACGCTGGTTTCATTCACTCATTGATTCATTCACTCGTTGGTTGATTCATTCAACAAATATTTATCAATGCTCCCAATATGCCAGGGACCTTCTAAGTGTTGGGGATACAGCTATTTACAGGACAGAGAATGACCTTCCCTTGTGGTGCTCCCATTTTCTTTCCCTACTAGGAGAGTTAGGTTCATGTTCTGTGATCCTGCGGTCATGACCTCTTCAGTTACCCTGGGAGTTCCTTGAGGGCAGAGACCAGCTCGCTCTGCTTCCTATCTGTACATAGTAGGTGCTCAATGAATGCCTGGAGTTGAATTAAGTTACATACAATGTAAAATACTGCAGGTGTCATACCCACAACTGAAACATTCAATGCTTCTTCAGACCTGATCATCTCTTTGGATTTCAAATGTTTGCTTACTCTTTTCTATAGTGCATGTCACTGTGTTTTCTTGCTTATCTATACCTCTCTGACTCCGTTATCTCTGTACTGCCATCAAAGAGTTTTTCCAATATGTTCTATTTCTTCAACTGAATTTTAAGAACGTGGCAAGTGTTGGAGGTCACCTTAGTGAACCCCTCTCCCAATATAGGAATCTCTTTTATGCCATCTCTTGCCCATTATTATCCAGTCTCCCCTTAAAGGTGGTTGGTGATGGCAGGCTGGCTGCCTAACAAGGCCATCTGCTTCACTTTCAATAAGCTTTCATTCTTGCAAGGTTCTTTCTCCAACCTTCGTGTAATTTCGTTAAACAAGTATTTGCTGACCACCTACTGTGTGCCTGACACCGTACTGGAAACTAGAGATACAGAAATGAGAACACCAGTGTTCCTACCCTCTCCAATGGCTGACAGTAGAGTTGAGGACTTGTTGGTTAGGGTCCTGTCCTCTAAACCACATGGGAGACTTTGATACCTGAGAATGGTTATTTTATTCCTTCTAAGTCATGTTTCTTAAAATATGGTCTGTAGACCACTGGAATGAGAATCACCTGGAATGTTTGTTCGATTGTAATTTCCTGGGCTCCTCCTGGGATTAATGAATCGGAATCTCTACAAATCTAGGGATTGTAGTCACTGGAATCTGCAATTTAAACACACACCCCAGGTGATTCTCATGCACAATAAAGCTGGAGAACCCCTAAGTCTTGCCTTTTCTGCCTAAACAATGCTAAATTCTTCTACCCTCTGTCAGATTACATAACTTCCAGGCTTTTCACCATCCTGACTCTCAAAGCCTTCTTCATATCCCAGATGTGGTCACATCAGCAGACAGCACCGTGGGATTGCTAGTGTTCCCACTTGAACACAGCCTTTTCTGTTGATGAAGCCAAAACATCCATTATTTGTAACCATGTCACACTGCTGATTCATATTGAGATTTCAATAAATAAACCTCCTTCAATTAAGACTCTGTAATACACCTGACAGAAAAAGATTTATCAAATTTGTGAATAATACAACATACAAAGGAGAGGTAGATTATGAAATTATGTTGATTTTTTTTTCTTAAATGAGATGTTAGCATGATTTGTTCTCAGCAAGCCCAAGGTGGTTTCCAGTGACCATGGGTGACTTTCAGGGTGTTTATGAACCATGAAATTAATCTCTTGCAGATTTTTTTTTCTGGAAGTCTATATGAAGTCAACCTGTCCACTGTTTCTAGAATCTACTCCCATCTATCCCTCCACTTTAAAGAAAACTGTGGTATTTTTCCAGACTTTATTTTCCAATATTTCTTGACAACTGCTCACTCAGAATGGTTCCTGGATCATATCTTCAAATTGTTTCAGTATCCTGGGAGATTAATTATGTTGGGTCTGGTAATCAGATTAGCATCTCATCATCATCATCATCATCAACAACATGATAGCTAACATTCATTGAATTTTTAAATGTGTCAGACGAGTGTCTTATTTGCATCATATCTTTTAATCTACTCAACAAATATTTGACTTAGGTATACTTGTTATCTCTATTTTACAAAAGAGTAAACTGAGCCAGGAGAGGTTACTGGTGGCACCTAGCCCTTGATCCAGGTGACTCTCGACCTTCGCCTTATAGAGCCTCTTACGTGCCCATCCCAGGTTTTAGTCCTTTCTCAACCAAGTTTATTCTCCCTCATATATGAAAAGCATTATAGAAGAGTAGTACCAAATGAGAAGTTGAGAAGTCCTTGGCAACTGGTTAATATTAAGCTCATTTCTCAAGAAAAGCTGTCCTTTTTATTCTTTTTCTTGGAGCCTAAAGATCTCCATTTTGTCATCTCTTGTGGTCATCTTTTTATTTTTTCTTTTTCTCCAAGCTTGGCTCATTCCATGTCTTTATGTCACCTGGTACCTTTGTTACAGACTCCTTCTCCTCTTCTGTCCCCACCCTGTGCTCAATGCCCCACCTTCCATCCATTGTACATGTCTTTCTACAACCTGAGCTCCTTGGACAGTTGTGTGTGAGGCCATGTTGGTTTCTTTAGATGTTGCCTCCTTCCCTTCATCAGGATAATTTGCATTGTACTGCCAAAGTAAGTTTTGTTGTTTGAAGCTCCCATCTTTCTGGATCCACCTTTTCTTTTGATCACCCCTCTTTTTATATCTTTCCTTTCTATCGATTTCAGTGATAGACCTACAGCCTAGGCTAAGTATCTGACCATGCCCAGTGTCCTGTTTTTATTATAATTCCTAAGATTAATATTCCTTTTCCTTCAAGTATCCCTGGCTGGGAAGCTTCTTGACTTCTGGCTCTGTGCGCAGTGCATTAAGTCACTGGTGCTCCCAATGGCCTCAATGCCCCTGGATGAGATCCTTGCAGCTCCCTGAATGGGCTGCATTCCACACTTCCAGGATTTAGTACAGGCCGTTCCCTCTGCCTGGAATGCCTTTTCCTTCCCCTAAGTTCCTCCTCCACCTCCACCCCTCCCTCTGTTCATTTTCTTAGCTACCTTCAACTCATCCTTGGAGCTCTGCTTAACGGAAGACATTTTCTTCCCACCAGGCAGGTTAGTACCCCTCTGTCTGCTCCCGCAGAAATAACTGTGTGCAGACCTTCCCCTGGCCCCCTTCTTTTTGCACTCTAATTGTTTGTGTTCTTATCTGTCTCCTCTTCTGTGCCCTGCACTCCTGGATACACAGGATGCACAGGCATACACTTGCCTTTCTGGAAGTTTGGCACACTTTCCAGTGGGTACAAGAAAACAACAGGGGCTTAGCAGAGGTGGGAGACAAGACTGAAGGGAGAGAATGGCAAAGGCACAACTCTCAAAACAACTTGCAAACACTGTCAAGCACACAACGTCTCAGACAAGCAGCTATTAAGGTCCAAATTCACCTGGAACAAAAGACCCATCTATAACCACTATTTATCACGCAAAAAAATACTCCCTTTTTGTTCCACTGTCAATGCTCCACAGACCTCATATGTTTTTGGACAGAGGAGGAAGAGAGAGAAGGACAGAGGAATGAATAGAAATGAGAGTATGAGTTTCCTTTATTTATTTATTTTACATATAAATCAGCTAATCTGTTTAACATTCATATTAAAGTTGTAATCACCTTTGCACACATTAAAATACAAACCAGCACAAGTAATAGGCCTTAAGAACAACATTACAATAGCTATTAACATATAACAGCTACCTTATCAACTTACAACATCCCTATAAAATAATAACTGCATCCAGGATTGATTGGAGGGAAAATCATTCTCCCAGAGCACTGAAGCCTGACACAGAGTCTGGGGAAGCGGAGAGTCTGGCTGTTGTCTGGCTGACGCCAGGCGGCTTTAGGGTGCCGGCAAAAACCTGAGAAGGGGAGTCAGGAGGCTTGAGCTCTCTTTCACTTTGGCTCTATTACCCACTGGGGGTGTGACCTGGGGCAAATTTCTCAACCTCAGTGAGACTCTATTTCCTCACCTGCAAAATGGAAATGAGGATCTTTGCGCAGTGTTTTTTAGAGAATCAAATGATCATGAGGAAGTACCTGCCATATATAGCAGTTGCTTAATGAATGGTAGTGTCTTTCCACGATGGCTGGGTGCTGGAAGGGCAGGGGCTGAATTCACAGGATGTTGCGGAGACCTGGACATGCCCTAAGCGATTCCAAAACTTTCCCGCAAATTCATTTCATTTACTCATTAAACATTTGTTGAGCACTGTCCTAGATGATGAGATGGTATAAAGACTGGGAAAACATTGTTTCTTCTCTCCTTATGGTACTCACAATCGAGTTGATAAGGTATCAAGTAAACACCAGGCCGGACAGGATTGAACACATGATACAACAGAATACACATATCAGGCCACAGGAGGACAAAGAAAAGAGCACCTCTGAGCTGGAAACAGGAAATAACTTCATGGAAGAGGTGACATTTGAGCCGAGCCTTGAAATATGAAGAGTATTTCAATAAATGATGAGGAAAGAATATTCCAGGCCCAAGGAACAGCATAAACAGACATGAAGGTGCAGTATATCCAGGGAATACCTTTTTTTTCCCCTAAAGCTTGAGAACAAGGAAGAGTGGAGAGAAGATGATGCTGTAAAGACAGTCGGTGCCAGATTATAGAGTACTTTAAATGTGGGGTGACAGATCTGAGATACCAGCTGGAGGCATTTGGGCCCTGGTTTATAGACCAAGAGTAACCCCATGGACCTGGCTGAGATGTGGAAGAGTGAATTTGACAGGTGTCCTAGGAAGATATAAGTAGTGAAGGACAGTGGTAAAGGATAACTCTGGAAAAAAGTGACAGACTCAAGAAAATGCTCTAATATTTGGGAAGAAAATGATGAGGATGAGTAGGGCAACAGAAGAGAAAATGCAGATGAAATTTGTCATGATGGAACTGGTTGGATGTGAGTCAGGAGGGAAGGGCTGGTGATGCCTCAGGTTTCAGAAGGAGGGATTGGGAATATGGGCCTACCCTTGACTGAGATTAGGACTCCAATGGAGGATGAAATGAGGAGTTTAGTTCTCAGATTGTTGAATTAGAAGTGACGATGAGTGGACATGAGAGCCTCATACAGCAGGAAACTAAATGACTCACAAGTATATTTTAATGGTTACTTGCTCTCGTAATTGCCCATTAGAATGGGTGCGAGGAGCATAAACTTGGAACTAACCAAGATTCAGTTAGGACAAGATAAAACAATTGGGGATCACTTAGAAATGTTGATTCCTAGTACTTCAGCAATGAATGATGGTATATCTAGAGCTCTACACTTCGGACAACTGGTAACCCAACTGAAATTCCTACAAGATACTATTCTTACATGATGGGCCTACAGATTTTGAGGCTAAGTAATTTGAAGCCTCACCACAGGTCCACCTAAGAGGTCCTAAGAGGATGAGCTATTACTCAAGTCTCTTGATAAAAAGGGGAAACAATGGCCAGTTGAACCCCAGTGGGTCTTTCACAAGCCATTCTATCTTACTTATTCTTAGAGTTTAGCCCAGGACCTAGGCAGGTTATAGATGTTAATACTGAGGGGCTGAAATGACCAGCATCAAGTGATTTCCTTATTAGAGCCTCAAGAAGGACTGATGGCCTTCAGGCCCACTGAGAGTATATTGACTAATTGCCATGATCCCAGGAAATCGGAGGGAGAGACGAACCATGAGAGACTATGGACTCTGAGAAACAAACTGAGGGTTCTGGGGGGAGATGGGTTAGCCTGGTGATGGGTATTAAAGAGGGCACGTATTGAATGGAGCACTGGGTGTTATATGTGAACAATGAATCGTGGAACACTACATCAAAAACTAATGATGTAATGTATGGTGACTGACAACATAATAAAATGAAATTAAAAAAAGAAAAGAAAATTAAAGTGAAATATTAATTAAAGATTAATCAAAAGTGAAAAAAAAAACCCAAATAAACCAGGAGGTGTGATGTGTACTAGAGCTATAGGACTCCAGACAGAAGACAGTCCACAGCATCTTCTGCACCTGTACCTGTCTGGCTGAAACATGACTCCGCCCCTTTCTAACCAATTCTATGAAGGAAAGGCAGTTAGGCTTTTCTTGGTATGGGAAAACATCTTGCCTCTTATGGCACTGTTAAAACCATATGTCTGAAAAGACCTCAAGCCACATACACTTGGGGGGGGCTGTTTTCAACACACCCCTTTAGTGGTGTAGGCTCCGGGCTTGGTGCCTAGAAGCTGTAGGGGAGGCCTCTATCTCCACCCCAGAGGGTGTCCCCCCTCCAATGCCCTGGGTGGCAATGCCTCGTGGTGCGGGTGCCTGAGGAGTTTTCTGAGCTTCTGCACCACACACTCCCTTGCAGGGACTCTGCCAGGGATGGCAGCCTTTAAACGCCTCATTAATATTCAAATCTATTCAAGTCATTTCAATTTGAATTCTATGCATATTATCAGATAGAACAAAATGCAAATATATACAAATTCATCCATATGAAGAAATAAATAGGGGGAGCTCTGCATAATGGGATTATAATCATTCTCAGGGCTTGTCTCTCTCTTTTAATTCCCCTGAGCCCCGAGGACCAGAGCTGGTTGTGATGCTCTCCTTGGGACTGTTTAGCAGCAACATAACCTTTCCTGGACACAGGCTCTTTGAGGGTTGAACATTTTATAAATCTATTTAAAGATGCTATCATCGTCTGCTGATTGTGTCTCTTCCTGGGCTTCCAAGGCAGACTCCCCGGGAAACTGACAGGGTGAGTACGGGATGGGGGTGGACTCAGATGCCTGTCTGGGGGCCTCACATTTTGCTACTTCTGCAGGCCCTCGAGCTGGCGTCCGACACGGTCAGTCAGTCTGGTCCTCCCCGTACACCAAGGGAAGGGGCCTCACTGCCTCAAGCTTCCTGCAACATCTTGATGCATCTGGTGGTGGGGTGGGCAAAGAAGGGCTAAGCTTCCAAATTTCTTTAGCCTCTAACCTGAGGGAGACTTCATAAAGCCTTTAAAGTATATCAACTGAATCTCATGACCTAGATGATCCAACGTGGTGCCTAATACTATCATAAGAGATGCTCTCCCTCACTCTGTCACGTGGTAAGACACACAAACTCATCCTGGAGCCTGCAGCCCCACGTTCACTGCCACGTTCACACAGTTTATATCCACTCCCCCGTGCCTCCTTTCTAAGCCAGATCCTCGGTCAAAAGCCAGAAACTCAACCAGGCATGGAGGCAAAAAGAGACAAATCAAAGTGCAGGCAGTAAACCTCCTACCCAACAGCAAATCACATGTAGACAAACACAGTGCCTATTTCTTTTGTCTTACACTATTGTTGCTGTTGTTGATCTCCGTTTCATTTCAATTACTCCAAAGATAGGAGGAGGCTGAGCTATATGCTATTTTAAAGGAGAGTTCCCATACTCCATGCTAATGAAGCCAAAGTAAATTGCTATTAAGAATCATTTAGTGAGGTTTAACTACAGAATCTAATAGATGCTCCCCCTAATCTCTCCCCCACGGGACCCAACGATAGTGGCATCTAGTAGAAGCTCCACTGATTAATGTAAGCATAATTTATACCAAGTCAGAGTATCATATCATAATAACCATCGCCTCCTAAGCACCTTTTACTTGATAATCCCAAAATGCTTTATAAAGATAAATGGGCAGAAAGATCATTTTAGTTTACAGAAAGGGAGACTGAGGCACAGATTTCTCTCACAGAGAGGGAGGATAAGAATGAAACAAGATGAAACCAGAGAGGGAGACAAACCATAAGAGACTCTTAATCTCAGGAAACAAACTGAGGGTTGCTGGAGTGGTGGGGGTGGGGTGGGAGGGATGGGGGGCTGGGTGATGGACACTGGGGAGGGTATGTGCTATGGTGAGCGCTGTGAATTGTGTAAGACTGTTGAATCACAGACCTGTACCCCTGAAACAAATAATACATTATATGTTAACAACAACAACAACAACAAAAGAATGGCTACAATTGTTCTGAAAGGAAGGGGCGGGCACCCAGCTCCGTTTTGTCTTTTGTTCCTTCCAGTGATGGGCAGAATAATGAGGCCAGAAAGATGTCCATGTCCTAATCCTTGAAGATGTTCCCTTACAAGGCAAAAAGGACTACATCTGTGATCAAGCTAGGAGATCCTAAAATGGGGAGATTATCCTAGATTATACGGGTGGCCCGGTGTAATCCCAAAATCCGTGTAAGGGGGGGAGGCAGCTTCAGTACGAGGCATGACCAAAGCCAGAGGCTGCAGTGATGCTGGGAAGGAGCCGCAAACCAAGGAATGTAGGTGGCCACTGGAAACCAAAAGAGGCAAGGACACCAATTTTCTCCCGCAGCCTCCGGGAAGAACCAGTTTCGGCTGCAGCCCAGTGAGACCCATTTTAGACTTGGGACACCCGGAGCTAAAATACATTTGTGCTGTTGTAAGTCATGCAGTTTGTCTTGTGGCCCCAAGAGCCGCAGGGAACGAAAACCATCCTCACCCCATCTTTCTCAGCTGGGGTTTCTCTTCTGAACCAAAGAACCCAGAAAATAATACAAATAACTATTTTTTCTTCTCTCAAGGATAGCACCTAACGGGCACCAATTTAGATGCATAGTTTAGTTTATTTCATTAATACAATGGATGCCTTGGGGGCACTGAGCATCATTCTTCCAATGAACGGTGCCGAGAAAGGTGGCCTGGTCTCACCTGCTCCCCCAGAAAGCCACACAGTATCTCGCCTTGAAAACAGACTGCAGAGAGGCGAGGAGCAGCTCTCTTCTGTCCCTGGGCACCAGCACCACACATCTGGAAAGACAGAACCAGAGGATGGCAAACACCTCACCTCTGCGGAGTGTGTCATAGTAACGTTTCCTTCATGATGTTTCAAAGCACCACTCAGGAAGTAACTACTTCGTGAGGCAGCTGGCAGGAAAAGCCTGATTCCCTTCAGCCTCTGGGGGCCATGCCCAGAGCCATGCCATAGGTATGTGACAGGGCAATGGCCTCCTGGCCTCCAGTCCAAGGCCCATGTCACGGGCTTGGGATGAGGATGAGGAGCTGTGGAGGGTGCTGACAGACGGACACTCAACAGTGCTGACAGACGGACAGGCTGACAGACTGACACTTCATGGCAGAGGCACCGTGGGGAGGGTCATGGCCAATGTGCTCAATGGAAAGGCTGCCCGGGAGGGAGCTTCCAGGCTAGTACACGCACTGGTAGAGTCCTCAGTATAGGGGAGCTGTGATGTTCTCTTTAGTATGCCCCACTTACAAGAGGGAGAATTTGTGCCTAAGTTAGAACCAGCTTTCGTTACTTCACCAGCATCCCTGCCTGAGCGCCTCCTGAGTTCCTCTTCTGCGTCTCAATGGAGATACTCACCCCATCACACCCCGTGGGATGATGCAGGAAACACTCCCGGGGGCCCACTCCACCAGGCACCCTCTAAGCCTATGCTCTTCAGGGGCAGGAACCCGGGGGAGGAGACTGAGGGGGGGCGGGGCTGGGAGAACCACAGGGCCTGGATTGGGAAAACCTAGGTTTTTGTCTTAACTTTCACACTTACCAGCTATGTGACCTAAAAGAAGCCACTTAACATAACTTGGTCTCATTTTTCTTATTTTTCCAAGTGGGGAGGAGAGTCGCCCATAATAAATGTGAAAGGGTTTGGGAAAGCATAAAGTGCCATATAAAGGGGGGGGGGATTAAATTATTATCACCTTTTCCCCAAGGATTACTTTGTGCTCATAGGTACTCTGGTTGCAGAAGGCAATAATAATGATAAGTAGATGTATTCTCTGATAAAGAACTTTCAGAGCTTGGCAAGGGAAATGCCAGGCACAGAAGGTAGAGGCTACCAAGAATCCCCGGTCACGTGCGGGCTATGTGTCCAAGCTGGACAGAGGCCCTGAGCACACGGAGATCCACAGGACCCCGCCCTTGCCTTCTAGAAGCTCACGATCTAGAAGGGAAGGCAGATAGGAAAAAGCCACTTTAATATACTGTTACAAGCACTACTAGGGGGTTTCCACAGAGGGCTGTGGAAGGAAGGAGGAGGGCACTTAAATTGAAGAGAGAGGTAAGGAAACTTCCTCCAGGAGGCAAAGTGAGTTGATCCTCAGGGTAGAGGTCAGCCAGGCCAACATGGCGAAGAACGGAGATCCTTCTAGAGGGAAGGACAGGCGAGAAAGCCAGGAGGTGTGAGGGAGCAAATCACACTCAGAGACGCCAGCAGCTGGGCTTGGCTGGGGCGAAGGGTGTGTGTGAGAACGGAGGAGAAGAGAGCTCTTTCTCCCGAAGGTGCTGGGACGCCGTCAAAGAAGCAGACAACCATCCAAAGACAGAGCCCTCTTGTCCCTGGAATCTGGCACATTGGCTATCGTCATGGCTAAGCTGATGAATGGAAACTTCAAAACCTTCTTGTGCACAGGAGTGTGCCTTCTGGATCAGGGAGAGTTCGAGCTCGGAACCCTACAGTCTTGTGGTCTCCAGGAGACTAACATGTCTGCCCTCTACACACCTCTCAGCTTGCTCCGTCTTTCTGTCTGTCCATCTGTCTCTGCTCGCTAGGCTGACAGGCACACGCACCTACGCTCCTCTCCCCCTTCTTCTCTTCTATCACTACGTCATCCATCTGGGAACATGCACAAGGCATATAGAGCAGCCAGCAGGGGCTTGGGGGTGTCTTCGAATCTGGCCCCGGCTCCACCTCTCTCTCTCTCCTCTCCACTGCTGTATTCATCAGTTCCTGCATTTGGTTTCCCATTGGTGATCTGGGCTGAATAAAGAGGCCCAGAGGCCTAGTGATGAGAACATCTTTTTTTATGAATTGAAAAATAAAATGACAGTACGCAGCTAGTAGATCCCAGTTCGCAATGAAGTGAATAGCGATGTCTGCAGTTGTATTGACCTTGAAGATTTTTTTAAAAAATAGAACAAGAATTCTCGGGGTGCATTATTATATACGTTCTGAATCTCTTCACTGTGCCAAGCAGAAAATCCATCCTTTATGGACATGAGCATCTCTGGTGTACAGCGTTAACTTTAAAATAAACATTCTAAAGTGCAGGTGGAAGAAAATCTACGGCCGCTCTCGGCCACATTCTTCCATGTCAGCACAAATGCTCACATTGCTTTCCTGGGCTCCCCTGAGGTGGGACAAGGAAGCAAGTGACTCGTGTTCTTCTCGGTCGTGAGGAAAGCAGCGACATCAACAAGAGACCGGCAAAGCCATCCTGTTCCAAATTGCATGTTCCTGGCCTTATCAACCTGTTTGGTTTCCTGCGCTCAGGACCCATGGTGATTCCTGAGTCCATTCTCACCGTGCACATCATCCTGAGCTAGTAACGTGACATGGAAGCTCTTCGAGGCAGCTCCCATGAGTCACCTTACCTCCTTTGGTTAAAAGCTGCTCTCCAGAGCGCTTGTACAGCCCAAGTTAATATAAGCAGTATTCACAGGGAGGGGAGGCCAGGGCAGGGAAGGGTGGGGGGTAGAGGGGAGGCAGGTGATCCCTGGGCCAAAATGCACCCACCAGATACTTTTATTTGTCTTTCTCTGGACAGGGCTCTACTAAGCGGTTGTTTCAAAACATCTCGATATTTACTTCGAGGAAAGTTGTGACCTCCATGCCCCACACATTGGGGCCAGATGAGCATTCAAATACTCTGAACAGTATTCCATAAAAAAGGGTAAACTGGCCTGGTGCCAAGCAAGGGCATTCCTATTTTGACTAGGAAAGATTTCTTTCAGTTCATATGGCTGCAACAGCCCGTAGGAATGATAGAAGAATCCCGGCCCTGACTTCGCAAACATTTAAGGCAGACAAAATAACGTAAGAAGACAATTTAACTGAAAAAACACAGCAGTACATATACTTTCACTTTCCTTGGCCAAGAATTCAGTGGTAGGATCTTCGACAATGAATATCTGCTGATAATGAGAAGGAAATGCAGATTTCCTATTATTATTAGCAGGAGAACAGGGTTGGGAAGGAATAAGGTTTTCTGGATGGTATTTCTCCCAGTCTGATCAGCTCAGCATTCAGTTGTTTTCACCTGTCAAGGATGGATTTCTATCTGTGAATGCCTCTGCCCTGGCTTGATGAAGAGAAAACCCAAAGCAAAGCTCATGCCCGGAACAAGGGCCACCCACGTGGATTCGGAGCCCTGGCGACAGCTGACAATGCACCTGCCGACAAGAGCCGTGGGTTCCACTGAAAGGCTCAGACTGTGGTATCGATAGAAGGAATGTTATGTCTTCCACACCGAGATCTGTCTGCCTTGCATTCTTCCTCTGTACTCCTCTGATTCAATCCGAAAGGAGCTTTGAAAACATCAAGGAAATTCTATGTTTTGCTAGTTTATCTTAAGTGCCTATCTTCAGCTAATACTATGATCCTGAGCATGGTCTGGGTAGAGACAGGCCATCTTCAGAAATGATTTCTGACACCAGGCAAGACGAACCTGCTGGAGCCACAGTGAGGAGAATCGGGCCTGAACAGTATTCAGACTCTCCCACATTCCAAGAGTCCTTTCTCTCTCTCCCTAACGACTATTATTAATCATTTCAGAACCATGTGGTCTCCAGACATTTTTACACTTCTAGACTTGACAAAAAGGACGGTTTTGATGTCCTGCAACGCCTTTTTGTGTAGAGCAGCTCCGTTCTTCCAGCGCGGAGCTAACACCAGGCTCACCTCTCCCTCAGCAGAATGGGGTTTCTTCTTCTTCTTCTTCTTCTTCTTCTTCTTCTTCTTCTTCTTTTTTTAATCCACTGAAGGAAAGTTAGGTGGTGATGTGTTCTTGTTAAGAAATCAGCATCTGGCTTTCAAAATGTTCAGCTAAACTGGAGCTGGGTTGGGGAAGTAACAAGCACCTGCCAGCCACAGGGCAGAGCTTCGTGAATTCTTACTCAGCTTCTGTCTTCGGGAACGGTCTTTTCCTCCATTTTGATCGGCTCTTCATCACAAGCCCTACAAGTCATGAAGGAGGAGGACCACAGGCCAGGCCAGGGGTTCTGCAGCCTACTACCAGGCACACGGCAGTGGGGGCACCAGCGTGAGGGGGATTCCTCTGAAGAGAGGCGCAGCAAGGGACCAGGGGCGTGCATGCGAGTGTCCGAATGGCCGTCCCATCTCTCCCCAGGAAGGAGAGGCAACGTTATGGAGTCTGTGGGCAAATCATGGAATCTCAGCCTCAGCAGCTTTCACTGGCCGGTGGGCTGACAGTCCTGCTTTACTGGGTTGCTAGGAGGATGACAGAGGGGAATGCACGCAAAGCTCAGCAAACCTGGCTCTAGGTCTCCGTAACGCCTCCCCATGGCTGGCTCCATGTCAGCGACCAGGAGGCAGTCTGGTGGCCAGACACACACTGTGAGGTCGGCATCTGGAGACCATTACAGGTTTCGATTCTTTTCTATTCTCACCATTTCCCCTCTCCCTGGTTCAGCTTTCCATCGAGGGATTCCCAAAATCCTAACAGAGCTCGTGTTTGTGAAAGAAGAACGGGGATCAAGTTGGCCCACCCGAGGGGCCAGGAAAGCAGCGGAGCCAAGAGCCCATACCACGTGGGTGTAACATCTTTTTCTATGGGGAGGAGATCAATCTCCATTACTTTTAGCAACTTCTCATATAATGCAGTTCTATGTTTCCTCACTGACCCGTGCAGCCTCAGATCTGCAGTTTGAAATAAGGCTTTGCAAACTTCAGGCAAAAAGTTTTCTTCTCCGATGCGAGATGCTCAAGAAGTCACCTGGCATGTGCCAGGGGCACTGCATTAATACAATGGACAGAACAATCCTACCTTCTCTCCCACCCCACTGGGCACCCCCTCCCCCAAGAAGACAGACAGTGTGAGGACGGACAGATTGGGCTGGTGGCAACTCACCTTGCTAGTAACAAAGTAGCAAAGGGCTCTGATGGGGAGTCAGGTGTGGGAGGCCACTTGGGTTTGGGCAAACCTCATCTAAAATCCTACTGGCAAGCAAAACCTAATGGATATCAAATAACGTCCTGGGGTGTCGGACAACATAAACGGCCAGTCTACCAGCCACTTGAGCCATACAGAGAAGATAAGGAGCGGGCAGCTCCAATGATGGCCTCACCCTTCCCTCTCCCCATGTCCCACTGTCTTAGTTAATGCTGCACACAGATTGATTCCAGGGTCTGAGACACATCTTACTTGCAATCTTCAAAAGGTGAAAAAGGGGGGCGCCTGGGTGGCTCAGTCAGTTAAGCCTCTGCCTTCGGCTCAGGTCATGATCCCAGGGTCCTGGGATCGAGCCCCACATCGGGCTCCCTGCTTGGCGGGAAGCCTTCTTCTCCCTCTCCTACTCCCCCTGCTTGTGTTCCTGCTCTCGCTATCTCTCTCTCTCTCTGTCAAATAAATAAAGAAAATCTTTAAAAAAAAATAAATAAATAAATAAAAAAATTAAAAAAAAAAAAAGGTGAAAAAGGCAAGCTGCCACCACCAGCAGGGCAGGCGGTGGGCTTCCAGTGCCGGCCTTAGGATCGGGTTACCTTGCCTGGTAAGTTGCGTTCTGAAACAAACAACCACCACTGATGGTGATTTATTTTAATGGTGTCTGTTTCTGTCCAGAGATGAAAACAGAGTAGCACCTCTTCAGCCTGCCTAGGAGATCAGGAATAATGAGACTAAGTTTAGCATCTGTTTGGCTTTTCCAGCAGGGGAGGGGAGCAACAGCAGAAATATTGGCTCCTGGATCGTTAAAGAGGCAAACTCCTGGAGAGAGGGGCAGTGGGCCCAGGTTGGGGACTGGGGTGAGGAAGCCGGGCTCCTGGCGCCTGGCCATTCCTGGAGGGGGACGGATGCATTCATCATCCACAGGAGAGACACCAGCCTGGGAAAACACCTGCCACAGGGAAATGGACAGGTAGCTGAGGTCTCCCCTGCTCCCTCTTTTTGCAGCTCTTCCACACCCTTGGACATTTTTATTTGTGCGCACCTACCTCTGCTCAGACATTGCCCTTAGCACTCTGCCCTCACATCCATCAGAAAGAGCAGAAAGCACCTGAGCCTCCGGGGGGAGCTGCTGCTAATCTGGAAGGCTTGCTCTTTCCCTCCATGCCCTTTCCATGCTCCAGGCTCAGCTGGAGCATCATGGGCAGAGGAGGGCCCCGGGCACCCGGACTAGAGACCCTGGCTCTTCCTGCTACTAAGGGTCGCCCTGAGCCTCAGCCCCGCTCACTCCTGGGCTTTGCAAGCGCTGCTGCTGCCACCATCAGGCTGATGCAGGAACTGCAGCGCTCCCCAGGTTTCGCATCCCAAAACATTTCCACCTGCTCCTGCCTGATGTGGACCCAAGGGAAGAACAGGCCCTCTCGCTCCCGCCGGTGGCCCCTCACGCAGGTGCAGCGTCCTCTGTAAGAAAAAGGCTTCTGAGGCCAGCTCTCTGATGAAATGGGACTCCCTGTGAATGTGAGGTGGACCCAGCGTCCTTCAGCGAGGTGTGGACAAGTGCGGGTCCTAGAATATGGAGGGTAAAGCCACTGGGAGGTTAACTGGCAATTTCTCTCTCTTTGTCACGAGGTCAGGAAGGCAGGGAGGGTGGCATCGCTTCTCCTGTGGTACCCGGGGAGGGTCTCCAGGAGAAAGCTCTAGGTTTCTGTCCCCCATGGTTGCCTGCATGATGAGCCAGCCGGGTCCCAGTGTTACTCTGGAACAGTCAGAGCTCCCAGCATCGCCAAGGGTGACAGGTGGACTGTCACACTGCACCAGAGCCAAGTCACCTGTGACACTTGCAGGTGACTGACAGAAATGGGAACTGACATGCATTAAAGAACAGAAGGACAGGGCTGGGATTTTTTTTTTACTGAAACTGAGGAGTGGGTGGCTTGCCGGAGGATGTTTCTCTCGGCAGTGTCCCTGGTGACTCAGTGGTCATTCAAGGCCTCACTCAGAGAGGAACAACTTTCTACTCCAAATAGTTGGGATCTCTCCTCTGCCCTCCCGTGGGGGCCTGTCAACCCCTGCACGTGTGATGTCAGAAACACTGCTTTCTCTTCCTTTCACTGTTTCTTGCCATTCATTCCAATATTTCAACATTTATTCAGAGTCCTCTATGTGCTGAGTAGCATGCCTGGCACCAGGGCGGGTGGATAAAAGAAACGGATATTTTAATCAACCAATTAAGAGAATAAAAGTTCCTGCCCTTGCCTTTTTTTTTTTTTTAATTGTCAACACAGCCACAAAACGAACTACCCAAGCAACATCCCCTTGATTGCTATTCAGCCCAAGAGGCTGGCCTGCCATTTCCCCTGGAAACCTGTGCCCTCAAGGTAAAGCTGAATGCCAGAAGATGAAGGAACCAACTCAGAAAGAGTCTGGAATCAAAAGACAGAGCTGCAAGGCTAGGTCGTGGTTTGAAGGTCAGCTCCCTGGTTTTCATGAGAAATCCTTAAAATCCTTTTCTATGCCTAGCCACCAAGGATTCCCACAAGCTAGAAGAACATGTTCCATATTATGCCACAGCCTAGGATCTTCTCATGCATTTTTCAGTGTGGATGATTTGGAGCTGCCACATCTACCAGCATCTTGAGAAGCATCAAGGCATATGAAAAAGTGAAGCAGATGAGAGTGACTTTGGTCGAGGACATGACCTTTCGGAGCCTATGACAGTGATCACGGCTGCCTCTCATGCTAGCACAGTAATGAAATGAAGCAGTGCTTGTGAATGGTACTCTACAGCCTGTGAAGTTTTACACCAACACTCATCATCATCATCCTCATCCTCAAAACATTATTACTGCCACCACTACCATCACCCACAGCCAAAAGGATTTGCCTGGCACTTACAAGAAAATGTGCTGGACAAAGACATCTGTAACACATCATCTATCTTCTAGGAATTTAATATCCAGAATCAATAGGTTGTTGCTAATAGATAATACTCAGGGAGTCATAGGGTTGGAGAGGATTTGGATGACATCTAGTCGACTCTTTGATCCGCTGCTTGGGAATTGACTCTTCCATTCTTGGGGGCCCGAATTCTACTCTTAGAGCACGGTCAGCAATGGGAGACTGTTCAGTGGGCTAACCTTAGACACTAGAATTAAATATCAACAGTCTTAGATCCGTCACTGCCTATTTCTGGCAGAACAATGCGTGTATTTGCTTCGCTGTTGAGCTTGTCCTGCCAGTCCCCACCAATTCCTGAGGAGAACAGGCCCAAGTGTGGGACACATGAGTAGATCTGATGACGTTCTTTACTCTTGGTACTGGAGACTTATAAACATTTCTAACATCTTCTGAGTGGAATCACCTGTCTTGTAACCTTATTTTCCCCAAAGCCAGCATAACTTAGCTTCCTCTTCAGAACAGCAAAGAAATCATTAGCAAAATATCTCTAGGCATTTCTTATTTATCTCATCCTTGTTCTTGTCTCCCTTCCTGGTTTACCATTCATCCTCAATGTTAGGCGAGCCTCCCTGGGCCCCAGAAACAGGTAAATCCCATTCCTCAGTGCACGCCATACAACTAAGAATCCAGTGTGCACTCAGCCGTCCCTGCTTCTGTGTGCTCCTTGGTTCCCCACCACATTCTTTATCCAACACATTGTTCTTAAGTATACATCTACCTACTATTCTTCTCTGCCTCCTTCTGGAATGTAGACCGACACGGAAGGTCAGTTCCTCCACACTTACGCTCTTGCTCTATTTTCCACCCCTTTACATACTAGCTATGAAGGAAGGTGAGCCGGAAAGAATGGGTATATTTCCATTCAATTCTACATTTTTAAAGCTCCATATAAAAAACAGGGCAAACCAAGAAGAATAAGTAACAAATGGATTCTTCCCCTCTTTTATCCATAGGACTCATGGCACAGAGAGGACTACAGATCCAAAACCTACTCACAATGTTTCTAAGGAACAGACTTAACTCTGATAGTTAAGTCATCAAAACATTTAGCATGGTATTTATGACAAGCTGACCCACCCCTTCCCAAGCTTCTCACTACCCTCAACACACTCCTATTCCAGCCACCCATACTACCCATTGCTTCGGAACAGATGGCATTCTGTCCTGCCTTCTTTCCTTTGCACGTGCTCTAAGGCAAGCCTGAAACACTCTTTTTTGTGCTTCCCCAGGAGGGCTCCCAGACATCCTTTGAAATCAAGTCACTGCCTCTCTGCGGCCTTTCCTGATGCCCTCGGTCATTTCGGTGGCTCTCAGAATACTCTTGACAACTCTGAGCCCATCACGTAACCATCAGCCAAAGTGTCTGCTCCCTGACCAGACTGAGAGCCCCCCCTGGGGCAGAAATACTGTTTTAGGGGTCTTTGCATCAGAAGTCCCTGGCATGGTGCCCACCACACAGTCGGCCTACTATGAGTGCAGGCTGAGTGGCCAGGGGCTGAGCTTTGGTGTCCTCAAGGGCTATTTGATCACGAAGGAAGGATGAAGAGAATGTGGCCCTCTGAGACTGTATGGAGCCCCTGGGGAAAAGTGTGGAATGACGAATGGAAGCCTTGGTTGTCACTGGCTGTAAGTCAGTGTCAGATTTCAAATTCCTGTTTTCTAGGCATGGGTTAGAAAGAGACTGAACTTACAACAACTGTCGAGGGAACCCAGGCCAAGTAAGCAGACCATCTTGATAATTCAGCCTGATATTCATACATCTTTTTAATACTCACAACCTGTATCATTGCAGTTTGGGTTTCAATGTTCCAAAAAAACGGCCTCGGGCCAGTCTACCTCACTCTGCCTATGAGGACACCGGCACCAGGTGGAAGAGCACAGTGAGATCTCACCTCCCATTTCAGGAAGATGGAGGATTTTTCCAAAGCTCTGGACAGGACAACACTTCAGCCGTAAGCTGTGTGTGTGTAGAGTGGGGTCACAGATGGGAGGAGATTTGGAGAGGGCATGAGAAGGCTTTCAGACTGCAGGGGTTGGGGGGGTGGGGAACTTTCCCATGACATGTGGGAGGCCTCTACGTTGGCTCCTTCCTTGCCTTTTTGTCCAGGAACCAGATGGAAGGGTACGCACCTCTCACTCTCCCAGCCCCAGCCAGGGCTGCAGCTGAGTAATTCTGCAGGGAGCAGGATTCACCCATGCTGGCCACTATTTCCAGGCTTTGACTTGTTACCAGTGTACCCAAGGGAAGCTGACATTGATTTAATCCTCGCAGTGGTGCTGACTGTGGACTCACGGAAACATTGTATGCTTACGGAAGACATTTGTTTCCAAGCAGCTTATGCTAAATCGCCCTGATATAAAGGAAACACTTATCCAATATTGACATTTACTGACTTCTAGAAATATACAGCCAGAGTACTCATTTTCACACTCAGAAGAGCAAAGGGAAAAAAGCACAATGTTTGATGCCTAGCTCCTTCAGGGGCTCAGAAGCAGAAAGTTAATGGAAGTTCACGTTAAATATGGTGGTGACGATCCTCATCCTAGGGCAACACCGTGGATTCTGAGAGAGCGTGGAAGGTGGAAGCCCTTCCAGGCTTAATCCTCAAGCTCTGGCAGAAAGCAGGACACGGCATTCTTGGTGTGACTGTGTGAAAAGTATTAGGATGATCTGCACGTCTTATTGGACGTGCACACCCAACTGTGGATCCTGGTTTTCCCCTGGGGAAAAGAAAACCATGCTCAATGGCATCTATGCTCAGTGCAGTATAGACTCCCCTCACTGGAAATAAAACCTCCTCTATTTGGAATACAGGGCGAACTCATCCAGCCGGGCACGGGATCCTGCCTCATTTTGCACCTCACTCCCTGTGGGCAGCAGTGAGGGGACATGCAACCCAAGGGAACAGACCTCCCCCACCACAAGAGCCCCATCCCAACCCCGCTCCATGAACACTGGGGTGCCCCCTGATCTTGCGGGGAGACTAGGGCCCCAGTGGCTGTGCCACCAGCACCACCATTAAAATCAGGATTGCTGCAGTGGTGGAGTCCAAGTGTGAGTTCCGCGACCTTCTCTTGATCTGACAGACCCTCCCCACGGCTGAATCAGAGTGTCCCCATTCCCAGGCACAAGCAGGATACAGGGCCTCACTCTTTCGGGTTGACCCCTATTAAAACTGCCTGGTTTTTCACCTAAAAGTTATTTATTTCAGCATTTTAGAAGGATAAGGACTGTAGCTGAAGAAGGATGCCTCTTGCCCATGTGACACCCCCCGCCACCCCCGATTTACAGGAGACCCTAAAATGAATGCTGTTGGCCCTCCTTCCCACGCTTCCATCACAGGCAATTTTCTTTTCCTTGTTGATGTTTCCAAAACAGTTTATCTTTTTATCTCCTTGGAAGAAAAGTACTCTGCAAATCAAAGGTATCATTAGTATTGTTATTATTTTGCTATTGAAATCTCTTGAATTCACTTTGGATTATTCATGTGCTTTTTTGGGTCTGCAATATAATGCCTCCTAAGTCACCCCCACTGGGCTGAACAAAAAAGAAAAATTGCATCTTCAGGCCTAATCCCCTGCTCCACCCCGTCTCCTGCTGGCCCTGGCTCCCACCAACACAGGCACACCAGGGAGAGCTGCTCCTTGGTACCATGCCTAGCTCCCTGCTGCCATGTTCCAAGGGAGATCCTCCTTTGTAACCCAGGAGGGAGGCCCCCGCGGTATCCTGTAAGTGCAGTGCGCAGGCGTTGACCCCACCCCGCACCCTTCTCCCCCTGGGGAGTTTCTCTTCCTTCCTCAATAGGTCTGGCTGGCAACAGAGAGCTCCCTGCTGGGTAGCAGACGCTGAGACCACCCCCATGCCCAACAGACGTGTCCCAGTTCCCTTCACCCAGAGGATTTGTTAAAGAAGTGGTCCCACACCCTTGGCAGTGGTACACTGACCTTCCAGGACAAAAGAAAGCATCCTTCCTCCTCTAGACAAGACATCATACCACTTGGGGTGCCGGTGGGAGGAGCGGCGCACTTAATACTTGCCTCATCTTTTGTTATGTGACAGCTCTGGGCAAGGTTACATGTTTGCTAAGTTGCTGTTCACTCCCAATTTCTTGTTTTAATGCCTTCTCAGTCTGTCCCCCTTATGATCCCCCCCATTCTTCTGGCTGCCTCTGATGCATTCCTGGTATCTTTTGGTGCCCCTCTCCCTCCCCCAGGGAGCTTCTCGCAAGTTAAGGCGTCTAGAAGTTGCTCCTTCCTCTCCAAGCTTCCTGTCATCCCCATGGCTTCCCTCATCCTAGCTGGGTCTCTTCACTCACAAGACAAGCCCCGTGTCTGCTTCCGGCTCTTCTCTCCCCTTGGAAAGTCATGTCGCCACCAACCTCTGTCCCTCGGGTAGCCATCGGACAGCCCTTTGGGAGACTCCTGCCAGCAGGACAGGAGAGCAAGTCACTTAGATTCTTCCCAAGGGAGAGGTGACGTCCCGGATGAACCCTCAACTCAGGGACTGTCATTGACAAGTAAGTTCTCATTGTCCCCCCAACACGTTCAGAGCAGCCTGGCACGCGGGAAAGTCCAACGAGAGATCTGGGTTGGCCAGAGTTAGAGCTTTCGGGCCCTGCAAGGTTATGAGCCAGACGGGACAGTCTAGGAATGCTAGGGGAAAATGTCAGTGAGCAGGGAAGAGAACACCTTTCCGAAGAGCGTCTGAGTTCAAGGCACCAATTTGTATCACTGCGCATTCCCCAGACTGTCTCAGCTGGGCAGCAGGGATCTCCCATCCTGCTGGCACACTGGTCCTTCCTAGCTACTTAAGATGGGGGGAGGGGGTGCAGGCTGGTTGGCACGGCTCTTGAAGATGAAGGAGGGCACAGAGGGAAATAGTTGTGGGCAAATGGAAATGATAAAGGGAAAAAGATATCGCCAGTTCTAAGTTTATGGATGACAACAGAATTGATTCCTTTTCACCCAGGGGCAGAACATGCCTCTTCTTTGCAGGAGGCAAATTGTGCTGTGACATTATCCCTCTCTGCACAAAGCATGGACAAGCGGTCCTGACAGCTGATGGAAGAGGCATCCCCAGCAAGAGAGAAACCCACAAGCAGCACACACTGGCGGCTCGCCATTTCTTTGTGGGGAGCCAGGCCCGGGGACGTTGGCAGGGGCGGAAATGGAGGCATGCCATTTGGTCTTTCTACTGCCACCTTAGGAAAGATAAATAAATATTTAATCTCCAGCTCCACGAAAAGCCCAAACTTTCAAGGGAGAGGGGATACAGCGCATTGCTGACATTGATTATACTTGGAATTCACTCTCTAAAGGGTTACGAGGACAAGTAAAAGTGAATAAATATCAGACAAATTGGGAGAGAACAGACAACTGAAAGGGACTTTAAGAGTTTTGACTTAAATGTTTTTGCCACGGAAGCCTTCAGAGAGCTGTTTGGAGCTCTCCCTCCGTAGGGGGACCAAGACAACGGGAACAGGAAGCATGAGAATTGTGTTTCCAGAAACTCTAAAATGACACATAGGCTCCCACTGGGCAGCAGATGGAGGTGTCACCGGAGTGCCAGATAAAGGCCTAAAAAGAACCCTGCACATTTGTTTTCTCTGAGAGGAGAGGCATCCCTGAGTCCCTGCACATTTCCTTGGAAAGCATCCCAGGAGGAAGCGTGTGCGTGAGGTTGGAGCGGGAGGGTTGTCAAATGGGTGACTCGTTAGGGCATGCCAGGCAACTTCAGTCAGGGGGATGTCTGCGGGTGTCGCCTGGGGCCTGAGGGCCAGTCCTCTCACGACCTCTCGGAAGTGGATGCACTCTAACTAATAACTTGAGAAATATATGGTGCTAGGTAGAGGTGGGCACAGTATAGGAACTGATCATATAGGTGTAGGGTCAAAGAGAATCCCCTGGGGAATTCACAATACTCAGGACAACAACCACATTAAAACACATGTCTACGGATCAAGTCAAAAGGTAACATATCACAAAAGTCCATAAAAAGCATCCCACTTGGCCCTTAATTCCTGTCATCAGATGCTGTCTATTCACAAAACCTACAGTGTCCAGTGATGCAGGGTATTTTGACTGGCTACATCCACTCTGTCTCATCATCTTTCTTTAGACCTATTTTGGAGCCCCGTGGGCCCTGACAGCTACCGTTGGGTAGGGTGGGCAGTGCTGGCTAAGCTCAGAACACTCAGGAATCACAAGGAAGTAGGCATTGCAGGATGCTGTGGTTTCTTCCTAGTGCTCTCAGGGCTAAGGGTGGATGAAACGGAGCGTTTAACCTCCATAGGTAAATATTTAAAGATTCATATGAGACAGCGAGGAAACAGCTCTGGTACTGAGAAAGGGATAAGCAAAGCAGAAGATGCATACTGTGATGATTCAGACAGCCAAAGAAGCACTCAGACACCAAAGGCTTCTTATGCCAATCTAGAGGAGAATCACACCTCCAGCTTTCCAACAACACACGGGCGGATTAAAATGTGCGCGGGTCCCATGAACATTTGTGGAGGGGGGGATGGTGGGCTCCTCCTTGTAGGGATTCTACAGGCAACTTCCTGAGTAAATTGGGAAGAGGCAAAGGAGCATGGGAGTGTGAGTGTGAGTGAGTTTGTGTGTGTGTGTGTCCATAAGCAAGCACACAGGCATCCAAGAAGGAGGGTAATCTCACAAAATGGTAATATAACCCAAACTGTTTCTGTACCAGTGTTCTGAGATAGTTCTTATTCATTCAGCCTGAAAACTCTAGGGAAGGCAATTTATCTTCCTGCTGCTGTAGGGAGCCCTGGTGAGATGCACACTACCATATGAATACATGAGTGTGTGCGTGTGTGTGTGTGTACACATTGTAATTACATACAGGCGTGGGCGCGTGCACAGTTACGGGGGAAAGGCCCCCCCGGTTTAATCAGGATGGCCATGAGCAAAGTTTGGTAAGGGGGAAATCTGCAGTGACCGTAAGTACCAATGGAAGAGCAGAGGAAGGAGGCGTGGGGTTTTTGCTTACATTTGGCTTCTCCTTGACAGGGAAAGAAAAAGAGACATGCTGTTTGCTTGCAAAGCCAGCCACCCATGGCGGTGCTCTGCTTTCTTGAAAACTTTTACCCTTCATTTAATCAACAGATGGACAAGCTCTGTTGTGGATTTTTCTGAGAGTCCTGTCCCTCTCGGAGCCGTGCTGGCTGGCACAAATGCTGCCTCAGATGGCAGAGAGCTGCTTTACTTCTCCCCTTCGAACTCAATTCCACAGGTGACTTTTGATGCCTTTGGCTAAGTAGGCACTCACCGTCCCTCCCCAGATCGCCCTCCCCTCCCTCCACCACGCCAGCCCCTCCCCCCCCTTTCGGGCTCCCTTTGGCAGGGAGCCAGCCCAGAGGTAGCAAAGTTCTTTCGGGGAGAAGTCCACCAGCCTCTCCGCCCCTGCTAGGCTGCACAAAGTAAACAATCAGCACCAGGGGTGACATTTCACTTTAGACCCTGAATCCGGGGCTGTGTAGGATTCACAATTCAGCCGTATTCAGAGAACCCGATTCCATTCAATGAAACTCTTGACAAGCTTTCTCCCAACCACCGCAAATTACCCCCACGGTACATTCTGTAATTGCGGCCCGTTCTGCAACCGAGCAAAACCGGCACACACTGGCTTCTGAATCCACTCCTGCAAGTCAGACCTTATTGGAGCTGAAATATCCACCTCAACAAAGCTCTCCTTCCCGACCCTCTCCTTCTCCCAACCTGAGTCTGAAGGAGAGGAGGTGCCCAGAAGTTCAGCGCGGCATAGCCACACAGATACTGCCTCATTAACATCCCGGGAGCATAAAGAACTCATTTGCATCGGAGAGTTTGAGCTGGATGTTGACAAGTGAGAGGAGAAAGTCACCCCTCCCACACCCCTTCCTTCCAAAGGAGAAGAAACAGTACCATCTTGTTGCATTGGCAAAGGCAAAGAAGCCACGCCAGAGCATCTCGGACGCATCGATCGGCTCGAGTTTCCGAAGCCGGCCCACGCTCCTGCCCTCAGCCTCCCGCGCCCCGCCAACCCAGCCGACTTTCTTTGCAACTCCGGCCGCCCGCGCGGGGGGTCCTACCTTGACTGAAAAGGAAGAAGCACACGAAGAGCAGATCGAGCTGGAAAGGTTTCATTCCTCAGCGCAGCAAGGGAAAGCCGGCGGGGCAACTTGGGTTGGCAGTTAGTTTCTCCTCCCGGGCGGCTCGCCGTGCTCAGCCTCCGCCGCGGTCCTCCCGGGTTCGCGCCAACCATCGGGCTGTCCGTGCGTCCGTCCCTCGGCGCGGCGCCGCTCTCCTCGGGGCCTCCGGGTCTCCGCAGCCTGCCGGGACCAGTGGCCGGGCTCCTAGCCGCCGCGGGAAGCCGGGCTCGTCAGCGACGTCCCCGCTCGGAGCAGATCCATTCTGTGGCTCTCGGCAGCCGGGGCGCACGGCTTGGCTTCCTCCGGCGGCGGGCTCCTCCCACAGCGAGCTCGCGAGCGGGCGGGCGCGGGAGCCAGTGACGAGTGACAGAAGGGCTCCTTTCACTGAAGCTGGGGCGGGGGGGCGAGGGAGGGGGAACAGGTCATAATTAAAGAGGAAACACTTGGAAAAAGGAGATCTGTGCAAAGCGGAGGGCGGACGGGGAGGCTCTGCTCTCTCTTCCCTTCTCCTTTCCCCCCCCAAACAGGGGGAAATGCAGCTTTTGTCACCATTATTGGCCAAAAGGCATCTTGAACAGGGAGCCGACTGTGACTTTTTGTCCACACCACATAATGTTGTTCAACGGGAGTGAAGTTGAGGGGGACTATATGCAGGCACACGCATTAAAATATGCGTGCCCTGCCTTTGCACGGGGGATTGGGAACTGGCTGAAAGGGAAACAGCGAAGCAGCGAGGGGTGGGGGTGGGGGTGTGCATCTTTCCCCGGGAAGGACTTGGCCAATGTGTGCAGCGGGAGCCTCAGAGTTGGGGAAGAGATAAGCACGTTTTACATTTTTTGGAGACTTTCCTAGAAGGGGGAGGTAGGTCATAAAAACCCGAACGTTTAGACCTTAGTTTGCTTTGCAGTAGTCCTCCAAAACAAAATGAAGGAACTAGAGGGAAATCAAGCAGGTCTGTGACACATGCCCATTTATTATTATTACCATCCTGGTTTGTGCATTTCCCAACAAGGAGAGGGGAGTAGCCTGTTTTTGCATTTGCAGCCTCTCCTCTAATAAGCGCTCCATCACTTTCAGAGTGTCTTTTTCTCCAAGAGGTGTTGTGAATCCTATTGCGAAGGAGAGGCCAAGGTCATAGGCAACTGCCTGGGAAGAACCTTCAGGTCTTTTACCTGTTGTGAAGCCCACACTCGGATCAAGCTCTGTTTTCCTCCAGGATAACAAACAATTTCTCTAGGTCTGTTTCCTTGGTGGACATTTAGATATACCTGGGATAAGCAGGCATTGGGGGAGCTAAAATCCCAGGCACAGACCATGCCTTCTGGAACTCACAGTTTATTGTGGAAGCAGAGTATACACGTGAGATACAAACTATAAGGATAGTTAAAACTGAGTATAATATGCAGCATTATACAGAAGAAGGGGGGGCTAAAGAGTAGGGGGAGAAAGCTGGAAGATGCTCTCTTGATGAGTGCCTTTCAGTACAAAATCATTCATTGCTTTTTTCAGTCACTGGACCTTGGGGAGGTCTTTGGGAAACTCTTAGCCTTCTCTCTATCAGTATTACGTACTTGGGGGATTTTACTGACTTCAAGGCACATTCCAACGCCAAGTTTCCATGTGGATGTTAACTTTAAAAATGTATCCCTTGGTATTGATGAACAAGAAAAGAGAAGTAGGGCCCCATGAGAAAAGTGTGTGCTGGTAGGGGCTTACTTGTATCTGGTAGTTGATATCAAAGATCTACAAATTAGTAGGTGTCTGCTTTGTTGACTTTTCTACTCTTAACTTAATAGTTTATTTAACTGCATCCCTTAGAGGCTGTTAAACAGATCAAAGGGAAATTTGTAAGCAAGCTTTGGGGGAGAAAAGAAATGCTGAGCAACAGAAACCAAGAGGACCCAAAAGAGACACACCATCAGCTAAATTAGCAAACAAGGTACAGAAGCAAAGTGTCAGCACAGCCTCAGCCCCGCTGACTCGATGACAGAGAAGACAGTGAAACAGAAGAGGCAAATCAGAAACACATACGCAAGATGAATGATGATTCTAAACAACCTATGTCAGACAACATGGTAAGAGTGAGAACATGGCATGTAGAGTGCTTTAACTTTAGTAGGAGCTCTCCATTAAACCTACTGGGTGAGGGGAGAAATTTAAGGTCTGGGCACCATTCTTAAGGCAAGCCTTGCAGTGAATAAGACTAATATGAGAATGTACACCCTACCTCACAAAGCAACACTGGATGTTTTTTTTTTTGTTTTTTTTGTTTTTTTTAAGATTTTATTTATTTATTTGAGAGAGAGAATGAGATACAGAGAGCATGAGAGGGGGGAGGGTCAGAGGGAGAAGCAGACTCCCTGCTGAGCAGGGAGCCCGATGTGGGACTCGATCCCGGGACTCCAGGATCATGACCTGAGCCGAAGGCAGTCGCTTAACCAACTGAGCCACGCAGGCGCCCCAACACTGGATGTTTTAACTAACATTTATCCTTTAAGCTGCTGTTTGATTTTGACTGCTAATTCCTAAGTGGCCTGGGGCCCAGATTTGCTTAATTCAGCCCCCAGGGAAATATTACAAAACCAGGGTCATGAAGCTAGTGAACTGTGCAATACACGCAAATCAGGCCCACGTACAGGCGTGTGCGCACCACACACACACACACACACACACACACTCGATCTTGGACAGGAGAGGGATGGTGGGAATCCGAGGTTGGAAGGACCTTGTTTCGCTCTCCCACTGGTCCCTGAGACCGGCCTCACGACCCTCAGACTGGCTCTGATCCCCCTAGCCAGCTGGGCCTGTTCCCTTCTTCCCCCCTCCCCCTTCCGCCCCCCCAACCCCCTTCCGCCCCCTCCCCGCAGCCTCCGGGCTCCGGCAGAAAGGAAAAAAAGCTTGGATTAAGTGGTGAGCTGCCTGCCTCTAAAAGGACCGGGAGGCGTTTCAAGCCTGAGTGCCGGAAAACCCACGGCAATCTTCGGCAGCCACCACGTGGGGCGGCGAGAACGACAGCGGTACCTGCAGGACCCACAGCCGGCCGGGCTCTGGCGCCAGCCCCGACGGCGGCCCGGCCATCTCCGCCTCGCCGCTCCTTGGCCTCACCTCCTCCGGGGGCTCGGTTAACCTCCTGGCGCTGCAAGGTGCCTGCGCGCAGTTCGCGGGCGAGGCGGGGGGCGGGAGGCGCGGACGGCTCCACCTGATGGAGAAGAGTGGAGAGTCTTAGACCTCGGAGCGCGCAGCGAGGCGAGGCGAGGGGAGGGGAGGCGAGGCGAGGCGAGGGGAGGGGAGGGGAGGCGAGGCGAGGGGAGGGGA